>NW_026585644.1:20861697-20866415 GCF_907164565.1 Psammomys obesus
CTAACTAACTAACTAACTAACTAACTAACTAACTAACTAACTAACTAACTAACTAAATAACCAACTAACCAAGCAACCAACTAACTAATCAACCAACCTGCTGAAGGAATACTTTAAATTAGTTTCTAGTACTCATACTTGAAGATATTCACTGTTAGGTTGATTTATGTGCACCCTCCTTGAGACAGACTCTGTCTTCCTGTCTCAGCTTCCCTAGTGCTGAGATTATAGGCACGAGCTACCATGCCCAGCCTAACTGGCTTTCTTTATTAAAACATGACAGTGAAAGTCATTAGCCTGTCTACTTACAAAAGGACAAACACAAGGGAATTTCACTGTGTCTCCTTCATCTTTGCCTCTCCTGACTCAGCGGTAGTCCCCAGGTCCTGTCCTGGCTCTTCCCACCCTCCCTCCCTGTTTTATAGATCAACAGCCAGTGCATCCGTGACTTTGTTCCTTTTTGAGAGGTGAGGCTTGATGAGTCCAGTGGTTTGCCCTAGGGTTCACAAGTGAAAGCCATGGGCCTGGGCCCAGGGTTTTCTTAGACCCACCAGGCTCCCTCCAGTATATCCAAAGCACGTTTTCCATTAGGATTGTGCAGCATTGGAAGAGAGAGCTGCTTTCTCGTTTTCCTTGAGAAAAATATGGTGTGCAAATATTTTCGAACACTTCTGTCGGCAATTAAAAGAAAATATTGTGAAAATGCTCAGGAATCCAGGCAGCCCTCGATAAAGCATGTGCCTCTGTGACAGGGATGATGGGGTCTGGGCAGGTGCCAGGAACACTTATGGATAACAGACTCATTTCTGTCAAAAAGAAATGTTTCTCAGCTTAATCTTATGATATTTCCAGGCAAGGAAGTAATGAGGACCTGCCAAACAAAGCGAGCACTCCTCCAGAGCCTCCTGAGTGGGAGGATCCCCACCCTGCACGTGTGTCTTTGTCGTCTTGCCCTGGGCCTTAGGGAGCCGTCAGGCGGGACCCAAGCTCTCTGAGCATCCTTTCTCTCTCTTGTTTCTCTAATGGCTTCTTCTCCTCTTCCCCAGGAAAGCAAGCCTGAACAGTGCCTGCCGGGGAAGGGCCACACTACCGGAGAGCAACCCTCACAGCTCAGCCTGGTCGCCAGGTACGGGGCCGGGGGTCCTTCCGTCAGCAGTATCACTCCCTTCCCAGCTAAAGAAGGGGCATGTGCATGCCCACTGGACACTGCTGAGGTCAACCAGTGCCTCATGTCTTTAGACCTGGGTTCCTTCTGGCTCTGAAGTCACTAGGTGACCAAGACCCGGGAGTGGTTTATGTGGATGGTTTCTCTCGTTGCTCCAGTATATGCAGCTTCTCTCAGACAGTTGATGGTCAAGGTAAATGTGAGTCTCTGGTGAGCTCCAGTGTCTCTCATAGTCCTGGCATGTGGTGTGTGTGCATGCGTGGAGGTCAGAGGTCAACGGTCAACATCTGCTGAGGGCTTTCCGTGTGCCCTGGTTCATTTCCGGGGGAGGCTGGCTTAGTTTTCATGTTCTCTGGCTCCTGGCCAGAGCTCTGCACTTTAGAGAATACCTTCCTCTGTCACTTTCCATTTTGTTTTCTTAGGCAGGGTCTCTCACTGAACTCGGGGCTCACTGTTTTGGCTGGACTGCCTGGCCAGTGAGACCTTGGGATCCACCTGCCTCCACATCCCCCCCTTCAGCAGTGGGGTTACAGATGAGAGCTGCTGCATCTGGCTTCTAAGTGGGTGCTGGGGTCCTGACTCAGGTCCTCATGCCCACAGAGCAGGCATTCACCCACTGACATACCGACATCTCACCTTTACAGCCTCCTTGTTCCTAGGGAACCTGAGTAGCTAGAACCAGGTGGGCAGAGTCACTGTGGGTCCATCTACATCTTCATCATTTTTGTGCTTTGGAGGCGGAGGCCGAGGCCAGGCCTGTTATGGCCGGGGCTTCTTGAGAAAATTGAACTCTAGCTGATGTAATGAGGGCTTCCCTGTGTTGTGTGCTGGTTCACTTACAAAGGAAGCTGGCTCAGGTTTTGTTCCTTCTGGACCCAGGCCACAGCTCTGTACCTTAAACTGTTATATGTCTAGAATTTTCTGTTGGCAGGGAAGGGTCTGCTTCCTGTTCTCCATGGAGAAGACTAATTGGGGGTGGGGTGAGGGGCAGGGTGGGGGTGGGGAAGAGCTGAAGGCTGGGGAGTACAATGTGTTCCACATGAATGGGCCATTTCTCAGCTGAGGGCCTTCTGCTTTTGCTGCTGGTGCCTAGGTGATGTCGTTTTCTCCTGGCCCTGCTGCTCTGTGCTTTCCTGTGCCCAGGCCCGGGAAGGGTGAGAGGCCCAGCAGTGTGAGCCTCAAGACTGTCTTCCTGGCATTCTGGTCAACAGTCTGTCTCAGCAGTGGTGTCCAAAAGCCAGAGTGCCTTGGAGCAGGGCTTAGGAGCCAGGCTGGTGTCACATCGCCTCTCTGCGGTCTTTGGCTCATTAAGTCACCTTTCTGTATACCATCTGTGAAACAGGATGAGGTACCCTGACATCTTCCCCCCCCCCCCCCCCCCCCCCCCCCCCCCCCCCCCGTCCACCTCACTGAATGCTCACAGTAATCCTGTAACGAGGAGATCAGAATTCACAAGCCCACCAGGTCAGATGTTAGTCAGCTGCAAGACATGTGATCATCCTGTCATCTTAAACTATTTTGTTTGTTTGTGTGTTTGCTTGTTTTTGGAGACAGTTTCTCTGTGTAGCCCTGGCTATCCTTTTGTAGACCAGGCTGGTCTTGAACTCCCATCGATCCACCTGCCTCTGCCTCCCAAGTGCTGGGATTAAGTGCAGGCATGTGCCACCATACCTGGCTCATTTTAAACTATTTTGAGATGTGTTGCTTGGGCCAAGTGCTTGGGTGCCTTTCATACTTAGGCCAGGCCTAGACCCAGAAGAGAGGGCAGGGCGCCTGAGGCCAAGGAGGTGTTAAAGAGCATGGGCTGTGACACCTTGGCAAAGGTACAGGACACAGAGGACATGGTGCCACCATTGTTCTTATCACCACTTTCATTCTTTCTATTTCTGGCCATGGAGGAAGTCCGGGACACAGGGTTGGGCTAAGGGTGGAGGGACAGTCAGCAGGGTACTTACTTATGAGCCCTCCTGAGTTGAGTACAGCTCTTCTGTGTGCTGCAAAAGGCTTTCTTCCTGTCTGGACTGAACTGTGGAGAAGTGTCTTTTCTGTTACTTAAAAGCAGTCCTCACTCTGCCCTGATCTGAAATACACTTTCAAACTGGAGAATTTATAAATTGGCTCGTGTGTGATGGAATTGAGACTGAAATGTGTGGAACCTCTCTTGAGGAACATAAATGTCTTCATTTACGGAGGCACCCATGACTTACAGTCCTATCAGAGTCACGTAGGTGCCTATAAGAAAAAAAAAATTGGCACCGGAATGTTTTCCTGATTGACAGAACAGTCCCCAAAGTTCCATAATTGAGCAAACAGCTTGTCACCATACAAATAATTAAGATGCCATTTGAAAAATGTGTGCTGTGGCAAGCGCTAACTTAAATGTTGTTCACAGTTCCTCATCTGAACACAGATTTTTTTTGAATGACTTGGGGCCCTTTTGTTGCTGTTTGCAGCCACTGCAAAGCAAGTGACATTTAATGAACCACTGCAAGAGGGAGGTGGAGGCTTTGCGTAGCAGCTGGTTCCACTCCCGAGTGGGAAGTCTGGAAGGTGGCAGCCTCCAACCGCTGTCCACATGCCCATCGGAGAACTGCCAGCAGTCAACTGCACAACTCCCGTTTGAGTTTTGGAGTCTGTGTTTCCCTCCCTGTGTTCCTTCAACATGGCATGCCACATGAATTTAGTGGGCCGTTCTTTTCCTAAGTGGCAGATGGGAATCACAGCGATTCCAACCTGCACACTCACACCCTCCCTCCCCCTTCATCCATAAAGGCACACATCAATCTGTTGTTACTGAGAGCCACAGTTGCATTTAGATCTCATTTCACTCTGGACCAGTTGGTGAAATTTTCCTACTTAGAGAGGGGCCTTCAGCCTCATCCCGCTTGACAAGGGTGCCTTTGTCTGGAGTATTTGTCACATGGCTCAGGCTCCAGGATGGAGTCTGCCCCACCTGGAAGCAGCTAGGGTGTTGGTTCAGAAGAATGAGTGCTCCCTATGGAATCTGCAGATATTGGATCAGGAAGGGACTTTGGTTGAGCACGTCTTTGCAGGAAAGAGCTGACTGAGGTGTGGAGAGGAGTCCTCTGGTCTGTCTGGCATTGGGCTTAAGATGTCGGTCTCATTCTCTGCACACTGTTTCATGCAGAATCCTGAGGTTTGGTGGGGTGGAATTCGGTGTGTTCTGGACCTTAGGATGAGGGGAACAGGCTGAAAGGCAGGAATAATGAACTTACCTTAAGTAGTGCAGTATGTGTTTCCTTGGGCTGGCTGACTGCCTTGGGTTTTCAGCTCACAGCTGCTGTCATGCTTCAACTCTCACAGAGCTCAGCCGGAGTCCCCAACCTGTATGTAGCCTGTCTCCTTTGACATCATCACTGATCCCATAACTTATTCACAAGCTTTGGGGTTGTCAAGAGTGCTTCTCCATTCCTGCTGTGATTGACATTTTAGGCAAAAGCCCAAGGAAAGCAGAGATCACCAGGCTATTCTCTGTTTTCTTTCTTTCTTTCTTTCTTTCTTTCTTTCTTTCTTTCTTTCTTTCTTTCTTTCT
>NW_026585644.1:20866425-20890922 GCF_907164565.1 Psammomys obesus
TCTTTCTTTCTTTCTTTCTTTCTTTCTTTCTTTCTTTCTTTCTTTCTCTCTCTCTCTTTCTTTCTCTCTTTCTTTCTTTTTCTTTTTTTTTTTTTCAATTTTTGGATTCACACAGAGCCAGGTCTCCACACAGAAGTAGGGGTGCTATGTGAGTGTTCCCCGTGATGACTTCTTGGTACTGGGCAACATTGGGCCATGCTTGAATGAGTGGCAAGGCTTGTGTGGGAGGCTATGTGGGTGACCATAAAGCAGGCCAGGGGAAGTGGAGGCAGGGACTGGTTGAGAAGGAGAGGGAAGCACTCCCTGAGGTAAAGAAAATGGAGAGCTGTGTATATGATGTCCTGTATAAAGGGACATGAATGCTGGTGAGCTGGTCGAGTTATGTATATATTTATCTATCTATTTTTATTGCTTAAAAAATATAAAAAACAAAATAAATAAGCAACAAATAATGTAATAATAAGTAAATAATAAAATAAGCAATAAACAAATAATACAATAATAAAAATAAATAAATAAATCTGGGAAGAGGGAATCTTAATTGAGAAGATGCCTCCATAAGATTGGCCTTAGAGGCAAGCTTCTAAGGTATTGACTTATGTGATAATTGATGTAGGAGGGCCCAGCTCAAACCACAGGCAGTGCCATTTATTCTTGGGCAGTTGTACAAGAAAGCAGGCTGAACAAGCCATGATGATCAAGCCAGTAAGCAGCATTCCTCTATGGTCTCTGCATCAGCTCCTGCCTCCAGGTTCCTGCCCTGACTTCCATACTTCCGTAATGGAGTATGTGACCTGACAGTTATAAGCTGAAATAAACCCTTTCCTCCCCAGGTTGCTTTTGATCATGGCATTTTCTCACAGCAATAGAAACCCTAACTAGGACCAATAGGGACATGCCTTTTTTGGGGACAACTTGGCTTCTTCCATTCCATCCAAGCCCATTATAAGTACTTTGCATGGGCTAAGCTTTGGAGGCAGAGCAGACACCGTTAGGTTGGAGATGAAGCCACAAAATTGAGCTCAGGGAGCAACTAATTTACTGACCTACTTTCTTTGAGGCACTTGAAGATGGTGGGCCTGAGTTTTACCCTGCCTCCCAGCTCCAACCTGTAGGAGCAAGTAGAAGAGCTGGGGCATTGGTCTATGGATTCTGTACTGGCAGAGCTCTTGGCTCATAGTGACTTATAGGAGTCTCGGTGGGTGAAATGGCAAGTCTTCTTAAGGCCAGGAAGTGCTCTAATTGTTTGGAATTGGATATGTGGAATTGACGAAATTGGATATGAGGGAATTGATGGTGTTTGGACTGTAGACATTTGGACTCTTAGGGCTTGGCCCTCAGCCTTCAGTGGAAAGAGAAAAGATGCAGAAGAGAGAGTATGTAGCTTTCTGGTCCAGAATGGATGTAGCCCTGCTCATCAGGAGTAGAATTACACTAGTTAAAAGTGAATGATGAGAGTTGGTAAACTGGAGAGTAATTGAGGAGAGGTGCCCCCCCCCCACAATGAAGCCATGTATGAATGGGGGTGTAGGAGAGTTCATTGATAAATCTAAAGCCATATGGCAAATGACCACCCAAGAGACCCAATTGACTAAGTCATTGATTGAGGCCTAATGCATTTTTAATGGTTACCCAGATGCGTTTCCTAATTGCATCACCATGTGTTCCAGAATAAAGCATGAGTCATCCTCCAGTGATGAAGAGCACACAGCTACCAAGCCATCAAGCTCAAGCCACCTCTCCCTTTTATCCAACGTCAGCTACAAAAAGACCCTGAGGCTCACATCAGATCAGCTGGTGAGTACCATGCTGCGTTTCTGGTCCTCAGATCATGGCTAGGTAGAGTTTTAGGCTTTCTTGAAAGTCTGGGGGTTCCTTGCTCCCACTTAACTCTTCTTAGGACCTTTCATATGTCAGCATGCCTGCTGGTGGCCTCACACTTTTCACTTTGGTACCCCGTGTTTCTATCCTGACTTTGTTCAGATGGACCCACTATGTGACTTTGTGTTCTGACTTGCTTTTTTTTTCTTTCTGACCTAGAAGGAGGAGGCAGCTTTGACTGGTTCCATTTATCCTCATTATCAGTGACTGAGAGACTTTGGAATGTCTGAATATGTCTCCCAAGTGTCTTTGTGTTGAGGGAGATGCTTCTTAACTCAAATGCATCTATAAAATTGGTGAAAATCAAGCAGGTGTGATGGGATTTAGGGAACCTTTGGAAACAAAGGATTCTCCCCTCATGTGTGTGTATATGTGTGTGTGTGTGTGAGAGAGAGAGAGAGACAGAGACAGAGAGAGAGACAGAGAGACACAGAGAGAGAGAGAGAGAGATCCCACCCTGGACTTATTTAAAATTGTGGCCATCCAGTGAGCAGACATCTCTGGTTTTCTACAAATAAAGCCTTGTGTATCTATTGTAAGGATTTATGGGGAACAAGGTTTGATAGGATGGTATTTAATGGGGGAAAAGATGACCCCATGGTAGCCGCCTGTAGGGCTCTGGGGGACACTTAGAGCCAACTTGTGGGTCTGTGCAGCCAGCTGCTGTCTCAGAGTATATTAGCAAAGATTGAAGACTGACCAAAGGTAGTTTGTTTTCTGAATTTGGGATGATGTGCTTGGGTCTGGTCTTTTTTTTTTTTATTTTTTTTAATTTAAGGCCTCTTTTTCCAGTATGTGTCATTATGATAATCAATAAAAACACTATTGAGGGAAACATTTTTGCCTATCTTATATCTGTGTCCTCACACCGAGGCCCTTCACATTTCCTGTGCCATGGTTTGGGAGACATGTCGTAGCCAGTCACTTAACTCGGTGTACTGTCTAAGTACTGGATCAGGTGTGCATTACTTTCAGGAGCAGAATGCTTTGTGAAGAATGGGCAGTTGTTTCACAAGTGGGGCCAGAGAGAGCTAGGTTTGACTTATTTTGCCTGTCCAGCCAGAAAGAACTAAAGCCATTAACAGAAGAAAGAGAACTTTGCAGAACTGGGAAAATGGTTTGATTTAAGTGAAGTGTCCTTCTCATGGGATGGAAGCCAAATGACCCTTGAATCCGGACCTGCCCCTGAAGCACACAAATTGTCTGTGTGTTTTCAGAAAAGCTTGAAGTTGAAGAATGGCCCCAATGATGTGGTGTTTAGTGTCACCACCCAATACCAGGGCACCTGTCGCTGTGAAGGCACCATCTACCTGTGGAACTGGGACGATAAAGTCATCATCTCAGACATTGATGGGACCATCACAAGGTGGGTCTGACTGCAGTATGATCTGAAGTCAGCATTCATCTTGTTCTGAGTAACATCGTGGGACCCAGAGTGAGTTTCTGCTGCATTTGGAGCTGCACAGATAGGGGCAACACCTTCACTTCCATAGCTGCCACTAGAGCCCGATGGCTGGTTTATGTTTGAGCATCATCCTCCAACATGGAGAATACTGGAATGGTTAGCAGACCTTCACTTGGGCTTGGCAAACCCAGTCCTCAGCATGATGGCTTACCATAGCCGTACCGTAGTGTTGTCACTTGATTCCATGAGCCTGGGGGGCTTTCTGTTGAGAAAGACATGGCTCTCATTCCTGCTGTTATTTCTTTTTTGTTGTTGTTGTTTTACATTTTTGTGTCCATGCATGTGTGCACATGGGCATGGACCTCAGGGATCCACTTGTGGCAGTCTTTTCTCTCCTCCTGCCATGTGAATGACTGAGATCAAACTCGGGCCACCTGGCTTAGCAGCAAACCATCTTGCCAGCCCCTCATTCTTTTTTTTTTTTTTTTTTTTTTAATAAGAAAGCTTGGTCTTCATGTTGGTTCCCTAGTAAGAGGAGTGGGGTCTGTCTCTGACAAGGACTCTCTTAAATGCTTTTCAATCATTTCCCCCTGGTGGGGCTGCCTTTTCAGGCCTCTTGTGGTAGAGGATTCACCCAGTCCTGATACATCTTAATGTGCTGGGATGGGTGGGTAGGGGCTTTCTTAAAGGGGAGGGGAGGAAGGATATGAAGAAGAAGGAAGGAGGGTAGGACTGGGAGAAAAGGAGGGAAGGGGCTATGATTGGGATGGAGAGTGAATAGATAGATAGATAGATAGGTAGATAGATAGATAGATAGATAGATAGATAGATAGATAGATAGATAGATAGATAGATAATAAAGGTGTGAGTAGTATATTTAAGCCAAATGGGCATTTTAAAAATTTCCTTGCCATAACCTTTTGCTTTTGTTTTCCTTCATCTTTATTTAGATCTGATACTCTTGGTCACATTTTACCCACGCTGGGAAAGGATTGGACTCACCAGGGCATTGCAAAGCTGTACCATAAAGTAAGCCAGTAAGTACAGAGTGCTCTATTCCTACCTGGTAACTGCCAGTTTGTGAACCCCACTCTATATACAGAATCTTTCCCACCAAGCACGGAGTAACTTACAAAGAGGCGGTGTATCACTGCAAAGAGAGGCAATGAAAGGACAGTGATGGTGGAAAATTCTATGTGTACAGTGACTCCTGCTAGCCCCAAAAGGAAGCCTAGGTGAGTCAGAAATAACCAGGAGAAAGAAGGTGGAAGTGGCAGGGGAGGAATGCTGAACACATCTAGATATCAACAAAGGCAATAAGCGTTTACATATAATATTTATAATACAGACTGCATATTTTGAGTAACTAGAGATCATGCACCTTTATGGGAAGGCTGCTATGAAGTTTGGCCTCCAGAAGTTGAAGCTGGTAAGGATTTAATCACCTTGCTGCCACCCCCCCCCCCAGGCTGGGTGGGTGATTCCTCCTGCCCACAGCCTCCTGTGGCTGGTCTATGGTTTTAGAGGTGCTAATAGTCTTTGTGACACTGAGAATTGCATCTGTTTATAGCTGAAGGAACACCCCTGCAAGGTCAGGATACCAAGTAATTCCTGGACAAGGTGGGAAGGGGTTATTACATTGAGTAGACATTGTTTAGGACATAGTGAAGGGTTGACTAGGTCCCACTGGCTGGAGGTGTCTCAGGTGGTTTCAGTGACAAGGTAGCAGCCGAGCTGTCTTCATGGATGAGCAGGGCTCCACAAGAAGCTCTCCTTGGTTGGGTGTAGACATGGGAAGAGAGGTTGAGTCAGTGCATGATAGTCTTACGTGGGCAGGTGAAGAATGAATCCAGAGAGGAGGGTGGGAAACAGGCTGTGGAAGGCCCGGGAGACCAGGCTAAGATTGAGCCTGGGCTTGACACAGAGCTTGCTTCCTCAGGTGGCAGGTAAGATTGCTTTCCCCCGGCATTAAAAATGAGACCAAAATCCTTTCTCTCCACAACAGCGGTTCTCACCGAGAGTATCCCTGGGTCCTCCATCCCATGCATTTAATATACAGTAGTATCCAGATGCTTAGTTTTGAGACAGGGTCTTACTATACAGCCCAGACTCATCTGGAACTCACAGTCTCCCTACTTCTGTCTCCTACACGCTAACACTTCAGGTACGAGTGACCATTCATTCTTCCGGGCATTTTTAATTGTCATCAATACTGTGTGCTATGGGCACCCAGAGATTGGAAGCTGGGGATGCTGTCCTTATCACTCAGTATATCACTGTAGGTATCTTACATTTATCTGGTGCAACCAAGACAACTGTGTTGAAGACTGTCATGGATAGGGTTTCTACTACTGTGGAGAGATACCATGTGGTATACCATGACCACAGTAACTCTTTTTGTTTTCTTTTTTTCCTCTTATTTTTTATTTAAATTTATATTTTTATAATTTATTCATTTTACATCCCGATTGTAGCCCCCTCCCTAGTCTCTTTCCGATCCCATCCTTTCTTCCTCTTCCCCCATCTCCTTCCCCTAGTCCTTAGAACAGGGGAGCCCTCCTTTCCTACCAACTGACCCCAGCCTATTAAGTCTCATCAGGATGGCTATACCCTCTTCCTCTGTGGCCTGGCAAGGCCACCCTGCCAGGGGAAGGTCGTCAAAGAGGTAGCAGCAGAGTCCATGTCAGAGACAGGCCCTGCTCCCCTTACCAGGGAATCCACATGGAGACTGAGCTGCCTATTGGCTACATCTGAGCAGAGGGTTTTCGCCCTCTCCATGCATGGTCCTTGCTTGGTACATCAATTTCTGTAGGGGCCCCTGGGCCCAGATTTGTTGGCTCTGTTGGTCTCTTTGTGGAGCTCCTGTCCCTTCCTGGTTCTTCTATTCCCGAACTTTTCCATACAACTCCCTGCACTCTGCCCAAAGTTTGGCTGGGCCACAGCAACTGTTATAAAGGAAAACATGTAATTGGGGCTGGCTTACAGTTTTAGACGTTTAGTGCATTATTGTCGTGGTGGGAAACACAGTGGCAGTGTGCAGGCAGACATGGTGCTGGAGAAGATGCTGAGAGTTGTATATCTTGATCTGTAGGCAGCAGAAGTGAATGCCACACTAGGCCTAGCTTGAGCTTCTGAGATCTCAAAGCCCACCTCCACAGTGACACACTTCCTCCAACAAGGCCACACCTCATAATAGTGCCGCTCTCTAAGGGCCGGTGGGAGTGCATTTTTATTCAGACCACCACAAGTCTAAATTTAGACCACCCACTCTAAATGCTTGTCTTGGAAAATTTGATGGTGATAAATCATTTAAAACTATTTAAGTCTAATTGTGAGGTTTGAAATTAAAATTTTTTTTTATCATGTCGTGTGTGTGTGTTTGTGTGTTTGTATACACGTGCGCACATGTAAGTTTGTGTGTGTGGCATGCCACAGGCTGAAGTGGAGGCGAGAGGACAGACAGCTTTCAGGAGTTGCCTTCTATACTCTAAGGACAGGGCCAAGCTCAGCCCCATGGGCACCTCTGGCCATCGTGGTCTGTCTGGAAGGCTGGGAGCATGCAGCTGAGGGGTGCTGGGGAAAGCCTCAGACTTTACAGAGGCGTGGGCTGGACAGTCTGGTGTTGCCCTTCTCAGTGGTGGGCACCCCTCCCCCTCCCAGGTATGTCCCTCCATTGCCCTGCTCATCAAGGCAAGGGTTCCACAAACACTGTGCCACTGCAGTGTGGTGTGGTCTGGTTTGCAGAACAGGCGAATGGTGGCTTACTGTAAGGGAGTGCTACCCCAGCTAAGACTTGGAGAGCTAGGCTGCGATGCAGTGAGAGACTCTCTCGTGTGGACCCCTTGCAGCTGTGCCTTTCTTCATAGGGTAGATGGAGTTTAGGGTTTGGGACGCCGAAAAGTTTTATCCCATAACTGTATTCAAGGTGGATGGGTTGTGTCTTCCAGGAATGGCTACAAGTTTCTCTACTGTTCAGCTCGTGCCATTGGCATGGCAGACATGACGAGGGGCTACTTGCACTGGGTCAACGAGAGGGGCACGGTGCTGCCACAGGGGCCGCTTCTGCTCAGCCCAAGCAGCCTTTTCTCCGCCTTGCACAGGTACTGTCCAGCCAGCCGACGCCCATGCACTGACCTGCCGGGCCGGCTTTGTTCTTTCTCTTTCTCATCCCAAGTTTAACAGAATGAATAGCCTTTTGGGCTGGAGAGATGGCTCAACTGGTAAATGCTCTTGCCTTGCAAGCGTGAAGAGGGATTTGAACCCCTGAAGCCATGTGTGTATATTACATTCATTAAAGATTCCTCACACAAGGCACCAAAATACAGTCTCTTTGAACACATTACTAATAAGTTCTGTGTCACCAATAATGCGTCAGTATCATATTTATGAAAGAAATCAAAGCACTTCCTCTCGGTGTCATCTAACCAAGAACGATCCCAGATTTGAATTCTCTACTTCCTTCTCCCTTTGTCTCCTGTCGTCTTGCCTGTCTGTCTCATGTGTGAGTCTGTGCCTGCCTGACTTGTGACTCTGTCCCTAACCCAGGTGTCTGCCCTGTCTTCCTTGCACAGCGTAGAAAGCACCACACGAGGAAGGAAAGAGGGACACTTTACAGAAATGTCTGACAGAGCTTTACAAGGGATTGTCACGGGCTCCAGCTGACCGCGACTGACCCAAGAACATCTCATTGCTTATTAAGCAATATCCAAATGTGCTCAACATTTATGGTGGAGATTCATTTTATAAATTTTTCAGCCTCTGTTTTTGCTGTGTTTAGGAATTATTATCATAACATACAAATGCACATGTGCTACTCTGGGTCAGGGACATGGAAAAGTACATAAATTAAGATTACAGCTCTTCACTAGCTTCGGATGCAGGCAGGGTCGATGGTTACCTTGTTCTCTTAAAAGCAGGCCCAGCAAACAGGCCGAGTGCACAGTAGAACGGCAGACTAAAGTCTTAAGTGACCTAACTGGCTGTGGGGTCCAGCAAAAGTTCCAGTGTCTTAGAATGTAAGAGCTGTTGACCTAATACTACATATCCCATGTAAAAGAAGGGTGTGCTGGCAGAGACAGCTGGAATCCTGGGGCCTCACTGGTCAGTCAGCCTTGCCTATCCCAGACCAGTGAGAAACTCTGGAAAACAGAATATGTCGATAGCACCTGTGGAGTGGCACCTGAGGCTGGCCTCTGGCCTCCACACTTTCCGTGTACCCACAAAGACGTGCATGCATGCACACGCACCAGCCCCGTAGCTGGCCGTCTCTGCACAACATCCTAGTCCTAGCTTCCCTCCCCCCCTCAGGAGCGTCCAGGCTCTGTCAGACCCGCTGCTCTACTGCGTGGCTTTTAGAGCCCAGTTTCTGTTAGAACCAAAGGCCTGTTAATGATTTTATAAAAATGCAGTGAATCTAGAGACCAGTTATTAATAGCTCATTGTACTATAATCATCCAATTCAGGAATCTGGTCTGTCTCTTTATTTCGTTTAAGCTTTTCTTCCCTATTATTATGTCAGTGAGTTTTTATAATTTTAACCAACAAGGCTCATCTTCTCTTTGTTAGGTATGTGTCTAGATTCTTGATGTTTAAAAATTTTGTTAAAAAATACTGTTTATGTGATATTTTCACCTGTTTCTGATGCAAGAAAACCCACTGACTTTTGTGTATTGCTTTTTGTTTATTGACTTGTAATAATCTCCCTAACTTCTTGTTATATTGTTAATTTATGCCCACCCTCTGTATATGTGTTTAAGCTCCTGGGACCTGTGAGATATATCAGTGTGAAGGGTGCTTGCTCTAAGCCCGATGACCTGAATTTGATCCCTGGGAACCCACACAGTGGGGAAAAATGATTCCTTTAAGTTTTCTTATGGTCTCTATGTGATATGAATGTGTGCATGCATGTGTGCTCACACAAATAAATATAATTAAGTAAACACATAAATACATAAAGAACCCCTAAATTCTATTTTTTTAAAAGCTTTTATTTACCTTTTTTTTTTTTTTTTTTTTTTTTTCTGTGGTTCTCCGGCTAGTATCAGAAGCCCGATACTGAACTGCAATGGCTCTGGAGACTGTTGTTTTACTACCTGTAGGATGTTTGCAGAAGAACCTTATGGGAGTTTCTCACCATTGTAGCCCAGTTTTGGGCTGGAACTCACTATGTAGACCATGCTAATGCCTGATTTTCTTTGCCACTCTCCTGCCTCTGCCTGGCCCCACACCCCAGTTCTGGGGTTACAGGTGTCGGCCACCATTTTTCTATTCTTTTTCCCCCCTTTTATTTATTAGTTTAATCTTTTCACAGCCTGATCTGAACCCCTCCCTCCTCTCCTTCCAGTCCTGCCCTCACATCCCCTTCCCTCTGTTCCTCCTCCTCCCTTTTCTCAGAGAAGGGGAGGTCCCAAAGGGGTACCAGCCCACCCAGGCACCTTAAGTCACAGCAGGGCTAAGCGCATCCTCTCCCACTGATGTAAGAATTTTTGTCCCGGGGCTGGAGAGATGGCTCAACAGTTAAAAGCATGTTGCTGCTCTTGCAGAGGGCATACCTGCTTCCCTGTAATGACCCTACCTCCCTACATTGCCTCCCCTTGCATTTATAAATGTCCTTGGAACTTTGCCTGTGTATTCACCAGTGACTCTGGTCCATGCTAACATAAACTTTTGTTTCTGAGGTTACACCTTGGCTGTGGCTGGTCCTTTCCGTTTTTCTTGTACTGAGAGTGAGGTTCATTCTGAGTTGTTTTTTTGGCTGCTGGGCCAACTTTATAGTTTGCACATTGAAAACTAGTTTAAATTTTTCAATTACTTTTTAATTTACTCTGTGTGTGTATGTGCATGCGTCATGGTGTGTGTGTGCAGAAGTCAGAGGCCAACATGCAAGAGTAAGTTCTCTCCTGCTTCCCAGTGGGTTCTGGGGACTCCACCCAGGCCGCCACTAAGCAGCTTTGCTGACCCTCAAACCACTTCAATGCAAACAAGGCTTAAGTCCTCTTATGCTGACCAGCTACTTATTTGTTTGTTTTAATAGAGAAGTGATTGAAAAGAAGCCAGAAAAGTTCAAAGTCCAGTGTTTGACAGACATCAAAAACCTGTTTTTCCCAAACACAGAACCCTTCTATGCTGCCTTTGGGAACCGGCCTGCTGTAAGTACCCGAGGGGTCAATGGAGCCAGACATTGCACTTGGTGCCAGTTTCCACAGAGGCCTGGCCGAGGAGTCCCCATAAAGCAACCTCATCCTAAGGCAGAGCAGTTAAAAGTCATGTCACCATGGCCTCTGGTCTTCTTTGAAGGCTGGCTAGTAATTTTGAAGCCACCAACTTGCAATTGCACGTTCGTTAAGTTAGTAAAATGAGGGCACCGAAGGTGCTGGGTCCTTCTTAGCAGGTGTGGCCATCACTGCTTGACCACAGTATTGGCTGCAACACCTCCAGCCCTGAAGCATATAATGAAATCTCCCTGGCTGAAGGAAATGTGTGAGATGGTGCGCGTGAACCCAGGAAGGTTCAGTTTGAAGCCCGTAGCAAAGACTCATGGGAGGCAGGAGTGTTCGCAGAGGTCGTGTATGTGACCCATGCTTGCTAGAAGGTTCTGTAGTTTATAGACTAGAGCTGTGGCAGATTTAAAACCTGTGGCAGATTTTTTATGAAATGAGAAACTAACGGGTGAGAAAATAAGCCCGAGGAATGCCAACCAGGCTGACATTAGCTCAGGTCCTGAAGAGTTGAAGGAGCTGAGGCCCAGGGAGAAAAGCTAGCTGAGCGTGACCCCATCCCGCCAAGATGGCGTGTACTGCTTTGTACAGTGAGCTCTCCGTGGCCCCTGACGTGTTAAACCTCTTCTAAACACAGGATGTGTATTCCTACAAGCAAGTGGGAGTGTCCCTGAACAGGATCTTCACTGTCAACCCCAAGGGTGAGCTGGTGCAGGAGCATGCCAAGACCAACATCAGCTCGTGAGTATTATGGGCTGACCCACCACTGTCCCAAAGCCACATCATCATCCATTGCAGACCCTTATAGCCACTTCTTCCTTTGTTTTGATCATATAGGAGTGTGTGTGTGGACACGTGCGTGCAGTACACGTACTTGTATGTGCTCATATCTATGGTGGCCAGAGGGCAGTGTCCGGTGTCTTCCCTAATCACTCTTACCTATTTTTTGAGACAGGGTTTCTCACTGAACTTGGGGCTCACCCATTTCTGAGTGGCCAGTGAGCTTCAGAGAACTTCCTGTCTCCAGCGCCCCAGCACTGGGGTCGAGTGTGTGTACAATACCTGGCCGTTTATGTGGATGTTAAAAATCTTAAGTTCTCATGCCTTCAGGAAGAGCAGTTTATCAGCGGAGCCTTCTCCCCAGCCCCTGTTTTCGTCCTTAATTCCCCTAAAAATAGAGTTCAGCCCCACGTCATTAGTCTCTAGCTTAGTTTTTGGACAGTTAGAACGGAGTCAGCTCCCTCGGGGAGCCATATGCAGAATGGAACTGAACGAGTTTAGAAGCCAGGCATTCAGTTGGCCAAGTTAGAATGTCAATTAGAAATGTAACCCAAGTGGACCATTGGAAAACACATTCTTCCCCATGCTACTGGGGCTAGAGCCCAGGCCTTGGGCCTGCTAGGCGAGCACTGTATTCTATAGGGGTGACCCTCTCAGCCCCCTGGCTTACTGGGTGTGCTTTGCTTTGTTTGAGACAGGATCTTGCCGTGGAGTCCAGGCTGGCCTTGAACTTTGCACACCTGCTTTAGTCTCCCTAGTAGTGGGACTGATTTCAGGTGTACACTACCACAACTGGCTGGTTTGCTGCGTTGAGTGAGGCATAGTGGCACAGATAGCACTGCCCTTGGCTCGGCCTCATCTCACGTGGGTTTCTCACTTTGTTAGCCCTACTGGATACTTCAGCCTAGGCAGATACTGCCACTCTGCCTTGTCCACTGTGGAGGATGTGTATCTTTTAGTTTAATCGGTACAAAACTGGAAAATAGCCTCTGCCTTGCATGATCCCAACACTGTCATAAGCTGGAGAGTTGGATCTGGGGAGCTGGATGTAAGGTTCCTCCTGGTGTTTGCAAGTTTTCCTCAGGTGCTTTTGGAGCTGGGCATGGTCATGACTCGAGCTTGTAATCCCTGAACTCTGGAAAAGCAGAGACAGGAGGATTGCTGTAGGTTTAAGGCCAGCCTGGATTTCTGAGTGAGATTACCAGGGCAGTTTCTCACTTTGAAGATGGCCATTTTTATTTTTTTTTGCAACCGGACTAGAGTCCAGTTTGACTAGAGCAGTTCCAGATGTGAGGGAGCCCTGGCTTCCTGGTCAGGCCCTCAAGCATCTCTCTAGGTGTGGGGAGAGGAGATGGAGACCACACCCTCCTACCCTGCAGCAGGTGAGTTGGGGCCCTTTCACCTGGTCTGTGATGACACAGCTTTTCTGAAATGAATCCTCTGTCTTCAGGAAGCATGCATACCAAGGCCCAGAACTTGGCATGACCTTTTCTTTTTAATTATTATTAATGCACGTGTGTGCGTGCGTGCACAGGTATGTACATGTGTGTGTCATCCTGTGCATGTGGAGGTGCTGTGGAGGCCATTTTTTGTGTCCACTTCTATGTGGGCTCCAGGGATTAGGCCACTAGACCTTTGAGACAAGCTGCTCTTTACTGGCTGAGCTATCTTGCGAGCGCTTGGGTATGACCAGTTCTAGTCAAGCAGCTGCTATCCCTCGGAGGCTGGATGATCTGGAACATCTTTAAGTGAGGCCCCACTGTGTAGAGCACTAAGTTCTGGGCTTTCTCCAAGTATAGTCAGGGAATGTGCTGTCCTTGCTCCAGGGAGCCCCATGCCTGGAGGATGGAATGGGCCACCCAGATGGAGCAGGCCCTGTTGCCAGGGCACGTGAGTCTCACCAGCTTGGTTCTGGTGCCTTCCACAGCCTGGCAGAAGACAGCTTTCTGCAGGCAGCCACCCCCCACCCCCAATAGCCACAAACCTCAGGCTAATATGCCTTCCAGTCAGGAGGTATTTTAAAAATTTGTTTGTTTGTTTTAATTTCCAGGAAAGACATAATTCTTGGTGTAATAGTAAGAGAGGCTTCCATACTTTATGCAAGCATGCTGTTTCTCACGAGTCTTTTGGAGGCCATTTATTAAACACACACATACACAGCCTTATTAAATAAGTCATTTCATGCCTCTGAACATGCTAATTCTTGGAGTTTGGATTTCGAAAGCCCCCTTTGGTTCTCAGCATAAGGGAGTGGAGAGGGGCCCGAGGACTGAAACAGGAGTCTAGGCTGTGCAGGAGAGGGCCGGGTGTGTCTAACTCACTGTGTGGAGGAGTTCCAGGCTGACTGACATAAATGCTTTCTTTCTATAGTGCAGGCTGTGGCTAGGCAACATCTTCCTGGGGACAGAGGAAATGCCCTGAAGTAGGGAGTGCAAGAAACCCCTGTGTGGTCCAGCCCCACACACTGTGAAGATGAAGGGGCTGAAGCTCAGGGAGGGCAAGATATTTTCCCAGAGTCACACAGCAAGTAAGGCTGGAGGAGGAGGAGGCCTTAGGCCAGGGACCTTTTCCTGAAGTGTCAGTGATCCGCTGTTGAGTGATGTGTTTGCAGTACATGAATCATTGAGAGTGTTACTCTGTTGTTTCTGATGCTAAGCAAGTGGCACCCTTTTCATTTGCCTTCCTTTACTCTAGGGGAAGTCAGGGTGTAGAGGCATGCAGGCCATTGCCTGAGATCACACAGCTGGAACAGGGCAGAGCTGGTGCCAAATCTGCATTTTGTTAACAACAAGGCCCCGTATCTTTTCACTATGAATGTATTCATCTCTGCTGCTCCAAAGATGTGCTTTGTCTGTGGTACACTTCCCCCTTCATATGCGGCCTCCATGACAGGCAGGACCCCCTGACTGTGCTGGTCTTCCCCTGTCTATCCCGTGTACCTCTGCTCCCACTGTCTGTCCTTCATGCACAGCTGGGCTCTGCATTCGGTCTCCCCTTCTCACTTCCAGTTAATTCATAAAGCTAGAAAGGCTTTAGTCAGGCTGCTCCCTGGGGTTGGGAGAGTGTGCTCCTCCCTGGCCTGAAGTGCATCCCAGAATCTGGCACTGGCCTTCATGTGACTGGTGTGGTCCCCTGGGCAGTGACCCCGCTGTTCTTTTTACCTTCCAGGTATGTGAGGCTCTGCGAAGTGGTAGACCACGTGTTCCCCTTGCTGAAGAGAAGCCATTCCTCCGACTTCCCCTGTTCAGACACTTTCAGTAACTTTACCTTTTGGAGAGAGCCGCTGCCGCCCTTTGAAAACCAGGACGTACATTCAGCCTCAGCTTGATGTGACCAAGCCTTAAAGGATAGGTTGTGGGGACCCTGGAGCTGCTGGGAAGGTTGATCTGCGGCCATCTGCCTAAGAGAGAAGCATTTCTCCCTTGACTCACTCGCCCCCCGGGGGGCGCTCTAAGCATGGAAGGCAGATGGAGGCCGCATCTCATCCCCTAAGCTGCAAGAGGATTGGGTGCACGAGTCGTGTGCAAAGCAGTTCTGTGTCTGGGTTTAACATGCATGATGCTGCACCCTCCAGTCTGTTCCAGCAATTAGTTAATGTGCAATACGGGTGATGACCCCTTAGCAGAGGAGGGCAGGCCACCCAAGAGCCGTCTCCATATCATCGTGCCCGCCACCCTGGGAACTCTGACGTGCACAGTGTTTGGTAGCATAAGGGGCACATTCCCATGACAGTGACACCCATGCCACCTTCCACACACAGGGACAGGCTGTATCCCGAATCTGAGTGCTCTGAAGGGAACCTGGGCCTCGCTGCATCTCGGCCCTGGCCTCGGTGTTTGGCTTTGTAGCCGCTCCCTTTGCAGTATTGCCGACTTAGTATCACTTTGGGTGATAAGCTCTTTAATTGCTTTGGTGAGAGGTGGCCTGTGAGACCGCTGCACCTCTCCCCATTCCTCATAGCTCAAGGCTGGGCTACTTAAGCCTTAACGCACCTGCAGCAGGCATTTTCTTAGCCGTGCCCTGTCTAGCTCTCCATAACTGCAATGCCTTACGTTAGAGCGGCAGTCCCTAAGGCAACGTCTGTGGCGTCTCACCACCTCCTGCGTCCTGCCGCCCAGCAAGGAGGCGCTGCCAATGTGGACTTGAGCAGCGCTTATGCCAAACGAGAACAATGCTGCTAAAGAAACTTTTTTTTTTTTTAAGAAAATGTAGTTTCCAGAATTTAAAACTATTTTCTTTGCAGATATTATTTATTACTTTACTTTAATTGGGCTGCTGTTGTGAGCATCGCAGCCAGACCCTTAGGATTGCAGCTGTCATGAATACATTAAAGGTTAAGTGTGCTAGACAATCCAAAGAGCCTTATTCTGTGTATGTCACACACTGATCTTCTGGAATTTCCGAATCATTAATTTTTCTTAGCTTCCCCCCCGCCCCACACTCAGTCTAAGGGCAGGGGGAAAAACAGTACTAATTTGAGTGATGTTCTTTAAGCTGACAGAGGGTAGTTGTTGAACTGTCCCAGAGAACAATGTGAAAAGCAAAATAAATATTTCGGTAAAAGATTTTGCTTTACTTTGGGAAGTATTATTTTTTTAAAGAGCGTTTAGTCCAGATACTGAAAGACCTTCCTATTTAAATTTTGTTGTTAGAGTCAGAGGAGACAAAAAAAAAAAAAAAAAAAGGGTTGAAAAAAAAGGCAGTAGAATGGACTGTTACTCTTTCTATGAAAGAAAACTCAGAGTCACTGCCATTGTTGTAGTTGTTGGTCTCTGCTTAGGTTGGGTGTAGCTCACAGGAATGGACAATGAAAGCCAGAGGTCATCTGCTGTGGACCACAGGCCAATGGAGAAACGGACTTGAATGTGCAGGTTCCGTTCAGGTAGTAAGGAAAGTAATTAAGCATAGTCCTGCCTTAGGGAGCTCCTGGCTTGTTCTCTAGTGACTTTTAGAGGCCATGTTAACCCTTCTGCCACCGGGATGGTGGTTTTGAGTGTATTTCGATTGCTGTGGACTGTATGAATTCATCAGCCTTGCAGAAGTTCACAGCCTTCTCCCTCATGCCCAGGAGAAGCTTTGAAGTATCCCTTCATCTGTCCTCTGCAGTCCGCATTCTGAGAGCATGCCAGGGCCTGAGCCAGGGTCTGTCTTCCAGAACCAAGACTGGTCTGCAACACACTGTCTCAAACACACAGCAATGCTTCCCCCTGGCTTGGGAATCTAGTTTTGTTATACCTTAAACTTCTACATCACTCTAACCTGAAACAGAGCATACCTTCCACGAAAACCACACTCGAGGATGTGTGCACAAGCCTTGTCCAGGTAGTGATGTGAGCACCCGCCTTGATGCTCCCGTGTGAGATCGGAATGTGAGCTGCACCCAGGTCCACTCAAGTTGCTTATCAGCATATGCAGTATAATGGGTGGGGAGGTGATGGGGCCCACAGGGCCCAAGGGCACATGCTAGGGTGCTATATTGATACCACACATTTCAAAGTTGCTTGTGGAAATGAGTGACTTGCTGCATAGTGACATGTCCTCAAATGGATCACATATGATGAAGGAGAATCCACGTGGTGCATTGCAGAGACATGCTTCTGTTGTCACAGAGACTTCCCCTTTGGATTTCAGGTTTTGATCACTACTGCAATATATTTTATTTACAAGGTTGGCTGTATGTCTGTGAATGCTGGTGCAATGATGAAAATCAATGTATTATTGTGTTGTGCTTGATGAAGAGCTAGAAATTTCTGTAATAAACAAGATGGATGAAAAACTTCTGAAAATCAGACATGATTTTTAATTTTTTTCAAAGATTTATTTATGTATATGAGTGCTCTATTTGCAGGTATGACTATGACAGAAAAGGGCATCAGATCACATTATAGATGGTTGTGAGCCACCATGTGGTTGCTGGGAATTGAACTCAAGACCTCTGAAAGAACAGCCAGTGCTCTTAACCACTGAGCCATCTCTCCAGCCCTAGGCATATGATTTTTTAAATCATTTTTTATAAGTTTTTAAGGTGCTATTATATTTTTTTTCTGATGTGTTATCTTATATGATACTTAGTCCTTTATTTGAAACAAAACAAAACTAACAACCTGGATGTAGGCTAGGGAGATGGCTTAGGCAGTAAAGTACTTATTATGCAGGCATAAGTATCCAAGTTGGTTCCACAGCATCCATGTATGAAGCCAAATGAGACCAGGGCTAGGGAGGTGAGGACAGGTGGCTGCATCCCTGGTACTGGCTCGACAGACAGCCTAGTGGAATCCAGAAGCCCCAGGTCCTGGTGAGAGACCGTTGTCTCGATGAATATGGAGGACTGTCCCTGTGAGGGACAGTACCTGAGGTCCTGGCTGCTGCGTGCATGGGTGTATAAGTGCATACATACCCATCTGAGGATCTGCACCTCAATCCTCCTCATCTGGTCTACCTTCCATCCATAATCCCATGGTACTTGCTTGTATTTTTTCATCTGAGCATTTTCACACCATTATTGAAGTCCTTTCTCTCAGGCTACATGTTTTTTTCTCCTTACTAATCCATCATGGCATCCTTCTTCCTCTTCTCTTCCCATTTTTCTGTCCCTGTGATTCACCCTGTCCTTTATAAGCCTGGGAGCATTAGCCATACCTACCCCATTCTTCCCTGCCCAGGTATAGGCCATTTAATCAACCAAACAGGTATGTCTTAGTTTTTTACAAAACAAGACTAGGTGTAACCAGATCTTGAGGGCCAGTAGCATGCATCAGACCAACCTCCAACAGTGAACTTGTCTGTAGGCCATTCATTCATATGTGTTCTCTCTGCCCTTTGACACCTTACTTCCACAGTGGCACCTGAGGCGCTCCTGTGTCCCCGCAGCTTACACTCCCCATGCGGACAGAACTATTTTGTATGCTTAGACTCTACCAGAGATGAGCTTTGTTCACCTGGGCATTTGAAGTGCTTGGTTTGGTTTCGAAGAGTTAACAGACCTCTGCTTTGCACCAGAGGCCAAGAAGTATGGGAGGCTGGTCTTAGCTATCAGCTTTGGAACACAGCGTGTCCTTTTGTGATAGATAATGCATATGACCCTTGTGCAACAGAGTGGAATTGTCATAGAGGAAAGTTAAAAGAGGCCCAGCTTGAAACAAGCAAGTTCCAGAGCTAAACAGACCCCAGCAGGCCTGTGGTCCCCACATCAGAGCTGAGACCTGCACTCCTATATCGAATCTCACTCTGTCTACCTGTGTTTTCTTATGGCCCCGCAATGTGGACAGCACTGTGTCCATTCCCATGAATTAGGAAAGGCAAATGGTTCCTGGGATTTCTCCCTTTTCCAGTCAGCTTGCACTGTGATCCCATTTTCGCTGGTGAGTTGCAAGGATTACAGGCGACTACTGTATCTATCTGGATTTTGCATGGGTTCTGGGCATCTGAATACTGGTCCTCTCACTTGTGTGGTAAGTGGTTTATTCACTGAGCCATCTTCCCAGCCTCAATTTAATTTAAAGACAAGGTCTCATAAGGATGGCCTGGGACTCAATGTGTAGCCAAAGTTGACTCCGAATTATTATCCTTCTACCCCTCAAGTGCTGGGATTCCAGCTGTGTGCCACTATGACTGGCTTATTTGGTGTTGTGAATTGAACCTGACATGCTAGTGAGCGCTAGGTAAGCACTCTCCCAATTGCCCCACACCTGCAGCTCAGCCTTTACATTTTTAACTCTTCTTTCAACCCTGTAGCATCAAAGAGGATAATTGCTATCACTTACTTGTATAAGCAGGCTTGGTACCGGAAGGAAAGCAGTTATGACCAGTGGAAGCTAGTGGCCACTGGGGGGCACAGTTGGTTCTAGTTTGGCCAAATAGCCTTTCAAAGCAGCCTCTTTGACAAAGGCCTCTCTCTGCCTGTAGTGCCAGGCTTGGAGATCAGCCAGGTTGTAGACTGGCCTTGTGTGGAGGCAGGGAGATTTCTTCAGGAAACCGTTTTAGTACTGATATCCCTGGGATGGGCTCAACCTGAGGCCCAGATCCTCAGGGAGCTTCAGAGGCCAGTCTGTTCAGATTTAAAATCCATTTGTGTGTGTGTGTGTGTGTGTGTGTGTGTGTGTGTGTGTGTGTGTGTGTGGCCTTGAAGGATCAGGGAGTTCCTTAAAAATACAAGTGTTGGGGACCTTACCCTAGACCTACTGACCCCAGCAGTGGGCATGGGCCTCTGAGATACATTTTAATGAGTCCTTATGGGGTTTTGGATGCACACACATGCTTCGGACAATAGCCCAGGCCCGAGCTCACTTCTGCCTTTATCTGGCCAGCTGTGGCATGCCGTCCTCTCAGGACTCACATCTCCTCCACCCCACTTGCCCAAGCAGGAGAACCCTCTGCAAAGAACTTCTCACCTCTTTTTATTAAAGGACCTTGGAGACCCAGCCACAAGTGCTCACTTAAGTCACAAGGTTGGTTACCCTACGACCCTGTGGTAGGAGGCATCCAGTCAGATCTGCCTTCCTGGGAGCATCTCAGATGGGAAGCACAGGCCTGGGAGGAGAGGGCAGGTCTGGCAGCCTGGGCAGAGTGGGAATGCAGGGTAGAGGTGGATGTGCCCAGATTTCTAATGGCCTCTTTCTCCCTGAAATGGTTGGGAGCCTCGAGGAGCCTGTCCCTGTGCCAGCGATCTGTTCACTGGGGCAGGAAGTCCATCCAGCCTGCGTTACTTTTAATGCATTTTGCAAGCGAGTGGCCTCTTCCTGTGACTCGCTCGCTCTGCCTTTTGTGCACCGGAGGTTGTGGTTTGAAGTTTCACTTTGGAAAGTAACCTCCCAGTGCCTCCGCTTTCTCCTGAGGCTGGAACCCCAACCAGTCACATTCATTTTGCAACAAAGAAATGGAAATGGAGGTGCAGTCAGTCATGTTTCTGCTCTGATTATAAAAACATCCTTTTCCGAGATGGTCTGCAGAGCCAAGCTGAGAAAAAATGGTTTATATTTTCAAGTAACACATCCATTTCAGGATGTTGTGCTTTCCTTCCAGAATGTTCTTTGTCTTCTTGATTCATTTTTCAGAGTTATCCTAAAAAACAAATGCAAAAAAACAAAAAACAAAACAAAAAAAACCCCCAAACAACAACAACAAAAAAATCCAAAAAACCAAAACCAGTATTAGCTGATTGGGTCTACTTCCTAGTTGACCAAAAATGACTTAGATCTGGACCAAAGTTTGAGATCTTACTACCTACCGCACAGCATGGGAAGAAATGATGCTAATAGAATTGATTGAATAACAGTGCATTTCAGTTCATGGGCCCTGCACACAAGCATTTCTTAGCCAGTAAGGGTTAAGTGGGCAGATACTACAGAGCAATTCCAATCCCCCCTGCCACCTCCCCCATCTCCGGACCCAAGTTTAAAGATTCATCTTCAAAATGTTGTAGAGCTGGCTACATATTATTACCACAATTATTTGTAAATATTTGTGTGTGTGTGTGTGTGTGTGTGTGTGTGTGTGTGTGTGTGTACCATGATGAGTGTGCCTGGTGCCTGTGGAGGCCAGAAGAGGGGACTGGATTCGCCTGGAACCAGAGTTAATATAAGACTGTGAGTGACCCAGAACATGTGCAGGGAATCAAGCCTGGGTCCTCTGAAACTGCTGAGTGTATTTGCAGCTCAGATTGTTACTGTTATTTTGAGAAGGTTTCATGTGTCCCAGGCTGGTCTGGGTCTGTATCGTGCTGTATGACTGAAGATGGCTTTGACCTTTGGATCCTCATGCTGGCCATCATCTCAATTACAGGCATACATCACAACTCCCAATTTACGTGGTACTGGGAATCAAACTCAGGACCTCATGCATGGTAGTCAAGGACTCTACCAAGTGAGCTATATCCCCAGCTTCAAAATGTTTTGCCGTAATTCATTTTGTGCACAACCCTAAAGCCCAAATGCATTTCACATTAAGTGCAGCTAAAACTGTAGTCGGAGTTCCAATTAGCATTAATGTTAATGAGGCTAAATTTGGGCTCAGAAGAGATGTATTTGGTGTTTCATTTCTCGACTTGATTCTTTCAACTTCTGTGAAAAGTGGACTGAAATCATCATTGTCTTTAAACACTGACCTTCACAAGAGTCAGAATGACAGTCTTCCTCCCTGTTTCCAAGGATGCTCTGCTGTTGATGGAGTTACCGTTTTCTTCCTCTAGTGCTGGGGAAGGGACCAGGGCCATGTGCATGTGAGCTAGTGCCCTGAATTCTGATCTTCCTGTTGAACTAGCTTCTATCTGAAGTTGACATGGACTTTTAAATATCTCCTTTACCACCACAGATGGATGATTCCTCCTCTCTCTGACACCGTGAAGGTGAGGAAGGGGCTTCCCACTCTAATGTTAGCTTTAATTGTTGACGTGACACAGCTTTGATTTGTCTGAGAGGAAAGCCTCAGTTGAGGAGTTGCCTAGAACAGCTTGGCTTATGAGCATGTCTGGGGGGGGGGATTTTCCTAGTTATTAACTGATGCAGGAGGACCCAGTCCTTTGTGGGTAGCTCCATCCCTAGGCAGGTGGGTCTGGGTTGTATACCAGTATCTAGGGGCTAAGAATGGTAAAACATACCTTTCACCCCAGCCCTCAGGAGGCAGAGGCAGGCTGATCTTTGTAAGACTGAGGTCAGCCTGGTCTACAAAGCAAGTCCCAGGCCAGTTGGAGCTATACAGTGAAACCATGTAGTCTTTTACTGTTTATCCATCATCTATCTGTCATCTACTATATCTATCTATCTATCTATCTATCTATCTATCTATCTATCTATCTAATATCTATCTATCTATCTATCTATCTATCTAATATCTATCTATCTATCTATCTATCTATCTATCTATCTATCTATCTTCTGAGACAGGGTCTTACTATGTTGCTCTGGCTGTCCTGGAACCTACTCCGTAGACTAGGCTGGCCTCAAACTCCCAGAAATCTGCCTGCCTCTGCCTTCTGAGTGCTGGGATTAAAGGCATACACGCACCACCATGCCTGACTGAGACCATGTCTTTCATTAAAAGAAAGAAGGAAAGAGAAAGAAAGAAAAGGAAATCTAGCTGATCACGAGCCCAGGAGAACCAGAGAGCTAGCTAGCAAAAGCAGCATTCCTCCATGGTATCTGCTTCAAGTTCCTGCTTGACATTCTTTCTCTGACTTTCCTCAGATGAACTGTGACTTGGAAGTGTAAGCCCAATAAATTCTTTCCTTCCTTAGTTTCTTCAAGGCAGAGCATTTGTCCACAGTAACAGAAAGAAGCTCGGACACTCCCTGTAATGGTACTGGTATGATGCTAAGTAGACCTGCACTGAGATCTTAGGGACCAGAGCTGAGTGCTCTCAGGAAAGCTGCTCTTTCCAAAGAGAGGTGGAAACTCACAGACAGGTGAGGCTGCTGGTGCCTGTTCTAAGGTAGACTGTGTAATTGGTTACAGGAGCTGAGTTTGGCCAGGGGCTCATCAGTGGTAGAGCACTTGCCTAGAATGTACAAGGCCCTGGGTTTCACTTCTGCATTGCCAGAAGAAACAAAAAGATGTTCATTTTTGGCAGCCACAGATATTTATAAGCTTCCTTTTATCTTCTCTCTCTCTCTCTCTCTCTCTCTCTCTGAGAGCTATCTAGTGGGTATCAGGAAAGAAGCTTGCAAGCACTTGGTGGATCCCAGAATAGATGGCAGTTTTCTCCAAGAATGAGGGAACCTATCTTGGTCTCCTCTCAGAAATTGTGGGGTGGGATACCCAAGTAGCCTCAAAATCCTTCAGGTTTGGGCTGATTTGTTTGTTTGTTTGTTGTTTTGTCAACTTGGCAGAAGCTAAACTTGGAAGGGAAAATGCTTCAACTGGATTGGCCAATGGTCAAACCTGTGGTGGATTTTCTTGATTGATGATGACTGATGGGGTGGGTGCCACTCCTGGGGTTATGGTCCTGGGTGCTAGAAGAAAGCAGGCTGAGGAAGCTGTGGGGAGCAAGCCAGTAAGCAGCATCCCTCCATGGCCTCTGCATCAGCTTCCACCTTCAGGTTCTTGCCTCAAGTTCCTGTCCAGACTTCCTTCAGTGACAGACTGCTGTGGAACCATAGCTGAAAGAAGCCCTTTCCTTTCCAGGTTGCTTTCGTTCACGGTGTTTGATTACGGCAACAGGAACCCTAACTAAGGCAGGTCTAGCATGATTCACTGAGATCTCTGGAGAGGAGGTCTTGAGATGAATGGGGACCTCAGGTGGCATTTCACCCACAGTCACCCACCCCCACCCTGTGACATCAAACTAGTCAGAAAGCTACAGACCGTGGGGGAAAGGGAATGATCTTGAGACACCCTTGACATTTATAGCGAAGAGGAAGCAAACAGCCTTGACTTTGGTCTTTAGTGAGGACTATATATTTTTCCTAGCAGTAGCAGCCTCTGCCATCAGAGTCAGAATTTTACGGCAGTGTAAAACTAACATCCAAGAGTTGAAATTCAGTGGGTTTAGGGTCACTGCCATACAGTGTACGACAGCATGGACTGTCTGAAGGACGTACCTCGGATGTGGGATGTGAAGCTGTCCTCTATGTGTTGGAGAGTCATGCCACGATTGCAGGTAGTGCACAGCTGGAGGTGAACTCCGAAGTACTGGCGTGATGGTCACGAAGCATTCGACCTGCATGAAGCAGCTTGCATTGGGGTCGAGGAGAGGACAAGAGGCTGTGAGAAATGCTAGATGCATTGCTTACCTGGCACTCTGGGCTGAATCATTGTGCGAACTGCAGTGCATTTGCTTTGCAAAAAAAAAAAAAAAAAAAAAAAAAAAAGCTGTTTGAGAGATGTGCATTTTGGAAACTGGTGTAAACACTTCCTGTTTTGACCAGTAACAAATGTGAACCAGACCTGGAGCCTCTCAGCAGGCAGAGCTCACCCATCTTTGCCTCAGCAGTATTTGTCCAGCGATGTTTGGGTGGAGAGCAGAGCCCATGCAACAGGAACGCCCAAGGAATATACACTGTCCTGGAAAAAGCTGAGTCCTCGGAGCCACAAGCCAAACCAGCCAATTTGTCACACTAGAGTGTGAGCTCAGGCAAGGATAGGAGCAGCATTTCCCTCTTCTGCCTTCTGTTCTTTGTCACTGATGTGTTAAGGAGAGTAACAGTGCAATGGAATGACATGCATTTAGCTGCTTCGTTCCCTCCCATTCCCGGTGGTTAAACATTTGATGGAAATGGGTTC
>NW_026585644.1:20890932-21247768 GCF_907164565.1 Psammomys obesus
CGTTCCCTCCCATTCCCGGTGGTTAAACATTTGATGGAAATGGGTTCGTGTGTATGTGGGGACAGAGGGGGAGTTCAGAGACCCTGGAAGGTGTACCTGAAGTGGTTGGTTATCCTCCTTGGGTCTGCTTGCCTTCCCTAGTGTACGATTGGTGCTCTGAAGCTGCTGTGGTAGGGACTGGATTTTCTAGTCCTGTCCTTTGATTAGGGGCCTGGTCACTGCCTTTTGCCAATGGGGACATGAGCTGTGGTGACTTGTGCTACTTCTGGGCCGAAGCAACAAACAGGTGTTGTCTTGCACATCTCCTATCTCTATCTTTATCCATTGACTGGAAACAAAGGTCTATAAGGGTAGAGCTACAAGATGGAAGGAACCTGGGTCCCAGTCCTTCCGGGGAAGATTGTTGTTGCTGGTCTAAAATGAGTTCTGTGGACTTGAGCGGGAAGTGGCGCTCTGGCACTCAGAGCGTTGCTTGTGACAGCTGTCCTTTCCTGGGTGAAGCAGGAGTTTGAGAACAGAGGAAAGGAGGAAGATCCGGACTGAGAGAAGACCTGTCTCAGACTCGCCCAGGGGCACGGTGGCTTCCCCACCCCTCTCATATCCACAGCCACAGGAATATCCATCCGTAGTTTCGCATCTCCTTTGTTTGTTTGTGGTTCTATTATAACATCTTCAAATCTTTGGTAGCCACCTCATCCTGTGATCCGTATGGGATAGCTGTGGGAGCTCAAAGGAAGGGAGGAGGGATGCAGGCAGGAGCCATGCTAGCCAGTGGTGAGGTGGCTGGAGATGGCCAACAATTGATCGTGGGCAGCCGTTCATGAGCTGCAGGGACTCATCCACCTGGACATGCTAACACCATCAGAACATACTAGGGAGGAAAGCGGAGTTCCTGATATGAGGAGAGAGAGAAGGGGTTTTTAGATAATGGTGTCTTGGGCTCAAGGGCAGATGTCCCTGGCAGACAGATTCCAAGTGACAATCAGATGTGTGTGCACTGCTATTTAGCAGGTGAAATGTATTTACCCAAGAAACACTGAAATCCAGACACCCTTTAACACTTAAGTTTGACTTACTGGAAGAGACTATAGACTAGTGGTTCTTAACCTGTGGGTCATGACCCCTTTGGGAAAGAACTGCCTTTCACTGGGATCACATGTCAGCTATCCTTCATATCAGATATTTACATTATGATTCATAACAGTAGCAAAATTACAGTTATGAAGCAACAACAAAAATAATTTTATGGTTGGGGGTCACTGCAACATGAGGAGCTGTTTTAAAAGGTCGAAGCATTAGGCAGGTCAAGAAGCACTGGTTTAGACACTGTTTAACTATGTATGCTATTCGGAGTGTAAAGAGTTTTCAAATTTTTGACTGAAAAATCTGTCACTTCTAGCTCCCCTGCAAGGGGCATTGGTTACAAACATATAAGATGTGACTAGGGGGATGTGCCAGTCCCAGCCACCCCCACTTCCACTCTCAGGCTGCCAACTCTGTTTCTAAGTGGGCCACAGGTCCTACTGAGGCATTTGGTCTCTGGGTAGTCACAGGAAGTGCTGTCGGGTGATGACTGCCCTGCATTCTCTCTGGCAGCTGGTCTCCTAGACTCAGAACCAGCAGCTAGGATAGACCCAAGAAAGAAATGCAGCAGTGATGAGAGACAGAAGCAGGCATAGCTGTGAGCTCTGAGCCATGAGGAGCTAACCCTCCCTCTGAGTAGACTTAGTCATCTGAAGTCATCTGTCCTAGGCAGACATTGACCAGTCTGTGTGTGTGTGTGTGTGTGTGTGTGTGTGTGTGTGTGTGTACATACAACTTGGAGATGCAGAAAGACATGAGGCATTATTTTCTCCATTGAAACCTCTGATATACATTTGCAAGCCTAATTTGAGATATGAAAAGTCATGCAGTGATTTTCAATCTCCCATTTTAGAGTGTTTTCAGGAACTTTCTGCATGCTAAGGATAGTCCTGGGTACTGAGGAAATAACCAACAATGAAGTCAGCAGACCAGATAAAACCTCTGCCTTCAGACTGCTGGATTGTGTCGGGACATGAATAAATAAAGCGTGCATCCTGTGGTTATGAGGGCTGTGACTCACACAGAGAAGTAGGCTGGTTGTGGGGATGTGCAAGTATCCCATTTCCCACAGGGCACTGGGTCAGCCTGTCTACCATGGTGACAGTAGAGCCTGGGGCAGAGGAGTGGTGGGCATGCCTAGGACGTAGGTGATTCGGAGCATGGAGGCCTTGACTGGGTAAGGCCTTGTAGACAACCAAGAGAAAACAGATTATGGGGTGGGAAAGAATGTTGAGACTTCTCTGGAATGTGGTAAACTTGAGAGAACTATTAGACACCAAGGAGTGATGGTGGGTAGGTAGACAGAGCTGAACTTCAGGGGAGCAGTCTGACTGTGGGCAGACAGCTGAGAACAGTCAGTAGAAGATGGGGGTCGGTGCCATGAGATTAAGTGAGGCCAGAGATTGTTGGGTAGCAGTGAGTGAGAGCAGGGGCACAGGTTCAAGCTGCAAGGCCCTCAGAGTTTTTGGGCGGCAGAGATACTGTGAGGAGAGTCTGAGTAGCAGAGACGGATATGAGAGAAGCAGGTGAGGAGCCACGTAATCAGGTAGATCCCTCCATGATTTTTAGCCAAGTGAGGCGAAGACTGAACTTTATGCTTCCCTTGGAGAGCATTGGAGACATTGCTTGCTTGGGTGGTAATATCTGAGTTGGGGGAGGAGGTGAAAGTGTGCACATTGTGGATTTGAAAGAAGCAAAGTAGAGAAAGCACGCATAAGCAGTGTCTCTTGAAGGATTTGGCCATTAAAAACAATAAATAAGCAGAGAGCTGAGTAGGGCAACAATGTCAGCCCAGCATTCCAGAGGCAGAGGCTGTAAGTTCGAGGCCAGCCTGATCTACATAGTAAGATCTAAGCTAGCCTGGGCAACAAACAGCAGCAGCTCCAGCAACAGTTGGAACAGATAAATGGGTGGTGGGGGATGGGGGGAGGGTGTTGCTGAAGCAGAATTCACTCAGATGGGACACTGTCTATCATATCTGTATGGAGATGGTGGTGACAGAGTAGAGTGGAAATCTGAAGGAAAGAGGATTAAGTAGCTAATTACAAGAATATCAGTCTTGAGTGGTAGACAAGGGACAGTGTGGTCTTGGATACGGTGAAGTGCTGAACTCAAAACTGGGCCATGAGGCCTCCTCATCTGCACATGTCCAAGTGCAAGAGGACATAGCCAGGCTCACCCTATCCTGCATTGCCCCTATCCTTCCGCCAAAGACTGGATTAGAGCAGGAAAAGATCAGCAGGGCATAGTGGCACATGCCTGTGATCCCAGCGCTCAGGAGGCAAAGGCAGGCAGATTGATGTGAGTTCAAGGTCAGCCTAGTCTACAAGGCCAGTCCACAAGGCCAGTCCAGGGCAGTCAAGGCTACACAGTAAAACTCTGTCTTGAAAAACAAAAGAAAGAAAAGACATGCAGACTGCCTACCACAGAGCCCACTACCTGTCAGATCCTGTGTATACACATGTAGATACTTCTCTCACTGATATCCCATATCACAGGCATACACACACAATAGATACACCCAGATACTCACATCTCCTCCTCCATCCCAACATAGACACACAGCACAGAGATTCATCAACAACGCCCCAGTCCACTGTCATATGATCCTGAGACACACACCTACATGGTTGTATCTACGTCCTATATTCTCATGTGACACACAGACATACATCTCTATATGCCTATATATACTTGCACATATACCCATCCATGCATATACAGACATATTCATATAAAGACACATATTTTTCCCTCTATCTTCATGAGACATACCACCTGCAAAATATAGATATATACAGATAAACCTGTACACAAACACACTTATAACCCCACATTCATCCTCTGAATAGACACAGAGACCCACATCCACAGATACCCCACCCCAACATTTTAGCTCAACTCTCTTATGTCTGAACACATATGAGGTTACTGAATGTTTAAAGGAAGTCTCCAACAGGAGTCAAAGCAAGCAACATTGAGGGGATTACCATCAGTATTGTTAGGATCGAGAAACAAAGACACAGACATTATGACTGATGTCTTCAGAAGGGTGTATCAATACGTTCATGAGATGTGAAGCGATTTATAACAGTAGAAGAGTGCATCTGGACCAGTCTGGGAAACAGGTCTCTGCTCAGCAGGAAGGAGGGAAGAAAGAGAAGAGACCCAGAAGGACAGCATCAGGACCACAGTTGGCTCCATTCTGGGAAGATTCCCAGAAACAAAATACATTTGGTGATGTTGAAAATGCTGCCGTGCAGACTAGTTTTATATCAACCCTGACACAAGCTAGAGGTATTGAAAAGGAGGGAACCTCAATTGAAAGAATGCCTTCTTAGGATCCAGCTATCGTGTATTTTCTTAATGAGTTATTGATAGGAGAGTGTCTAGCCCATTGTGGGTGGTGCCACCCTTGGCATGGTTGTTCTGGGTTCTATAAGAAAGCAGGCTAAGCAAGCTATGAGGAGCAAGCCAGTAAGTGGCACCCCTCCATGGCTTCTGCATCAGCTCCTGCCTGTAGGTTCCTGCCCTGCTTGAGTTCCAGTCCTGACTTCCTTCAGTGATGAACAGTGATGTATAAGTGTAAGCCAAGTAAACCCTTTTCTCCCCAACTTGCTTTGGTCATGGTTTTTCATTACAGCGATAGTAACCCTAAGACAGGTGCTGAGACATCACTTTTTTTGTGTGTGACTTTTTGAGGATAGGAAAGAAATTAGCAATAATTTGGGAAAATAGTGAGTGATGAAAAAAAAAAACCCTAGGAAATGCCAGTCACAGAAATACAGAGTATATTCCTATAGTGGGAGGCTGGGGGATGAGTAAGGAGCGTGTATGGCAGAGCTTCATTTGTCATAAGTCAGGAGGCCTACACTTGGCTACTGAAATGTTATAGTGTGTTTACATTACTCAGAAACAAATACAGAATCAATCGTTCAAAGATGGGAGGCAGGGTTCCCACTAGGGAGCAGAAGAAGGGTGTAGAGGAGCAGGTGGAGCCCCTGTGGATTTTTGCCTCAAACCTTCTGGTAAAGTTCTTCCACTTTTAGAACTATGTGACTATATTGTTTAGGTATAGAGAACAAAATAGACTAAAAACCCTTAGGAGAAGACAATGGAATAAAGGGATCAAAAAAGAAAGCAATTAACAAAAAGAAGGGTGGGGAGGAAAGAGATGGCAGAGGCAGGAGAAAAATGAAGCATGGGGAGATGGAGAGGTCACTAGGGTTCTGTATATATTCTACTAGGTTCTAAAGGTATTATAGTCCACCAGTCATTTTGCAGGATCACCCCTTTATTCAACATGGTGGCTAATTTTGAGAGCTCCTGTAATGAGTGTTAAATATGTTGATTTGAGTGGTATTTAATACTTCAGAGTTACACTTGACAATAAAGAAGGGGAAACCTACCTTGATGGCTGCTGTGTGCTATGGCAATGGCAATTCTAGGGGAAGAGGTTGGGTCAAGCAGAGCAAATAGAAGGCCTGCATGTTTCGAGGGACCACAGAAGGAAGATGAATTTATCTGAGGGCAGGGAACACTGGTGTTTCCAGGGTAAAGAAAGTTGCTTCGGAGAGGGACCATTGGGGCTGAGTCTGGAGTCATGAGTGGGCATTTTGTGCCTGGGGAGAAGAACGACACAGTGTGGAGAGAGGACAGTAACTCTGGGATTACCTGAGATCACTGGAGGCAGATGTCCGGTGGGCAGGAACCATAGCTCCAAGTGATAGCCAGATACTATGTTCTCTTTAAGATTTATTCATTCATGTATTATATGTATGTAAGTGCTCTGTCTTCAAGCATGCCAGAAGAAGGCATCCGATCTCATTATAGGTCTTTGTGAGCCACCATAGGGTTGCTGGGAATTAAACTCAGGACCTCTGGAAGAGCATCCAGCACTCTTAACCGCTGAGCTATCTCTACAGCTCCCAGAGGGTCTGTTCTTATCTCTCACCTACCCTGCAGCTAAAGGGGCATTGGACATGACTAAGTACGGAGGAGTATCGGAAGTGGTTCAGGGTGTTTACTTGGAAGTTACTGGGCAGCTCAGAAATGGGGAGGCTGAGGGCATGAGTAGAGTTAGCAAACTGGGCCTGTAGAAGTTATTGAGACCATCCTGGGAGGAATTTGTTTCATCTCTAGGCTTCCCATGCAGGTATGGGGTAACAAGGGAAAGTTTTTGCAGGCCACGGTCCTGGTAAACAGAGGCAGCCAAGGCACTGCTAGAATCAGCCAAAGTTGGAATGATGATTAATTTAAGTTGTCAAAACCTGACACTCCCATGAGGAGGGAATCTCAGTTGAAGAATTGCCTCCATCAAAGTGGACAGCGGGCATGTCTGTGGGGCAATTTCTTAACTACTGATTGATGTGGGAGGGCCCCAGCCTACTGTGGGTGGTGCCACCCCAAGGCAGGTGGGCCTGGGGTGTATAAGAAAGGTAGCTGAACTTGAGCTGGGAAGCAAGCCGGTACTCACCTCCGCTCCAGGTTCCTGCCTTCAGTTCTTGCTGGTTTAGACTCATATCATAAACCCCAGTTTGTCATTATTGAACTGAAAGGCCCAGACTGTGGGTTTCACCGCAGCTGCATGATGGTGGGTTTTTATCTACAGGAAGATAAAGACCTCTGTGGCTTGGGGAAGGGGTGGTTTTAGGGCAAGGCCATCAAAACACAAAAATGGAATTATCAGGAAATGGAAAGCTAAAAATAAACATGTCGTGCTTGGCCAACAGGAGGGAGTAGAGACAGATCCAATACTTTGGTTGAGCATTGGGGTGCCAAGAACACCTGGGGGAGCCAGAAAATGAAGAGATTTATTTGAAAAGGCAGACAGGAGTGTCTTGTAAAATGTAGAGACATCAAACTTCTCAGGCTTGCAGGAGGAGAGCCGCCAGTGTCTGGAGAGCAGCGGACTGGCCACCGTCTCCAGGATCTATTTGGAGGGTCAGTTTTCCTGCTCAGTTTGTGTTTACGGAAGCACATACCCAACAACTGGCCAGACATGCTGGCACTGTGGCTGAAATCATGACTGTTTAACCTTTTCATGTATTTCCCTTCCTTCCCTTATTCAATGGATGCCTGTTACAGGGTTTGTCTGGGGTCTAAAATATACTAGGGAATTTTTCCTGCCATCGTTTTGTTGGGTGATTTTTTTTTTTTAATGGAGATTTCTGACTTTTGTGAGATAACCGGATGGCCCAGGTGGCTCTTCAGGGAAGTGGGACCCATGAGACTTGGCAGTGGATCTGTGCTCCTTCCCAAGTGCCAAAGGAATGACATCTTTCCATTGAAAGTGGGAAGGAAGCCAGGGCTTTAAACAAATCCACTCGAGAGCAATGGGCACCAGGAGCCCCTTGACAATGAACACAACAAACAAGACATTTTAGACTTCAGTTTATTTGGGTTTACTCCTATGTGGAAATTGACCAATGGGGAATTTTTAGAGTTCTGTTTGAGAGCAATGTATATACCATGATCGTTATGAAATGGCTGTAAGGCAGTTTTAGGCTATATGGCTGAGCTATTTTTATAGGAAGAAAAAAAAATGGGGCTGAATGTTCAGCATGGGTTTGTGTGACCTTGAGTTAATTGAATTAATATCCTGTTCTTTTTTTTTTTTTTGAGCCTTTGTTGACACACATAGAGCAATAGGGAGAGTTGAAAGAGCAGCTTTACAGCTGACCACCCACCCTGAGGGGACAGCTGAGCTCATAGGCACACTTGTACAATTGAATCTTCAGTCCAGAAGATGGTGAGCGCAGTTATCTCACTGATTTTGGACTGTGTTTGATCAAAAAGAGTGGCCTAGGAGTCTGTGGGCAGTGTTATTCTAGCTCATTCTAGCATCCTCTTCGTTAACCTTTTGATAGAGAAGTCTTCAAAGAATAGGGAGGTTTATGGAATTATCTTTGATTATTTTTAATTTTGTCACAGTTTACATGGCTTATGAATTTGTACCCAGACAGCAACCTTATCTATTTATCAGCTGGTGCTGATAATTTTGGAAGAAAAGGAGCTACGTAGAGCTGGGCTGGGGGGAGGAGGAGCCTCCCTGCAGCTGCCCCTCACTCTCCTTTACCTGCAGAGTTACAGCCGCCACAAAGAGGTTTTAGCTGAGCCTGAGCAACCACGTTTCTATTGCTCCATAGCATCTCAGCAAGCCCAGGTCTACAGCTGGCTCCTCTCTCTTGTTTAATTGGATAATGGTTGATATAGGTCTGATATGTGCACGGCAAGCCAGCAGCTAGAGACACAGGGGAGAGGTGATGCCACAGCCCAGTTCAGATTTCTGGTGACAGGATTTCTTCTCCATTGCTTTCTTTAGTCTTTCAGTTGATTGGAGAAGGCCCATCCACTTCAGATGGCCACCAGCCACACTCCAAGTCTACCAACTGGAATGCTTGCTTTGTTTTGAGACTTTGGTTATTTCTATATAGTGCTGGCTGGCATGGAAATTGCTGCATAGACAAGGCTGGCCTTGGACTTGCAATGATCTTCATGCCTATTTCCTGACTGGTGGCATTATGGCAGTGCATTATGGTGCTGGGCCAGTTGAAGTGTTAAGTCACATTGAAAACTACTTCCACTGCAGCATCTGGATGGATGCTGAAATGAACATCTGGCTATCATAGTTAGTCCAAGGTGATATATAAAATTAACCAGAATAATTGGTAAGGTAGAATCTCAGGGAAGTGTTAAGAGGTGTATCTGTAATTTACTGAGGGGTGCCTGGCCCCAGAAGCTGTCCATCAAGCCCAATGTTCTCTCTCTCTCTCTCTCTCTCTCTCTCTCTTTCTGTGTGTGTGTGTGTGTGTTAATGGGATAATTAGCTCAGGGTCAGCTAATCTCAGCTGCAATCTTTCCTACCTTAAAGAGCTTCTGCTGTCTTCGGGGAGAAAATATTTTAGGATTTCTCCAGACTTTTGGGCACAGTACCTCTGAAAGAACATTTTCTGGATCCTTTACATGGGAAGCAGGTGTTCCAGGATAGGCATCTGAAGCTGAGCTCTGACATTGCTCACTGTAGCCCAGTTCAATCTAATCTATGTTGTTCAGCCCTGACTGTGTCAGCTTGTTCTGAAAACTAGCTGGAAATGGAGGAATCAGGCCCTTTTGGATCTGGCAGAGGTGCAGACAGGCAAGCACAAAAAACATTTGCAACAGATAGATAGATAGATAGATAGATAGATAGATAGATAGATAGACAGATAGATGATAGATAGACTGAGGTCATGCTATCCTGGTAATTCAAGTCTCTATTAGATAGATGGCTACCCCATTATATCATTTAGGATGTTTTCTGATTTTAGACCTTGCTACATAATGTTTAAAAAAATACAGTTTGGGGGAGCTGGAGTTGTACCTCAGTTGTCAGAGTGTTTCTGTATCAGGCATAGATCCATCCGTGGGTTCAGTTCCCTGCATGGTACAACCCAGATGTGGGGGCACACACCTGTAATCCTAGCACTTGAGAAGTGGAGGCAGGAGGATTCAAAGATCAAAATCTCCCTCAGCTACATGATCATCTTATCTCAAAGGAAAAAAAATGAAGTTTTTAAAAGGTCGTTTGAATTAGTGTAGTGTAGTGCAGTGCGTGTGTGTGTGTGTGTGTGTGTGTGTGTGTGTGTGTGTGTGTGTGTGGTGTTTGCACTGGGAATTGAGCCCACATCCTTAAGCGTGCCAAGCACATGCTGTAATGCTGAGCTAAACTCTTAGCCTGTTTTCAAGGTTATTATTATTTTTAAACCAAGGTTAGCTGCTTGCCTTTGACAGAGAATTTATGATAAAGAACTTGCGATCAGCATGAGTGTGTGTGTGTGTGTGTGTGTGTGTGTGTATAATGAATTAATCAGAAAGAACCAATAACCTTGGGTGCTGTTACAATGAAGATAAAGGTAAAATCATGACTTTGTGAAAGTGTTTAATTAATATATGCCAAGAGTGCTTTGTTTTAATGAGGAAACCAGTAAAATGTAAAAGCGAATTCTGTTCTATGCAGAATTCAAATTGTAACAAAATACAGGCAATCAGGGGTTAGGAAAGAATTTGATAATTAAATGTAAGACAAGGGACATCAACATGATAATAATCGACTGTTTCCCCAAATGGACAAAGTTTATTTCCACAAATAAGTATTACTCACTCTGTCTGCTTTCCACACTGTACAGTCAGAGGAGAGCGAGAGATACCCAGAAAGAATTCTCCAGGAAAAATACCTGATAATGTAGTCTTTCCCATTTCAAAATCTTTCACATTAAAACAAATATTGGTGAATATGATGATATAATTAGCTTTGTGTATGAGGCTTAACCTCTGTTTTGCCTGTGAAGGGGAGCAGGTATCTCTTCCTTGGGTCATCTTGGAGATGAAAAATGACTTTATGTATACATATATTTCCATAGGCTGAAGATATACGTATACACACACGCATGCACACATACACTTAAGAATAGAACTCTTTCCTCCTTCTTTTTTTTTTTTTCCAACTCTGGATTTGTTCCCAGCAAATCTTTCTTCATGCGTTTGTTTATTTGACATGTGCTGAAGCCTTGCTGTATTAGACACGTGCTGAGCGCATGCTTAGCTGGGCTGCACACAGGGACCGCCTCACAGAAGTTAGGCATGGGTGTTGGGAGAGAGACCGACAAGGAAAGCGTTAGTTATGGTTTTCTGTGACGCATTGTATGGAGAATCCTGGAGGGTTCTCCTGGGGAGGGCAGAGCGCTTGACAACAGTGACTTAGGGGCCAAGTGTCTGGCCCTTGGGCACATCGTGTTCTTCTCAGTTCCTTCTAGAAGAGAAAGGTGCCTGTAGGTTGTAGTGCTGGCTAAATGAACTTCCCACACACTTGCATGCAGCCCTAAGTCAAGTGTTTGCTATTACCATTTAGGGGCATAAGCAAGCACAGATAAAATCCGAGTTGGGGACAGACAGAGCCCACATGTGTTTGCTGCTAACTGAATGATTAGACCACACTTACACACAAACCCGCTTCAGCCTTCCCTGTGCTCCTTCTGAGAGGTGAGGTGATGCAGGTAAATGAATAACTTAAGCATCTCTCTGTTCATAACCAGCTGTGTACCTGGGTGGTCTGCCGAGGTCTGGGCTTGTATTTATAGCCTGTCTGCTATTAGGAGATTTCCTTCTGAGGCAGATGGAGTCTGAGGTCTCCTCTTTAGCCCCACATCCTCGGAGAGTCCACTTCTTTAGTCTCGTCTTACAAATTATGTCATCAATTTTTTGAAAATTCATACAAAATCTACTTTAATCCTACTTTACCCTCTATTCCTTTCAGATACATCCTATCTTACTATTGTCCCCAACTGCTTTTTAATAATAATAATAATAATAATAATAATAATAATAATAATAATAATAATAACAACCCACGAGTCCAGTTCATGCTGGGAATATACTCCTGAATGTGCAGTCATCCCTGGTGCGTGGCTGACTAATCAGGGGTCACACATTTAAGGAAACTGATTCACCCTCACCCAGAAGCCCTCCCATGTCCATAGCTCCCCAGTTCGGAGTGGGGCTTGCAAACTCCTTCCCCTTTCATTCTAGAATGTTGATTGGTTTGCTCGTCATAAAGGTTTATACTCTACACCAGATGGAGTGCCCAGGGCTCCCACAGGTTCCTTCATTGTGGCCGCAGTTGTGTGTTCATATCTACTGGGTTGGGTGGTTAGCTTCAATAGGGGTGGGGTTCCGGCGGCCCCCTGGCATGGAATGGGTATGAAGAATGCTGCACCCAGGAAGAGCAATGGTTCTGTCACTTTTGCTCCATGCAGGGCCATGGATGGCATTGCTGGGTGTTCTCATCTGTCTGTAGAAATTCTAGCACGAAGCAGCTTCTACCTGTATGAGACACTTGCCCAAGTAGCACCCGTTCCTGCAGAAGTGTTGAGGGAAAAGAGCCAGCCTTGGGCCAGGGTGAAATGTGTGTTTACTGAGCACCTAGTGGACACTTTTTGTTATAATTATGTTCTTCAAACTGCCTCCAAGTAAGCGGAATGGAGGCCCTGTGTCCAAGGGACCTGGGATATGAATGTGACCAGATCTCTAAAAAGAAATGAGCTCTTTCCAGTCTTTGACCAACAGACAGACTGAACGAAGGAAGAGGCACGGCCTGGTGGGCTGCCTCCGCCCATATACTGATGCCTCTGGTGGGAGGGGGTTGCCCTGACAGTATTGGGTTTCCAGGAACAGACATCCACATTGCTACATTGCTGAGAGGACACATTGGCCTGGAAGAGCCATACAGATGTAGGCTGGCCCCTATCCCAACTGGATGGACTCTGCTAACAGCATTGTGTGGTGTCTAGCCTGTGGGAGATGCTGGTGGTGAAGCATTTTGTGCCTTGAATCTGGGTGTATGAAGCGTCTACTATAAGCCTGGTGTCTCAGAGGACTCTTGTTTCTGATTCACCCCATCTATTTGTCCTGGCTTGAAGGATCTCAACACTGCTTGTATTTCTCCCACGCGTGAGAAGCCAGATTCCTTGTGATCACATTCCCCTTTCGCTTTTTTTCCACTTTCTACAGTCTCCAAAGGCAGCTTGTCTTGGTCTCTCTGTTCCTCTCTCATCAGAATGACTGTAGCTGCCCCTCATGGCTGCACACTCCATTTGTTCTAATTAGACGTTTGGGACTCAGTGGGGCGGGTCCCTCGAAATCCTTGCCCTATCTTCAGGCCCATTCTCTTCTTGTCGCTTGGTGGGAGTGTACAGAGCCACAGGCATCATCCGGGGAGGAGTCACAGGGACATGAAGTTGAGCCCCGGACTGACTGGGTTCAGACCTCCCTGGGTACCAGGAGACCTCAGCTCAGGACTCCTTGCCCTATCGCTACGTGGTGTCAGTAGATTGACTGGGTCGGGGCTGACCCTTACACGGCTAATCCTCACTAGAAATGCAAGTTCTGAGTGTCTGCAGCAGACCATACAGCAGCTGTGTCTTAGCACTCCTGTGGGAGTGAGAACGTTCCCAAGAGTCTAAAGTTTGAAGCCTGGTTAAAATCAATGCCAAGCTCCCATTGAAAGAGACAGAGTATGCCTATTGCCTTGACACGTGGGATACCCATGGGCAAGAGGGGGGCAGGGCTTACCCAGAAAAAACAAAATACACAGTCACCCTGGTAAGCCCCTTCCAGCCTTCACAGAGTATGCCATTACTTGGATTGTATTCTACCACCTATCCCCCCCCTTTTTTTCTCCCAGCAAAAGCTGACAGGAGACCCGTGGGAAGGCCCTGATGTCCCCTAAGAGCTGTCCTTGTCCTGAATAGTCCCTGGAAAGGCTCCCCAAGGCACCACCTGGAGAGCAGGGTGGACTGCAGCTTTGAGCCTCTCAGAGCAGATACAGTTTCCCCATTGGTTCCTGACACAATTGGGTAAGTGTGCACTGGCTCAGCAGACCTCCAGCTGCGCACTGTGCCCCGCTCTGCTGGAACTGTGCCTGGGGTCTGAGAAGGGTGCTCTGTTCCTGTGGGAAGCAATCGCAGCTCCTGTTGACAGGTTTGTAGCTGGGAAGGCCTGCTTTCCTGGGGCCAGCCACTGACTGAGCCAGCCAACAGTTATCTTCGGCCCCAACACACGGCTCCGGGCCTGGCACCTGGGTTCGGTGACTATCAGTGGTTAGGCTCTCGAACTTTGTTAGGTCATTTCAAACATTGCTTTGAGGCTCAGACCCATGATGCTTGCTCTCTGGGGCTGCTATGAGAGGCCATCACACAGCTTCCTCTATTTCAGTTCTTCCTGGGCCCTCCCCCAGCCTCATGGGAGAAAGATAGCAGGGAGTGACATTTTGTTGGCAGAGTGCCACATGGTGGCTGGACAGTTTCATGTCTTAGATACTGTATAGCAGCCATGATAGGATCCCTAGTAAGAGCTCTTTGTAACCTTCTAGATGAAAATTAAGCCCCCCCCCCCCATAAAATTCTTACTGTACTCATATAAGAATTGCATGTTTATAGTCATGCTATGGAATTTGGTTTCATTTATAGAATATTGACTCTTTTATAGTCTGAGACTGAATGTCCCCAAGGGCAGGCTCACGTGTTTGAATACCTGGTCCTCAGCTGGTAGCGCTGGTTTGGTAGATTTGGGATGTGGGGCCCGAGATGGATGTAGCTTATTAGAGCCAGGCTTTCGGGAAGCTATAGGCAGGGTTCTACTTCCTGTCCTGTTCTCTGCTTCCTGATGTAAATAGCTGCTGTCCTGTGCTTCTGTCACCACACAGGAGCCACCCAGCTTGCCTTCCTTCTCTGCCATGATGGGCCAATGAACACCATGAACCAAAATAACTCCCTTTCACTTCAGTTGTTTCTCAGGTGTTTTATCGTAATGAGGATAGAACTAACAAACTGGGCACCTAAAAAGTGGGTAATGGGTTTTGATTTGTCATTCAGTTGTTTCCTTAGCTATACTTTCTAATTGTTCTTCCTATCCTAATCATCAGGGTCACAATTTAAATCATACAGTTTTTATAGATGTGGGGACTTAGGCTCAAGGGAGTAGGTCAGCTTGCCTACTGCTAACAGCAAGCCTCAGTTGTGCCTCTATGAATGTTTGGGTGGATGAGTGACACCACAGCCTGTTCCTATAGAGGCTGGATTTGAGGGTGACTCTGAAGAAACCATCCCTGGTCAAGGGTCACAGTGCCTGAATTTTCACCATCCCCAAATCAGCTCCTTCAGGCTCTTGATGCCAAAGCCAATGACTTTCTCTGAGAACGTGTTTGCTCCTTTGCTCCTCTATAGGTGTGTTAACTAGGTGACTCAGGAGACACTGAGGATGAGACATTTGGTGAGGAGTTGGTATTTGTGGTAGTTAGATTTTTGTGTCTTTGACAAATATCCAAGTAAAACAAATGATGGGGGTGGAGGTGGTCTTCACTACGGCTCAGGTTTTCAAAGGCTCCAGTTCAGAGTTGTTGACTCCATTGCCTCTGGGCCTGAGATGAATCAGCAATGATAAGGAGACAGGAAAGGAGAGGGCTCGGGACATGCTCTTAAAAGTCACCTTCCCAGGGACCTACTTCCTCAAGTTAGTTCCCATTTTCTAAAAATCCCGTCATCACCCCAAATAACATCACCAGCTGGAGATTGAGCCTTTGGCATGTGAGCCTCTAGGAGTATTTCATATTCAAAGCATGACACCTGTTTATGCTCCAATACTGTCCTTCATTTTACAGATTTTTCCTTGCTACATCAAGACACATGAAGATCACTCATACTTAGGTAGGAAGTGGGACCTCTCATCTAGGGAAGAACTGTGGCACAGGCTCATGTAAAGAATTTACTCATTCATTTCCTGAGGCAATATTGCCTCCATCTTGTAGGTCAAGAAGCAGGCTCTTAAGATGGTGGGGAGCGACTTGATTTGACTGACGAGATTCAGTCTGTCAGTCATAGACCACCAGTGTCAGCTGGCTCTGAGCATACGTTCTGTGCCAAGGTGGTCAGTTGGCAAAGTGGTAAGGCAGCAGCGTGTTTCCTTAAAACTCCAGGCTCTGGGCACCTCTGGATGTGAGTGCTTTTGTAGACACTGTCTTTACAAGGTGATGGGATGAGAAGGCCCTTCGTGTGGCCCTAGTCCAACTGGATAAGTGTCCTCATAGGAATAAATTTGAATGCAGGCAGGCTCATGCATCAAGAAAACCCACAAGAGGATGTGGTGAGAAGGAAACTGTCTAATGCCAGCAGGAGAGGGCTCAGAAAGAGCCAGATTGCCTTCACCTTGGTGACTAGGAGCTTCCATTGTTTAATCCCTAGTATTTAGTAGTCCTAGACACTTGGCATACCAGGCCAGCATCTATCTTATGGTCAAGTATCTCCCTGGCCACTGTGCCTTTGAGTATTGCCTGAAATTACCCTAGCCCAAGTAGCCTGTTGGCTGACACTGGCTCCAGGGCCACACCCATGGTGAAGGAACATGCAGCCTCTTCGTCTACAGCACCCATTCCCTTCCCCAGGTGGGCTCCAGTGACAAGGTCCATCACCTGATACAGTTTGCAAATGAGCCTGACTCTACTATTGCTCAGACACTCCTCAGAGGGCACTTGAAACCTGTCCTGTAATGGCTATGTTCTCAGAGCCTCACCCTGTAGCAGCTGTGGCTCTTACCCCTCTGCTTGCAATATAATCAATATGATTTTTTTAATGGGATGTGTAATCTCACACCATATATGCAAATGCGTCTATGTTTACAGTGAGTCTTATATCCTAAGTTAAAGAAAAACACCTGAAATGTTCCCAACCTCCGGAGAGTAACAGCTAAGCAGCTTAGTCCACCATAGAAAAGTGGTTTTGGTTTGTTTGTTTGTTTTGGTTTTTGTTTGTTGGTTTTTTTCACGATCTCAGGGCTTGGAACTGTGGCTCACTGTCACTACCCAGCATCAAGAGTGCTTTCTATCACTCCTCACAAGCCTGGAAAATAATCAGAATTCAAACGTACATCATTTTTGTGTCATCGGGTCTTAAGAGACTACCTTTCATTTTTTTTCTTTTTATTTAAAAATCTCTTGTTGATTTATTTTGGACAATTTTGCACACATGTACAGTGATCATATCTGTTCTCGAAGCTCCTCTCATTTCTCCTGGAAAAAACCCTCAGCCACTTTCCAACATGCCTGCCTCCCACTACCTTCGTATCTTTCCCCATTTTTTTTTTTTTTGAACCCATTGAATCCAGCTAGAACTGCCTGATGGAATGTTGATTGGTGGTGTTGGCTTGATCTTGTATAGGTCTTGTAAGAGTAACCATAGATGGAGTGAGCTCATTGGTACAATAGCCACATCATGTCCAGAACACAGCATTTCACAGCACTCCTCATCCTCCAGTTCTTACACCCTTTCAATCATTGCTTTGCAGTGCTGCTGAACCTTGTTTTGGGTGGGGAATGGTGTGGATATAGGTGTCCTGTTTATGGCTGAGCTTTAATTACTTATTCTCAGTGATTTAGCCAGTTCTGACACTCCGTATTAACTGCTGCTCAACGTAGAAGATTCTTCTCTAGCCAAGGTTGAGAGCGATACTAATCTATATAAGGGCATAAACACGAATATTATGAGGAAGTTTGATAACATGTATATCAGTAAAAAAAACCAAAAAAAAAAAAAACCCAAAAAAACAAAAAAACAAAAACAAAACAAAACAGTTGTGGGTTTCCTGTTAGGGCCTGTGACCTCCTAAGCCATGGGCTTTTAGCCAGGTTTACAGCAGCAGGTATGAATTCCTTCGTCTGTAGCAGGCTCAGCTCTACTCAGAAAGTGGCTGGTTAACCCCATAACTTGCATGCCGACATTGGGTCAGTAGGCACATCTTGCCTGGCAGGTTGGTCTTGTAGCCTTCAGGGTTCACCACTGAATGATACCACTGATGGCTTTTCTGCCTCAGTTTGCCTGCCATCATTTATTTATTTGTGTTTTGTCTATTTTCTCCCCGGATGAATAAGTTACCTGTGGCCAGGTGACTCGGTTCATTTTGTTTCTACTGGAACTCCAGTGCCTGGGACAGGAGACCTGAGACCCAGCCCCCACACCCTGATTCTTTTCACTGGATCAGTAATTGAAATGTGTAGGTGGAAACACCTCTCCTATAGCTGGGATTTTGCTCTGTGGGAGGAAGTTCCTGCTGTGTGGCTGGGCTGTGCGGTTTTTTTTTTCTGTTGAGAATCTCGCATTGGGAGTTCCCTGTGTCTCTGCATCTACAGGACGAAGTGGCTTCGGGCTCATAACATGAGGTATTTCTGAGAGAGCCATGATAAAACTGGCCAGAAAAGTAAAAAAAAAAGGAATTGCTAGCCTGCCACTGGGTCTCACAGGTGGCAGAATATGGCCTTGCCTTTACGCGCTTTATGAGTTCTGTTAAAACTAGCAGCATCCTTACGGTCAACCTTAACTGCCTGAGGAACTGCGTTCTCATTCAGACGCAGGCAGCACTGTCCCCTGTCCCCTGCCCCCTGTGATGGGCGTAGGATAAGACAGGCAGAGTCTTGTGGTCTGCAGGGCACACAGCATGTACGATTATTGAGCAAATGACGTATCCATGTGCAGCCTGCCTCCTTGATTAGGTGAAGGAACCTACGAATCCTCAACAGAGCTATGTCATTCACCTGTGTGACTAAGGTTTGACAAGAAATCACTCAGAGAGTAAGTACCCCAAGAAGAGGTTGAGCCCGCATCCTTGGCCTCCACTCCTCAGGGGGCACTACAGGGAAAGGGCCACTGTCCTGGAAGCCTTGAGAGAGCCCTGATGCCTGCTGCTATGCTACATGATCTGGAACCACTGACTTTACCCCTCTGAGCTTCTTTCTTCCTGGGTCAGAAAAGGGTGGGAGCATTTGCCCCGGAGCAGGGGGAATACAGGTAGAGTCACAATGGTATTGCTGAAGCTGGGCAATATTTGGTGTCCCTTCCTGGAGGAGACATCACAGTGTAAGACTTAGAGACTTAGGACAGAGGAGAAAAATCTCAGGTAAGTAGTGTGCCAGTTATTTCAATTGTCAGTTGTCAATCTAGAATAGTCTAGAAAGGACTATTAATAATAATAAAAAAATCTTATCTAGATCAGGTTCTGGAGTACTTGGCTATCGGTCATATCTTTGGGGGGGGGTTGTCTTGTATTTTAACTGAGGTGGGCAGGTGTCTTAGTCACTGTTGTATTGCTTTTGAGAGACACCTTGGCCAAGTCAGTGGCCGTGGCCATGGTTTTTGTCTGTGTGCAGAAAGGACCAACCATGCAAGAAGGCTCTGGATTAAGGGGGGGCGGGGAGCTTGGCGGGAGAGTTAGTACAGCCAAACAAAGGCTGGGCATGCTGAACTATCACAGGACTTTTGAGACAATGAGGGTCTTGCTCCAAGCCAGGAGACAATGGGGCAGCTGGAGTAAAGTGTTACATTCTAGTTCTCCCGGAGCTCCTCCACAACCTTCAATGGCGGCCTGTCACCTGCTGCCTCAGGCTGGTTCAAGGCTCTTTGAAGTGTGACACCTGCCTAGCCAGCTTGATCTGTTCTCTCTCCTTTCTGTAGCTCGCCTAGGACAGCTGAGCCCCGGGCAGGGGTCAGGAAAGTGAAATCAACCCTGAGCTTTGAAGTGTTTGTCACATTGTAGATGAAAAAGGAGGAGGGATGACTAGGCCCCGGCACCGAGAGCCACCTGCCACTGCAGCTACGGTTCACATCTCTGCGTTTCCTTTTGCCTATTCTGCTGGATTCCTACAGACGTATGACAAAAGAGCCCCTTACACAAGCCGCATACAGCCACTCCCTTAGCAAGTGATGTTCTAGGAACTCTTCCAGTTACTGAATTCAGAATAAGGACTGGTGCTCTCTGGGGCAACCAGTGTGTACATTCTCGCTCTTGGCAAATTAACTATTTCCCCCTTGAACCCTAGATTCTCATTGTAGAATGATTTCTACGTGATGGGGATACCAGGGAAGGCAGAGCCAGTTCCCCAAGGTGAGAAGGGCTCTGTTTTCCTCTCTGCAAACACACCCTCTTCTTAGAAACAGCTTCCTTCTTCAAAAGGTATGACTGGTTCCTGTACTCACCAGCAGATGGCGCCCAACTCTCCCGTGGAAACCAAGGCTGTGGCTTTCTGTGGTTTCTCTCTGTCAACCCGCCTCCTCGCCTTCCCTGGGAGGGGCCTGTTCTTGCAGGTCCCAGGCAGAAAGTCACATAAAACACTTTGTGTCTATCAGCAGATTCCTGGAAGATCAAACTGAATGGTGTGTGCTCCCGAGCGGGGTTGGAGGGCTCTCTGTTGACCTCTTTTCTCCCTGTCTCTTGGAAATGGCTCATGGGCTGCCTGCTGGCTTTGCACAGCATAGTGGCTCTAGACCTTTCCCAATTGCTCTCTGGCTGCTTCATCTCCAGGTTCTTTCTGGCCAAGGAGGAAAGACATTCAGAGAGCTGGACTTTATTCCACATTCTCTATGTCCATTCTCTCCCCTGCCCCAGAGCCTGAAGGGTCTTGTCCCTGCAGGAAACCTGCTTTTTGGCAGTAGTCTCTGCTGAGGACCATTCTGCACTGCTTTCCAAATAAGGAAAGCTTTGTCCAGCAGGGAGATGGGTTTTCTTGTCAGACCTGATTTCTCCCATGGCCCCAGGACAATGAGAAAGCCCAGTGACACTTTGCCTTTTCTCTTCCTGACCAGGGATGGTGTGACGGGCCATGCTATTTTAGCTTTGCTGGCTCTCCAGCTCCACCATTTTGTTTTACAGGTATCCTGTGATGGCCCCAACGGGACACTCCAACCTATTGACTCAATATTAGGTATTTGGACTTGGTATTTAAGAAATAGGTCAGACATTCCAGAAACATGTTAACCGTGGCGTAAGGAAGTATCTTTGAGGCTTAGGAGACAGATTCATCAGGAAGGTACTTGCCTTGCAAGCACAAGAATCCATGTTTTACCCTCTGAACTCAATGTGAAAAGAAACAGGGTCTGGTGGCTCTTGTGTCTAACACCAGCTTTGGGGTGGCAGAAGGAGGCAGATCACTGGGGTTCACTGGCCTACCTACCAAGTTCCAGGCCAGTGAGCTACCTCGTCTCAAAAACTCAAACAAAAAATACCACATCCAAACAACCAACAACAACAACAACAAACCAAGGGGAACTATCACCTGAGAAATAACACCCTCCACATGTATATGAACAGGCACACATGTTTACCCACATACAAACACACGCAGAGGCCATCTACTCCTACCTGCCACCCATCCTCTATGCCAAACAACAGAAGTGATTTCAGTATACATGTGGAAATATGTGAAAATGGGCTCTGTCCTCCAGGAGCCCTGGCTGAAGATGAGGGTGGGTAAGAAGACATACACAGGTATTCCTGGGGGAGACACGTGTAGAATCTACAAAGTCCGGGAGCTGAGAGATGGCTTAAGGGTGGCCTGCCCCCTGTCACTCGGGAACCATGTCGGGCTTTCCTGAAATGTTAGGTCCCAAGGTTCTGGAGGTCGTGGCTTCCAGAGGGCACTTGTAACCATCTGGTAACATGAGCCTATCAACCCTAAGGGTTGTGGCATCTTCCAGGTGGTATTTTGTGCCCTGTGCCTGGAGGTCTTCAGGGGAGGGAAGCAGTGACTGTCCTGGAAGGAGTTATGGGCCCTGCTCTTCAGGAAGAAAAACCAAACTCCTGCCTTTGATGCATCCAGATAAAAGATGGAAAGGAATTTGTCAACAAGGTGATCCCCTGGGCATCTCTTGGCATCCCCACCCTCAGTTTTAAGAAATGGGCAAAGTCCACAGCAGTAGGTAATAAGGGCATGACAAGCAGGCCTTAGGCACAGCTCTGCCCAGTGCTTACCTCTTCCTTTGGGAACTACCCCTCCCCCCAAACCTACTGACCTTCTCCGACCCTCTCCTTATCCCATGAACACAGCAATTTCTTTTAGATACCACGGAGAGGTGGGTGGTAAGTTCCAGATGTCACCCGACATCACCGGGGCCTCAGTTCATCATACTATCCTCTTTCCTTTACGTTTCCCCAGAAATTGTGATTAACCAAAGAAGCTGTGTTTGGCTGGAATCCACCAGTTGGAATCCCGAATGGTATGCCTGAACGGAACGCATCATTGCAGATCTCAGGAACCGTGTGTTTGCTGAGCAGAGGGCTATTTCTCAGGGCCTTCTAAAGGAACAGAGCCAACAGCGTGAATCCTGTCTCCTGGTGGAAAGCTGAAGATGTGGTAGCTTTACAGTCCGAGAGACTGGATGTGTCATCCGTCCCGGTGTGATGTTGGAGTCTCAGGGAAATAGGAGACTTTTCAGTCTTTGTAGCATTCCCAAAGAAGTAGACTCTGACACCAACAAAGGAATGCCTCAGTGTCAGCGGGTGTGTCATTGCCATGAAACATAGATGCAGGGAGGGAAATAATCTGTGGCAAAGTTTTCAGTCTACCATGTATTGTTTTCAATAAACATTTTTTTATGGTATAAATGTGTGTGTGTGTGTGTGTGTGTGTGTGTGTTTGTGTGTGTGTGTGAGTGTGTGTGCAGTGGGTGTGTGGTATGTGTAAGGGAGTTTAGAACATTTTGGAAATGTGTAAAACTCTCCAGTGCACCATTCAGAGATAATGACATTTAGCATCTTAGCATGTTTCTTATTGGTCTCACTAGCATCTGAATGAATGTGTTACTGCATATGTGGATACATGCTTAGGCAATACTTATTTTTAAGAGTGGTAGAAGGCCTGTCCTCCCCACCTTTGTTTTTGGTCAATAGGATGAACAGTTTCTAAAGTTATCAAATTATTCCTGATAAAAAGATACTTTTACATACTCTATCATATCACCTTTTCCTATCATATTCAGCCCTATTCAGCTGGTATATTTCTTTTTCTTTTTCTGGTTCTCTTCTTTTATCTATGGTATCAAATATTCTGGAGTAAATCTCTCTCTCTTCTTAAAAACTTTTAATTGATTCATTGTGAATTTCATATCTTGTACCCAATTCTCACTAATCTCCCTGTCCCCTCATATCTGCCCTTTGCTCTTGCAGCCTCCACCACAAAATAACACACACACACACACACACACACACACACACATACACACACACACACACACACACACACACACTATAGAAACAGTCTCATTGTAGAAGCTGTTACAGTGTGTCCCACAGTATAGCCCTCTGTCCACACATCTTACTTGCAAATATTCACTGCAATGAATCATGGTTCAAGATCTCTGGTTTCTGTGACACCATCAGCACTGGATCCTCACTAGGCCTCCTCCCAGTTATCCTGTTGTCTGTGTCATGGAGATCCTGCAGCTTTGGATCAGCAGACCTGGCCCTTTCACTCGACCCAACCGTTTTAAAGATGTTGGGTGGGTCAACCCAGAATCCTGCAGTGGTCAGCACACCGGCTTTCCCTTAGCCACACCACCAGTGCTAGCTTTATTGCTCAGGCTAGGCCACTCGATGCCACCACTGGCAGGAGACAGGGTCAGCTCTCCCTTTCTCATGCCCTCGGGGATGGCTCACCTGCACCCATGCTTCCAGGGCCAGCTCCACTGGGCCACCCAGTCAAGGTGCGAGGTGGGGGGCGCTCTCTCAAGTGCTGCAACCTTTGATGGGGCTAAACCAGCTCTCCCCACTCTCATGCTGTCGGGGCTGGCTCACCTTTGCCTTTGCCAACAGGGCCAGGCTGGTGCCGGGCCTGCTTTCCAAGTGCTGCAACCTGGGAGCAACAGGGCTAGCTTTCACCAGTTTCACGACCCTGGTGCCAGCTCTCCTGACTACCACCACAGGTAGCAAGGGGGCAGGGGAGAGAGTATCTTTCCCACAACCACACCACCTCTACTTCACAGCAGAGGAGTGGCCAGGACAGCTCTCACTTAACTGTGCACCCTTAGCCAGAGCCAACTCTGCTATACCTCCCAGGCAAGGTGCCGGGCCTGCTTTCTGAGTGCAGGTCAGTACTCAGGAGGGACAGGTCCAGCTCACTCAGTGATCCTGATAATCACCATAGGTCTTGAAAGGGTGAGGGAGGTAGGACATCACTCCCACACCCAAGCTGCCTCACAGCAGACAAGTGGTGGGGCTAGCTCTCCTGTGAACTTGCTCTCAGGCAAGGTGTCTCTTTGCCCATTGCCAGCGGTGTGGAGCAAATCTCTTATTCCACACTTCTGATGCTTTTCCTAGGATACAGTCCCAGAAGTGAACAATAGGATTGCAGAAGATGAGATTAGGGCTTTGGGTACCTCTTGCAAGTTGTTTTCCTGGAATTTCTCTTCCTGGCACTCTCCAGGATGCTGGAGAGAGAGAGAGAGAGAGAGAGAGAGAGAGAGAGAAAGAGAGAGAGAGAGAGAGAGAGAGAGAGAGAGAGAGAATCCACTAGGTGAAAAAAATGGCTTTCTGTTTTAACTTGCATTTTGGTTTACCAGTCAGAACCACCATTTTAGGAATGTCCCATGGCTGTCTGTTAAGCAAAGGCTTTTTGCCTTTCAAAAAAGATGTGTATTGGAGAGAAAGTATGTGAATTCATTGTGTTAATATTGTCCTCATGCTATCACCTAAGCTGCAAACAGTTCTCCGCTTAGTTTATTCTTTGCTTGTTAACGTGTATATGTGTGTGCGTGCACACACGAGCATATGCTCACACATATGCATGAATATGTGTTTATGTTGTGCTTATAGAAGCCGGTGGTTGAATTCTTCCACTACCATTCTCTAGTTTCCTTCTTGAGTTGCTCACTGAACTTGAAGCTCATTAATTCAGCTAGACTGGCTGGCCAGTGAGCTCCACGGATCCACCTGTCTCCCCCCTCCAGTGCTGGGGTTACAGGTGCCATTGGTGCTCAGGTCACCCTCTGGCACAGCAGACACTAAGGTGACTGAGCTGCCTCCCAGACCCTGCTTGTTAATTTATATTTAGACATGTGGTGAGTTGTGTTTTTCCAGTGTTGAATCTACTTTTCATTTTATTTTTTGTCTTGTAACTTTCCCTGCTTTCATGCTTAGAATGTCAGTCTTAATCCATCTCTCGAAAAAATGACAAATATCGAGGCTTTGCCACTTAGCAGAGGGGAAGGGAAGGGCTGCCTGTCTTTGGAACCAGAATTGACAGGTGGAGCTGATTCTTGTGTGTGATGATTTCCCCTCTAGCTGAGTAGGGCAAACTGCCTCCAGGGTCCCTATTAGCTGACACGGGGCTGAACAGCAAAGGCCTCATGTTATGTAGCTGTGAGGCCTGCAAGAAATGACACAGCAGTCACACCTGAGGCTTTTTTTTTTTTCTCTCGCTACAGTGGGCATCAGCCAGGCCTGGGGCTGAGCAGGTAGCTGACTCTCCTTTGTGCGCTTTGCGGTCTTGGTTTGGCTCACTGTCACAGATCTCAGAGGCTTACACACCACACAGTAGTTCATGTCTTCCTCATGGTGTGAATCTGAGTCTCAGTGCCTGTGGGGTTGGTCCCATGCTGTATGCACACTCAAAGGCACGTGCAGTGTTTTGATGGAGGATGAAGCATCCCCTTGAAAGTGTCATGTGCTGGTGATGGAGAGACACTTAGTGCCAGAGCTCCTCTTTCACCAAGGTGGAGGGCTGAGTCTGCTGCCCAGCTAAAGGTGAAAGGGAGTATGGAGGCAGTGAAGCCAGGAGGAGCTTTTTTGGTGGCTCTGGTAAGCTGCTTAAATGTCCTGCTCTTCTACCCGATGGAAAGCGGTTCTCAGCCTTCCTAACGCTGCAACCCTCTAATACAGTTCCTCATTATTTGGTTGCTACTTCATAACTGTAGTTTTTGCTGCTGCTATGAATCGTAATGTAAATATCTGATATGTGACCCCTCAAAGGGGTCTCGACCCACAGGTTGAGAACCACTGCTCTAGACGCTCCTTTCTGGATCTCCACTTCTCAGTGAACTTCTGTAGGTGCAGGATGTGAGGTCGGCCACATCGTGGACACACCACAGGTGCTTAGTATCTGGCAGATGGCATTTTTATCCAGATAAAGACAAGCTAACCAGGTAAACAACCTGGGGATAGTTTTCTGAACTGCCCTTGACGTGTTACTGAGCTGCTGATCCAGAGACGGGAGATGAGGGGTCAGCTGTGAAGAGGCACTCCGTGATCTGCTGCACACAACTTCAGTGAGCATTGGTCTTTGACAAGAGAACTCAACAGTGATAGCCGGTGGGACGGGGTGGGAGATTCCCACGGAATCAGGCTTCCAGGACTGTGCACGGGAGCTGATCTTTGAGGCTCTGAAATGTGCAGAGGTCTGCACACAAGCTTCTTTAGCGTGAGAGAAGTTCCGGGTGGGAGGAGTCAAGATGGAGGACTACCTTGCTCCTGAGAGCCTGCTGGGGACCCTGCTCTCCCTCTCCCTTGGCTTGGTAACCGGAAGTGGCACAGAGCAGCGTATTCTCCTGTGGTCGTTGTTGCTCTCAGGTAATTTCTTGTTCTTCAGGGTTTCAATACAGTTGTGCCCTTTTCCATCCCTTTGCAACCACAGGCCATTGTGAGGCTCTGCACTTCAGCACAGGGGCAGCAAGCAGTTTAAGCAGAAGCCTCAGTGGCCAGTGTTCTGTGCCTCATTTTGCTTCCAGCGGTCTCAACCATCAGGGAGAGACTACAGTTGCCCCAGCCTGCTGTCTGAAAGGGGCCCAGTAGTGTAAGTACCTAGAAACAACCTCTTTTAAAAAACTATTTGTATGTGTGTGTGTGAGTGTATTTCAGGTGTGTGGGTGGGTTTCCACAAAAGCTGGAAGGGAGCAGCAGATCCCCTAGGGCTGGAGGTATGGGCACTTGTGAGCCTGGTTACAAGTGCTGGGAACTGAGCCTATGCCCTCTGGAAGAACAGCAGATGATCTTGATGGTGAATGCCTTCTAGCCCCGATTTCACTATTCCGTTTGCCAAGCATCTGTGGTATTTTCCCCCTGTCACCTTGACATAGTCAACCTTGTGTAGACTGTTTTAGATAAGCCGATAGTCCGCTCCCTTGTTTGCCCACCCGACATCCTGGTACTGCACTGGACAGCTGTCACTCAGGTCAGGTGTATCTCAGAGGCATCGTGAATGTGTCACATGCCTGGCCAAAATGGGGAGTGAGGGAGCCTGGACCTGTCTTGTTCAACCCGCACCAGCTCCTAGTGACCAGGTTAGGTTGGCTGGTCAGGCTGAGGAGAAGAGAGAAAAGCAAGACAAACCTTTGTCAGGCTTCTATTACATATTCATGCCCCCCCCTTTCTCTCTCTCTCTCTCTCTCTCTCTCTCTCTCTCTCTCTCACTAGGTACTTTGAGCGCATTCTTCCCATCTTTCATAAACTTCCCCACTTTATCCCTCTCCCTCCCTCCCACCAATTCTCTTTCTTCTCCAGATAGTTTTGCTTCAAATGTGGTTTATATACAAAATTGGATAATTTTTTTAGTCATAAAGAATAAGTTTATGTAATTTGCAGGAAAATGGATATAACTGGGGATTGTCTCAGCATTATTTCTCTGTGTGTGCAGCTGCATATGTGTGCAATTGTTTGCATGTGTGTGTGCTTGTATGTGCAGTTGCATGTGTGTGTGTGTGTGTGTGAGTGTGTGTGTTCATGGAGGCCAGAAGACAGCTTTCAGTGTTGTTCCTGAAGTGCCATCCATTTATTTTTATTTTTCGACACAGTCTCTCATTGGCTTGGATCTATAACCTAGGTCAGTGAGGATCTCTCTGTCATGGCCTCCCTAGTGCTGAGCTGACAAGTTCTTATGATCATATCAGGCTTTTCACATGAGGGTTCTAGGGGACAATCAGGCCCTTCTGCCTGTGTGGCAAGCACTTTATAGACAGAGCCACTTCCCTAGCCCTCAGCATGGTTTCTACTGATCACGGAAGACTAGATGCTTCCTGTTATTATAAATTACCTTTCCCTACTTTGAGAGGCAGAGTCACTGTAGCCCAGGTTGGCCTGGAACTCATGCTTCTTCTGCACCCCCACCCCCACCCCCAGTGCTGGAATTACGGGTGTGTTCCACTGCACCCGGCTTTCTATTATTGTGGGCGAAGGCATCTCATAGTTAAGTTGGTTGTTCAAAGCCTCAAGGCTCGTCAAGGGTCTGGCTGAGGTTTAGACTAAGGTAGGAACAGGCTGCCAGGGCACAGTGTTCCCCCCCCCCCCCACGCTCTATAAGGTGCATCTCTCTGAACTGCTGAATCTCCTGTCACTACATGGAGCATTTCTGGAGCCCTTGGTGTGGAAATGAAGCTTGCCCTCTGCCTCTCATTTGTTCTCATCACGTGTTTTCCATTACAGCTCTTTGCTTCTGCAATATCTGCCTCTCCCACTCTGCTGCAAATCCTAGTATCAGAAGGACTACATTATCTCTTTAATTCTCAGGCAGTCTGACCTAGCCCAAGGCTGGAGTGTGGAGTACATTTAGTAACAAATGATAACTCATGACTGGGAGAGAAGGTCCCTGATGCTGATGGAAGGACACTTGAGGTAGCAGAATGAAAAAGTTAAAAACACAAACTGGAGTCCAAGTACTTGGGTTTGAAGCCTCATTATGTCATTGTATGACTTAGGGGCAGTTTCATACGGTCCTCTGTACCTTGATTTTCTCACTTATGGAATGAGGAAGATAAAGACCTTTGATGAATGCTGTGGGAGCAGTCTGCAAGGCCACAGAGCAGTGTGGGAACATAGGTGCTCACTTAGTTCCAGGGAATTACGTCTTGCAATTGTACCAAATGCTGCCCAGGCTGTGTTTTCTTTATTTTTTTGGTAGCTTCATGTACATGTAATATGGACTGCATTATATGCACACCCCATTATTCTGGCATCCTTTTCCTCCGAGTCCCCTGTTCTCACCTAGTCCTTCAGTGGTTACACCATTAGAGAAAATAACATCACTCCTCAGGCTACCAGGAACATCTCCCCAGGAGGGGATGTGGCCTCCTGGGCACCGCCTCTATGGTGGAAAGTTGCAAGGCCCAGTGTTGTGCAAATATCCACAGGTATTTCTTCATGGTTGTAAGAGCAATGTCATATGTGGACAGCAGCATTTCGTGGAACTCTCCCCCATCCTCCAGCTTTAAAATTCTCTCTACTTTCCCTTCTGCAATGTTCCTAGAATTGTGGAGTGTTCTTGCGTGGCTTACATGTGTTGCCTAAGGCTCAGTGGCCATCATTCAATTATTTTCAGCACTTGGACCATATTTGAGTCCTTGCATTAACCATTCCTCACTGCAAAAAAACGTACTTTTCCTCCTCAGGCTGAGAGCTGCATTAGTCTATAAATATAAACATAAAATATTTAGAAGGCAGTTTGACAACTTATTCACTTAGGGAAGCAATGGAAGGGTATCTTGTCCCAACTCCCCTCCCATGACCTCCTGGTCATAGTCTAGGTTTATAGAACTGGGTATGTGCCTCATCCTTCAGACTAGACCTCCTAGCTCTTCCCAAAGCAGTTGGTTGTGCCCAGGATAGTTGTGACACTATTGTACCAGTAGGTGCTTTTTGCTTATTGCATTGTTATTGTAGTATGCATGTTTTATATCTGGGTGAAACTACTGATGAGTTTTCTCCCCTAGCAGCCTTCATAGCACTGTTTGGCACCATGAATGCCAGCTAGCAGGGAGGAAGCATCTATCTTGATTCCATCTATTTCTCTGGTCTTTAAGGCTATATCTAACCAGGTGGTTGAGCTTAGCATCTTGCCATCTACTTCTGCGTGGGCAACTGAGAGCAATGGTAAGTAGGATTTGGTTTCAGTATGCTGATCTTATACTAGGCAGGCTCCAGTATTTGAAGATGCCAGAGAAATGGAGTATCATCTAAGAGTTTGTAGTCAGACAGTCCTGGCCTCTGTGTACCCCAGTGACTTGCTAACAAGGTAGGACTTGGACAATAAAGTGAAAATAAGGCAAATAATTATAAAATAGGTGATTACTTCTACATTGGTAAATTGGTGTGTAAATAAGGTGAGGTTGGGTCTGTGAATTCTTTTTTTTTAATTTTTAAGTTATTTTTTTATATCAATTACAGTTTATTCACTTTGTATCCCAGCTGTAGCCTCCTCTGGCATTTCCTCTCAATCCCACCCTCCCTCCCTCATCTCCACCCATGCCCCTCTAAAAGTCCATTGATAGGGGAGGTCCTCCTCCCCTTTCATCTGATCCTAGCTTATCAGGTCTCATCTGAACTGGCTGCATTGTCTTCCTCTGTGGCCTGGCAAGGCTGCTTCCTCCTCAGGGGAGGTGGTCAAAGAGCCAGACAATGAGTTCATGTCAGAGACCATCCCTGTCCCCATTACTAGGGAACCCACTTGGGACACTGAGCTGCCATGGGTTACATCTGAGTAGGGGTTCTAGGTAATATCCATGAATGGTCCTTTGTTGGAGTATTTAAAATGTGTGTGTGTGTGTGTGTGTGTGTGTGTGTGTGTATGGTTTCCTGTGAGTCAGTATTTGTCCATGACATCTGAACAAATGAATAATAAGAAAAGCAGATTTTGCAGAATGAATGCTGGAAGAGAGAGAAGATAGGTGGATCTCATTCAGTTTAGGGCTTAACAAACTGACCTTGGGTACATGGGGTAAGAGAAATTAATGTGGCCATGGCTGAGGAGATCTGGTGACAGCCTGATATGAAGAGTGACATCATGGCGATTTTTCTAGGCCCACATGGGTTCATTTCATTTGTCACCTGGGTTGTGTTTATGCAAGAGCAGCTGTTTGTTAATATTCTCCCATACAAGACCCAGCCCCCACTTACCTCTGACTCTATAGGGACAAGTTGAACCAAAATGAGTCAATTCACAATTCACAGATTTCCTGGAATAGGAATTGAATGCTTTGACCCATGGCTTTGCCATGCTTTTATTTTTATTTTATTTTATTTATTTATTTTTTGGAGATGTGTCAATTGGTTACATTCATTCTATGAGAAAATTAGCTGCAGGGCAGTTTTCACACCTCACCTGCATGGTTAGCCCTTGGGTGGTCTTCTCTTCCAGTGGACTAGATTAATCTGTTTCTTGTGGAAAAGCAAGCATAAGCTGAAACATTACCTCAAAACTTCTAGTCTGCACACTGTACCATAGCATATTAACTTGATTAGTTCCATTCTTGAAGACATTGTGCAATAATGAATAGCATATTGTGTAGCCAAGGTATGGAAGATTTCAATGCACACTTGGTTTCCTAACTAAGTGCAAATGGCTCAGTAACAATGAACTTAGCTGAAGTATTATTCCCCAAAACAACATTTCCAATACTAGAGCACAGAGCACACATGAGATGCCACTGGTATAGACAATATATTATGGGTAATTGTGTAATTTTGCAGCTTCTCTGAACATATGTAACATATGTTTGGAAATTGTAGAAATAGGGGTCTCAGCAAATCTAGATTTTAATTAACCTTGGCCGTGATCTCAGTACAACTAGTAGAAGAGAGGTAATAATTATTATTTGGTGAACAAGGGAAAATGAAAAGGTTAATAAAGTTCACAAATTAGTTCTGGGCGGCTCCCTTTTTGTAATTTGTTACCCCTCTTTAGGGACATTGTGAATGGAAATTATTCATGCTCTTGTGGTGTGTATGTGTCTGTGTGTGTTGCATATGTGGACATTTGTGCACACACACGTGGAGGAGTTCAGAGGTCCATATCAAGCAGCATTTCCTCATTGGTCTTCATGTTGTTTTGAGACAGGATCTCTCACTGAACCTGAAGTGCACTGATTTAACAAGGCTGAATGGCTGGCAAGCTCAGGTGACCCCACTTGTCTCTGCCTCCACAGTCCTGGAATCACTTACAATTGCCACCTTTCTAAAACTTTCCCAACGTTTTCCAGTGTGGAGCACTCTCCTTATTTTTCTTGAACATTCTGCTGGTCCCAGAAACTGGAAGTTAAAAACAAACAAAAACAAACAAAAAACTTAGTTAAAAAAAGCTGGTTCTTCTTAAAAACTTTTTTTTTTTAAAGTACACTGAGTTGTTTTAAAAATAAGCTTGTTGCTCAACCGTAAGTTGAGTCTCAGGGAGGGCAAATGATTTGTCCAAATTTATGGAGCAAATTTGGGATGCTGCAGGAGCTCCCAGCCTCGGATACTCCAGGCGACCTTGGATCTCTGGGGACAGGCCAACCTACTCTGAATTGGGTTGTGTGTCCTTTCCTGGTCCAACTGGGAGTTAGGGGAGAGAGTTTACTGGGTAATGGCACTGTCTCACAGCTTGGTACAAAATTGCTGTTGGCCTGAGTGAGGGCTAAATGGAAGCTAGAGAGGAGAGAGAACTGACAGACCCACAAAGGATTGCTCCACACACAGGCCTAACTGCAGACACGTTCTCTTGCCCCAGATAAGAGATTCAGCCACTTTTCTTATCCAGGGCACAATGAAATTATTATTGTGCCCTTTAATTTAAAGTGAATATTTTTGAGACTTTCTGCATATCACTGGTAAATTTTGCTGAATGGAAGGTTTTGGGATACCATCTTACATTAAGAAAGCTCTGGAGTACATGAAAGTGGAAGAATCCATTGCTTGTAAGTGACTTCCTTGGCATTAGCTGACAGGAGGAAGTCTTCAAAGAATTAATTTAGAAAACTGTACATTTAACACTGCAGCCTCAGCTGAAAAAGCCACAGAGCGGAGAAAGTGCTGAGTGTGGGCAAAGTTCCTGATGGCCTTCGCTCCTTGTGAGGAAGGAGAGCCACATCAGCACCCCCAGCGTGGGGGTGGAAAGGTGCTGGGGCTGAAGCATCCAATGAGTCACACTCAGCAAGGTGCATTCGACTTCCTCAAGATCTGTGGGAGGGTGATGAGGGACTTCCAGGTGACAGGACCTGCCAGGGCCGCAGTAATTTGGGGAGCCAGGGAATCTCCACATGTTACCAGGCCAAGAGTGCTCCGGCAAGCCAGGTTTGCCTATCTGTTTTCAAACAATGAAAACTGGAAAAAGATTTATGCAATGTGGCTGCATTGGAGAGAGGGAAAACCCTGCTCCACCCACCCACTTACTTTGGTTCTGGTGTGAGATACACACGACTAAACAGCCCAACAAGGTGTGGTCCTCACCCCAGCCTTGCCTCCCCTCCATCAGCCTTCTGAAAATGTGTCACTCTTTCTCTAGGAGACAAGCTAGTCACCATTGAGTGCCTCCAAAGCTTCAGACTTTTCTTCTAGGAGAGTCCTGGAGAAATGCTGATTTCTTGGGGTCCATTGTTTCAATAATCTGATATTCAAAGAGAGGGGCACAAGGTGCCTTCAGAGGAGTATTGGCAACCTTCCTAAGACTCCGATCCTTTAGCAAAGTTCCTCATGTGGTGAGGACTCCCAACCATAAAATTTTTTGTTACTATTTCACAACTGTTATTATGTTCCTGATATGAATCATAATGTAAAATATCTGTGTTTTCCAATGGACTCGGGTGACCCCTGTGAAAGGGACATTCTACCCCGAAAGGGGTCACAAACCATTGGTTGAGAACCAGTGCCTTACAATACATATATTCCTGCCAGGCAGGGTAGTTTTACTTGTGCCAGCTAACCCTTACACATCTCAGCAGGACAGTGACCCCGGGAATAATGCTTGTGGTAGCTTTTTATAAAAGAGCCTTAGTTGTTATTTTAATCATGGAAGCAGCCATTCCTCATGTCTCTAGTGTCCTGATATCCAGTCCCTTGGGTCTTCTGGCCATACCTTATTATTATATGGTTTTTGGTGCCTTTGACCCTAGATGCTTTTTCTCTGAGCATGTGTTAGTTTCCTTCTCAAACTGTGAAGCCTGGAGCTGGAAGGAGATCGACAGTATGCTGTCTAACCCTTTAAATGCCTACCTGAAGAAACTGAGCCCCCCCGGGGGGGGGGGACGACGACGACTATTGACAGAGTAGTTCCAACCGGCAAGGAAGCACATACCCCCAGAAGTGTAGTTTGCTTCCTGGACAGAGCTCTTTCAGAAGAATGCTTTATTGCACTGTTTTCCCATCCTGCCCAGGAAAAGGTCTTTTGAGGTAGTAAGAACATACGGATGCTGTAAGAAAGTTCCTGCCTGCTAACACTTTATACCAAACACTACTTGTTAGTGTGCACAAGCACTTGACACCTGGATGGGGATCGGCTCTGAGCCCAGAGCAGCTGTTGGAAAAGACTCATTCGGGTAGCTCTGAACCCACATGGCAGCAGGGCTGGTGAAGAAGGAGGCGAACTCCCCCGCCTAGATGCAGCTCAGACTCCTCCCTCAGTAATGCATGGCAGGAAGCTACAGCTCTGACATCCCCCCTGCTCAAGCTTTCCTCAGTTTCTTCCCTTTAAACTGAGGGTCATGGTCCCTTTGGCCAAACACTAAAAGTTGCCAGGAGATTATGTAAAGACAGTCTACAGTTCAATTTCCCATGAACAAGAGAGGCAGCCACACAGCATTTTTTTATGTATCTTAGAATGAATCGATTTTCTATTTCCCAGTTCCTCCTAGGAATTTCTAGCTATCTTGCTCACTAGGGGCGATGACCAAGATTGGACCATATCTATGAACCCTGATTTGGCCTTCCTATCTATCTATCTATCTATCTATCTATCTATCTATCTATCTATCTATCTATCTATCTATCTACCTCTCTCTCTCCTTTTATCGAATGTCTTTGCATTGGTCAGTTTTATATCACCTTGACATATGCTAGAGTCATTTTGGAAGAGAGACCTTCAGTTGAGAAAATGCTCCATAAGACTGGCCTGCACTGTGTTTTCTTGATTGATGATTGGTGTGGGACAGCCCAGGCCTCTGTGTGTAGTGCTACTCCTGGCCTGGTGGTCCTGAGTTCTATAAGAAAGCAGGCTGAACAAGCCAAGATGAGTAAGCTGGTAATCAAGCCCTTCATGACCTCTCCAAGCTCCTGCTTTGACTTCTCTGGATGATGAATTATAAGCTGTAAGATTAAATAGCCCTCTCCTCCCCAAGTTGCTTTGGTCATGGCATTTTCTCACAGCAACAGAAACCCTGGGTACGATGGTCTCTGACTACATCTGTCCACAGAGCAATTCCTCATCCTTGAGCCTAGGCCCACAGGTTATATTTTTAACTGCGGAGCACAATGATTCTATCGTAGTTCATGTTCTGACTCCAGGCCATCTCCAGAAAGTTCTGCGAAGGTCAGCCTTCTAAGTCTCATGTAAATTTGTTGTTACATTTCACAAATGCGTAGAGAGCATAAAGTGAGAGGGAACCTCTGAGAATTTGGGAGGAGCTTCCTTTAAACTTACAACCCTTTGTAAGTTTATACACAACCCTATATACAGCTAAATGTCTTAGTAAACTAACCAGATAGCTCATCTGTTCTGGTCAGTTTTCATTTGTCTTCCCCCCCCCCCCCCATTGCCTTTTAGGTACTTATTTTTCTAGCTGCTTCACTGGCAGTTTGAATTCTCAGTTTTATATTTAGTTTTTCTTTTGAAAGGATATTTTTAAAAATCCTCTCATGTATGAGCATTATGCCAGTAGTCTTCATTATATTTAAACATTTATATATTTAAAAATAAATATTTAAGCGAAAACACGTTATCAAATAAGCCAAGATTTTAAGTCTGTAAACTTGACTTATGTCTGTATACCATCCAGCATGGGGATTTTTCTTCATGTCTGGTTGAAAGTTCCTTGTTGTTGGGGTCGTTTTCCTCCTGAATGAGAAGTCTTTTTCTTTGCCTGTATTGCAGTGGGATCATATTCACTTTGTTTACTATTTTGGTTTTCAAATTCATTTTACTATCTTTTTTGTTTTCATTTTTTCTATACTTTTATTTGTTCAGTTGCTTGTTCTCTCTCTATACCTCCATTTACTTAGGTAAATTTATTGACTTAGGGATTATTACTAGGAATAAAGAGAGGGGAGCTTGGAGTTATGACAGAAATGGGGTAGGAACATAGGAAGAGTTGGAGGTAATGGTGAATGGTGATAAGAAAATATATTTTTTACATGTATGAAACTTAAAAATCAAAAATATTATTTTAAAGATGTATGATTCTCTACATAAGTTTTATAATTTTTGTTGTTTCCCAAGATACCCCATTGTATTTTGCATTATTTTTTTGGGGGGGGTGATGATGAAGCATATTACAGAAAGTTATATAAGGAAACAAATAGTAATATCATAAAAATGCAGCGTCATGCAGAATTATATGGCAGAAAATCAAATCCAATGGATGGATATCAACACAAAGGAGAAAATGACTGCTGGACCTGAAGAGCTAGCTGATCATCAGTAATTACCTGAAATGGTACAGGCAACATTTAGTGAGTTGTGAATCTATTAAGAAAGCCTTATTAGAAGAAATTAGACCAGACAAATAACTTAATACATTCTGATATTCTGATGAACAGATCAATGTCCAAGGACAGTAAAAGAATCCTAAGATATTTAATAGAAGGAATACAAAACAGATCAAAACAAAACAGAAAAACTCCAAGATACAAGGTGGCTTTATATTCTTTAACACTAGTTTAGGGCTGTTAATCAAACATTTAGATAGTGGTAGGAGGCAGCCATTCACAAATTCTATACCCAGCAAAACCATCACTTAAAATTTGAGAAATTTGGGTCTATTTTCCTATCATAAAAGAGAACAAACCATATAAATTGCAGGAAGCAAAACCTTGCTATTAGACTTTTTAAATATTTTAGAAACTTAAAATCTATAGGTCCTAGACTTTTAAACTTGAATTTTTTTTCATTGTAGCTTTCATGCTAATTTTAATCTCAGGTCCCTGCTGTGATGAGAAGAGTTTGTTTCTATATCCATGCTACTTACTGTGGTGGAGAAAATATTGGTTTTGGTTTTGGTTGAAAGGAATACTGAGAAGCAGAAACAACAGGAGTGAATGGATTTGTGGATATGCAGATTTGAGATTCAAGCTTATCTCTAAGTTTCAAAGGAACACCAAGCAAACCCTGTTCACAATGGTTTAACTTTCTAGTCATTCAAATTCTATTAAGTCAGAAAGATCAGGGGTTCATTTTGAAACAAGGATCACTATGGTGGATGGCATCACACAGAGACACATTTGTCTATTTAATTATTAAATGACTCTTGTGACCTTGGTTTCTTAGAGCACTGACCCTCAGTTCTTGGTAACATCTTGAATCATGATAATGATGTCCACCCTTGGTAGTTATTGTGCTTGTTCAATGAAAAGATGCATCTGAAAACACTTAGCACAGCAAGGCACCAAACACTAAGTTGAGCCAGGGATGGCTGCTTCCTAAGGTAAAATTATTCAGGAAGTGCACAATAGTACTGTCTTATTTTAGTTCAATGTAAAACCGGTGGCTGCTTCACACCAAGTACTTGAGAAATTAAAGCATTCTTTTGACATCCATGCCAAGTAATTACTTCCTGTATTCATAAGCTTTGGTGAAACATTATCAAGTAATGGGGGCCTCCTGTGAATTATAACTTCTTAATTAGTGTACCTCATGGGTTCTGCTTACCACTAAACTTATGGCTTAGTTTGCATATACTTGAGAGAGTCGAAGTGACCTGCTTCCCTCATGCATCTACAACATAGTCCTTGGACTGTGTTCTAAGTCAGGCCCTGACCCCAGTCTGTCTTGCTCATCACATGGAAGACTTTCCATAAGTTTTTAGTAATCATGAACAAATCAGTGGGTTGCAGAGTCCCTTGTTTCAGTTGCAGGCCTGTAGCAACTTTTTCTTCTCTTCCTCTACTATGGGTTCCATTTTCTGTCTCTGGTTATCCTGGCAGGATGATAGCCAAGTGCCATCAGTAGGAGTTATTAGAAAGAGCCTTTTTGTGTGAAGCCTGGAAATTCCAGTTTAATTCTTTTCTGTGTATGCATGTATATGCATATAAGTATGTATATGTGTTTGAATGTGGACTATATGTGTGGATGGTGTATGTGTGTGAATATATATGTATATTTTATGGTATAGGTATGTGTTTATGTGTATGCACATATACATGTTTGCGTATGTGGATGAGTACAGAGGCCACAGGAGGATGCCGGGTCCTGCTCTATCACTTTCCACCTTATTCTCTCGAAGGCAGGATCACTCACTGAACCTTGGAGTTAGGCTGGTGGTCAGCAAGCCCATCAATCCTGTCTCCACCCCTCTCAAGGATGGAAGTATAGGTATGCAGGAGGCCATGCCTGGCCTTTTCCAAGGGTACTGGGATTAGAACTAAGACCTTTATGCTTGTGCAACAGGTGCTGTCACCCAGGCCCTGAGCTTAGCTCCTTACTCCATTATCCACTGACCACTTATGTCAACATGGAGCATGATTCTCTTTCCTGAGCTTGAGTTTTCTCTTTGAGGGGAGAAGGCTGCAGGCTGCTGCTGGATCTCAAGACTCAGAAGGAGCAGATGTGGAAGAGAACAGCTCCATTGCTGGTGACTTCAATGGTGGGGTTGGAAGCAATAAGATCATGTCTTGAATGGCAGGAGAAGAGAGGGACTTTTCTTGTTTGCCTTTTTTTTTCTCACAGACAAGGAACACTGAGAGGGCAGCATGTAAGTTACTTGTCTCACTTCGGTGACAAAAATAACAGACGAAAAAAAAAACAACAAAAACAGCTTAAAAAAGGGAAGGGCTTATTCTAGCTTATAGTTGGAGTGTATGTCCCACCATGGCAGGGGAGGTATGATGGCAGAGGCATGAGGTCACACTGTGTCCACAGAAAGCAGAGAGCAATGAATACTGGTGCCCAGCTAGCTCTCTCAATTTATATCCACTCTCTGGCCCAAGGCCATCGAATTGTGGGTCTTCCCCTTCAGAATGGGTCTTCCCCCCCCCCTTCAATTAACCCAATTTAGGAAGAAACTCCCCAAGAGGCTTGCCCAGAGACTTGTTTCCTAGGTGATGCTAGAGCCTATCAGTCAAGCCGGAAATGGTGCCAGCAGGGAGGGCAGTGCAGCTAGGTCATCTGTCTGTCTTTGATGGCTAAGAAGCTCATAGGGCCTTGGTTCTGCTGGCCTGGTAGTCTCCCCTGGGAAGTAGTGCTGAGTCCCCAAGATTGAGTGTCAAGGGTGTGCCTCTGAGTCCTGCTGTCATGATTGCCTGTCAGGACTGTGTGGTTGCAGGGGTACATATAACCTCTCTGAGCTTTCTTTGCCTCATCCCCAGATTCAGTGTGTTGCTTGCAGCACCTCTGCTACCAGATAGCTGCAGGGATCTGATAAGACGGTGAGTGTGAATGTGATTTATCTGTTGTGAAGTGCTGTGCAGATGGTAGATATTAGTTAGAGCAGATGATCTCAATTATTCCTTTCAGTCCTAAAGATTTGTGATTCTAGATGTTCCCATGTAGGAGGGCTGGCTATTCCCAAGCAGCTACTGTATGGAATTTCCTCAGCTCTCCCCACCCCTTACTCTCTCTAACTGCTTTTCTATTCTTTGTGTGTTTATGTGTGTGAGAGTACGGTGTATGTATGTGGTTTATGAGCACCTGTGTGTCCATGGTTGGAGGCCAGAGGAGGGCATCAACTGTCCTCTATCATTCCCTGCTCTATTCCTTTGAGGCAGCGTCTCTCCCTGAATGTAGAACTATGTTTTTCAGCCCCAATAATCTTCCTGTCTCCATTTTCTTCCCCCACTATGTTGCAGTTACGTGCAACACAGTGCAAAGACACCGTGCTTACCTTATTATGGAGGGGGCTGTGACACAAGCTCATTCCTCATAGTCACACAGTAAGCACTCTTAACCACAAAGTCATATCTTCAATTGCAGTTCTCAGCTTTTGATGGACAACCAAGGCACTGTCCCCTTTCTGTGAGCAAAAGTCCCTCCTTGAAAGACCAGACCTACCATGGGGACATTGAGAAGAGGGGCGTTGTTAGACCGAACCAAGCTGGATTTAGGGCTGTAGGGAGATTTAGGGCTGCAAAGTATAATCACACCTTTTGAAACTTAAATTAAGCTTTCTTGAGTGAAACTCCAAATTTGACTCCTTTTCTTTAAGCCTAGAAAGCTTCAGCAAACTTAGAGGATTTCTTGGACACACCATAGGTCTACTACATAGAAGCCCATTCTAGTGGCCAGAATGTACCATGAAGCTGGAGAAATGGATATAATATGCCCCATGAAATATAAAATTGAGGACAAAGCAAAAAAAAAAAAAAAAGCTTTGAAATGTAGATTTTTCTGGTCTCCAAAATGCTGAACATTTATAATTAGACCAATATGCACAGAGCAGCAGAGATACCTTTTCTCATTGGACTGGGTCTGGCTTGAATGGCATGATCATGGGCAGACCTCTTTCATGTCTAGACAAGTCAGCTTCCAAAGCTGTGGATCCCAGTGCTAGGTGAAAACCTAGTTGCTCAGGTTTGCCATGTTGCCCAGTGTTCATGGGTTGGAGACAGACCTCCAGTTTTATACTCTGTTGTATTGTAGGCAGGTGTTTAGAACTTGAAAAAGTCCTGAGGGTGGGACCACCAACTAAAGCAGTACTAGTGGCTTTACAGAAAGAGTGACTAATAGAGAGGCTGGGCGTGGTGGCACACACCTTTAATTCCAGCACCTGCAGGCAGAGGCAACTGGCTTCTAAGCTCATCACTGCTGTTTACTTCTCCCTAGTGGAGGGAGGCCCCCACTCTCTCAGGGCCTTAGGGCCTCCTTTTCTCACTTCTGTTATTGTGCCATTAGCTGTAATTTATGGTTTGTGCATTCATATGTTCACTCAGCATATGTGAATGGGATTGTCTGCTCTGCAATTGGGAACTATGCCAAGTGCCTGTGTAAAAGTTTGGATATAAAAAGCTCCACGGGAGGGCTGGAGACATGGCTGAGAGGCTACAAGAGCTTGCATGCTCTTGCTGAAGACAGGTTTGATCCCCCAAACTCTCATCAGGTGACTCATAATGGCTTGTAACTCCAGGAGATCTGATTCTTTCTTCTGGTCTTTGTGGGTACCCTGAAGTGGGAAGCTTTTGGTTTCTTTGGAAACTCAGTTGTGTCACGTTGACTGTGTTTTGTGTTCAGGTCCCAAGTACGGGGTGTGGGAATGTTTTTTCCCCTGCAGAAAACAGCCTCCCTGAAAAGGATCATGATGTTGGTCAGCTGAAACCTCCCTAGTTTGAGGGGTGTGGTTTTTGTGAGCTGTAAAAATGTCCTTGTGGGGACTCTGAGATGTCTATCTAGAAGGGATACATGGAAGCCCACACGCAGTGAGACAATGCTTTCTGCATCTCTACAACTGTTAGCATCCTTCACTGATCTTCACAGAAAACAAACAAACAAACAAACAAACAAACAAACGATTCAGAGAACTGCGCTGGCTGTTTTGGTGGAGTTTTTCTGCTTCAACAGACTCATGCCATTTGGGCGGAGTCTAGATGATTTGTTGTTTTGTTGCAACTGCTGCTTTGCTGTTTGACCACACTGCTGGTATCCTGAAGTCTGGTAATCTCCTAAGGACCCAAGGACGCTAAACAACAGGAAGCAGAGGTCTTCAGCCCTTTTCTCTACTAATCTCCTATCTAAGATGGGGGTGGGGTGTTGAGAGGGAGGTAAATGTGTTTAAGAACTTTACATAAAATAGTTGTTTGAAAAATCTAAGCCTACAGTACCACCCAAACACGGAATACACACATCCATCCATCCATCCAAATAAAAATAAAAATGAATCTTTTGTTTATTTATTTGTTTTTGTTTTTCATGATAGGACTTCTCTCTGCAGCCCTGGCTGTCCTTAAACTCACTCTGTAGACCAGGCTAGCCTTGAAGTCAGAGATCCACCACCAGCTGCCTTTAATGCTGAGATTAAAGGTGTGTGCCACCATTGCCTTGCAAAAATATGTATCTTCTACAAAAGGTTCATGTACAGAAGGTTTGGTCTCTAGCTGACTGGAGCATGGTGACACCCACTCCATCAACTGATGAGCTCTTGGCAAATGGACCTAGGGCTTGGTTGGAGGAAGTGGTCAATGGATGTCACCTTTCTACCCAAGCAAAGTACTTCCCCGCAAACTCTTTTGTAATTGTTGTTGTTATTATTATTATTATTATATTTTTAATTAGATCTCAAAATAGCAGGTCCCCCCCCTTTCCGTACTGAAAGAAGCAGATGTACCTTTAAAGAGCGTATGTTGGTTTTGGCTTCTCTCCATCTGTGTCTGTGTCAGTGTCCCTCTGTCTGTCTTAGCCATGTGAAGAGCTTCTTTGTTCCAGTAATATTTCCACTGCCATGGGCCTTGCCAAGGGCCTCCAGTGGTGGAACAAAGAGACCATGGATTTAAACCACAGAAACTGTGAGCCATAATAAACCTTTCTTCCTTCTAAGTTGATTTTTCAGGTATTTTGACATAGTGATGGAAGTACTAGCTAACACAGCTGGCCAACACACTCAGAAAACCCTTCCATATGCACCCTGCTATTTTGAAAGCAAATTAAAAAAATATAACCACAGCACTGACACCAGTAATATCACAAAGAGCTTGCAGGGAAGTACTCTGCATGGGTAGATAAGGCTGCTCCCAGAAGCCACTGGTTATTAGTCATAGTTCATAGTGCCAGATGTGATAATGCTTTATAAGTTGTTGATCAGGGAGGCCCCAGAGGCCCACAATACAGTATACTGGCAATGCACTGTGCTGCCCACCAGCACCGGATAAGGAGATCTTACTGCTGAAGAGAGAGCACACTCTATTCAGGACACAGAGACCTCAAGATGGAGCTGAGCTGGAAGCCTCCTTCTCCTGGTTAGCTTTCATGGGGGCAGAAGGTGTCCTGCCTGCTGCTGAGTGAGAAAAATTCCCCAGTAGTCTCGCTCAGCTGTGAGCTCTGTGAGCTACAATACCACCCTGCCGGGCAGGATGGACCCACTTGTACAATGGTGTCACTGACATGCTCTTTCCTCCCCTCAGAGGTGATATTCACAACAGGTGCCTTTAATTCCACAATCTAAATATTTAGTGTGGGAGTGCTAGGCCAAGGGATGAGGGCCTATGTATCTCTTGGTTACTTCGGATTTAGCTTGTTTGTATTTGATGCTGGTTCTGTCTTTTAACTGAGTTATGTGATCAGCATCCTGCCTTCTCGCTCTTCCCCATTGTTAACTGTCATACTTGGGCTGTGGTATGTTTGAAATGCAAGCAGTATTCCTGGCTATATTTGAAACATATCATATGTTATTTAGGAGGAACAGAGGCGAAAGAGTGGATATTTTATTTGTACTTTTAATTTACATTTTAATTATTTTTGAGAATTTCACATCTGAGAACAATGTTTGTATCATTCCATCCTTACTTCTCACAAATCACCAAAGGTTACCTGAAGCATCAGTTATCTGTAACTATCCCCTGCCTCTACATTCCCTCTCCCTATGACACTTTTCCTCTATAATATAATGGGGACATGCACTGTGGGGTCCCAGGCTCACCCAGGATCAGTTACTTCCAAGTCTCATTTGTGTCTTTCCCATAAGGCCCCCTGACTCAATTCCTCACCTGACTGTTCTGTGCTTTGCCAGAAACTGATGCTCCTCTGAAAAGGAGGCCACCACTGTGTGCGCTGTGGGGAGGCACAGCTGTTCTGTAGACTCATCACAACACACAGTGGAAAAGAAAAATCAGGTCATCTTGCTCTCTCCAGAATGCTGATCTGGATGCAAAACTCAGATGCCACAGAATCATCTCGCTGTCTCACTCAAGGAGATGCCAGTACAGCTTAACTCAGGATCAGAGTCCTCCAGCCAAAACCTGCATCCCCTGCCAAGGACACAGACCATCCGAAATGGCTGAAGAGGGAGAAGTACCCTGGGTGGGGTGGTCAGGAGGACACTGGGCACTTGCAGAGGTGGCATGGCCAGAGGGACAGTACTGGGAAGTGCATAGGGAAATGGAGTGGAGCCCAGAGAAGCAGGGCAGAGGTGGAGGAAGCTGAAAGTAGTGGCTTTGCCTTTGGGAGGCAGGGGAGATAGAATTTGGGACCTTTAGGTAAGGAGGGATGCTGTGATGAGGGGTCTGATTGGGAAGATGCTAGACATATTTGAAGTGAGTCATCAGCTGGGTTCTGTCCCTGGGCAGCATCACAGAGCATACTCAAACCAATGAAGATAGAATAGCGCTTGGTGGCTTGGCTTCCCAGCCTCATACCTTGCTGGGAGGCTGCACACTGGGACTTTGTGGGGCTTAGCAATGGCTGAGCAATGTTTGTTTATTTTATTTTATTTTTTTGAAAAGAAGCCTTGTTGGGGACAAAAATCTGCTTTTAATTATAGCTCATTCGACAAAAGTCGTGTGGACCAGAACTCTGTGCAGTGAGTGCTGATCGGTACCAGGTGTTGGGAGAGCTGTCGTTCAAGGTCTGTGGAATGCTGACCCCGTTCAATCATGGAGGTTTACTTCCTCTCAGCAGCCTCACGTTTCCTTTCTGAATATGCACAGGTTTGGATCCCACCCTGGCTGCTCTCCAGCCCTAGGCCATCCAGCCCTAGCACTTCCCAGTTTCTCAGTTTCTAGCTACCCTGGAAAGCCAGTGATGGCTGAGAAAATGTTCATGCCTTGGCTTCTTCTCTATGCCTAGAGCATCCTTCACTCCCTTCTTTCCTCAGAGTCTGCTTCTTTACCCTGGAAGACTCAGCTTCAGAGCTTCTTGAAGGTTGTACCTTCTGAGATCCTCTTTGACCTGGGCACAGAGGGATGGAGGGGTGTGGGTGGGTATCCGTGGGAGAGAGCTGGGTGGCATCCAGAGAAGGTGGGTGTGGTCAGAGAAGAGGAAACCAACTGGGACTCAGGTGGGATATGTTTGGGTGGGATATGAAGACGCCCCTGCCTTTGGAGACAACTCTTTCCAAACCTGGGAAACTGAGTCCCCAGTTGCTGGCAGGGCCAGGTATTCCTTATTCCTTTATTGTGGGGTTCCGACTTCAGTCTGGACTGGTCGTCCCGAGTTCTAGCCTGGCTGCTCACCACCCACATCTCACATCTCAGATTTCATTTTGGAAACCCCTCCTTGTAAACCTACTGGCTGGAGCTTGCCTAAAGTGAGAGCTTTCTTTGAAGTCTCATGTTTTATTTGAAAAATCTATGCAGATTTTCTTGAGTTCATTTCCATTTTTTCCAAGTGTGTGCTAATATAAAAATATTATTTGAAATGACTTAGCTTTGATGTGGGGATAGCAGGGGGACATGTTTATTCCTGGCTTGCTGTACTCAGCTTGCCTTTAATGCCAAAGTTTGTGAGGTAGACTGTCTTGGTTGACTGCTTCCTGGAGCTTGGCTTATTACTTCAGTTCTTGCTCCACTTTTGACCTAGATGGGCACCCTTCCAGGGAACGCCCCTCCTTGCTGCTGGACCCCAGCTTCTATCCTCCCTTTTCTTGGTGGCTTCTAACTTGTTTTACAGGGCCCTGCTGCCAGGGCAAGGCTAGACACCCTGCATGAAGCCCTCTCTCCCGCACTGAACAGATGTCCAATCTTCATTCCTGGGTGGTATGTGTACTACTGTCTTCGGAGAGCCATGAACTTCCTTCACCTTTGAACTTCTGTTCTTTGCCTTAGATATTTCTAAGGAGCCAAGGAAGATCCTCAAAGAAAAACTTTCCCTCCCTCAGCCAAAACAAACCAAAACCAAATCAAAACCAAAAAAACCCCCACAAAACCCTAAGTGAAAATGTAAATGTTGGTTTTATTTTCTTAGATGGGGAGGAGGGGGGATGAGAGCCATACTCAAGGTTTATGAATACATGGCTTGGGCTGAGCCAGAGCATTTCTATCTAACTATCCCTAGGGGTAGGCCTGGAAGCTTCTAGCCTCTATACAATCTCCCAGACCTTAAAGGCTTCAGTTTCCAGCCTCTGCCTGATAACCTAGGCCCAGAATGTCTGATACTTACTGTTGAATAAGCTTAACCTTTTTAGTTCTTTCTGTACTCTGGATAGCTGGTTCAACTTAGCTGTTCTGGCTCAAAACACCTCTCCAAGTTGACGAGTTCAATCTGGCTTCTTCCAGCTTCTGAGTGAATTGCTCTGCTTGGAAAAATTGTCTCAGAACTCCGCAAACTGAACCGCATTGACTGCACTAATTGAACAGAACTGAATGAACTCAACGAAACTCAACTGCATTCTCTTTCCCTGCCCTGCTCTGAAGTAGTCTCGTGTTCCTGAGGGTGTATCCTATCTCTGACTCATTCTGTCAAATCATTCTCTGATTCATCACTTTACCTCACAATTAGATGTCATTGTTGGGGTTTAAAGGTGTGTAATAAAGATGTGTCTGTATTCCAGCCAGAAGTATTAAAGGTGTGTACTAAGGGTGTGTCTGATTTTCAGCTGGTTCACACAAGACAGTCTTTGGATGTGAGTCCTTGTCAGAGTAGCCATGTTGCTAGATTAAAATTCCTCCGCAGCTAGGGAGACAGAAAGGACTTCCTCTGGACCTGGCGGTGATCTCTGCTTGTTTAGGGTCCTTACAATTGTTTTTATTAATTTTTATGTAATTTCTGAATACTTGAGAAAATCTTAAAATGCTTAGTTCTAGGTTGTTTGTGTAACAGGTACCATGATCTGAGATATGTCTTCAGAGCTATGGAAGACAACCTTCAGTGAGTTATTATAGGCAGTGCATATAACATCCAGTCAGTAAATAAATAATAGGAAGAAACATCATTGAACATCTGCTGCCCAGATTTAGGAGAATCTGGGCAGGTGAGGCCTCTCACCTGGCATCTTCTGCCTCTTTCCTTTTCTTTCACATTCTAACATCAAATACACACATACACACACACATACACACACATACATGCATGCATACAAGCACACATAGACATGCTCATATACATGCATATATATATACATATATATATGTATATATATATATATATATATACACACACACACACACACACACATGTTGTAACTGTTTTGGTTTATGATATGTAAACATGTTTTTGTTAAAATTCCAAATTGTGGATTTTAGTGTGTCCACACCTGTTGAGTGTCTCGTTTGGAGCATGGTCTTTGCCAGGTGGAATTAGTTGATGTCTGAGGACTCTGAGGGGTATAAAGACAGCCCAGAGGAAGAAGGCGAGGCTGCATGGATGAGGATTGCTTCCAGCTGGTTTGTCCTGCCTGTGCATTTGCTGTTGGCTGATTTGCTGGTTACCTGGACTTCTGGATTTCTGGATGACTGATACTGGTTTTGCCCCCAAAGAATCCTATGATCCTACCCAGAGGGAAGTAGCAGAGAGAACTCCTCCTCCTGTCCTCACTAACCTTCTTTCCTTCCTACCTGGTGTTGGGGGTTGGAAGGGAGGTAGAAGCATTTAATAACTCTAAATAAAAGTAGGTTTGTTAGAAAATCAAGGTCAACACACACAGACATACACACACACATATACACACAGACATATACACAAACATACACAGACACACACACACATAGATATGCACAGACACAAACATACATAGACATACAGATATACACATATATACACATATAGATATACAGACACACAAACAGACACATATACATGTATAGACATATATACATAGACACACACATACACATATAGACATACACATACCACACAGAGAGATATACATACATACATAAACACACACATAGACATAGACACATGCACACACACACACAGAGACATACACAGACACACATGCACACAGACATGCACACACATGCAGACATACACATATACACATAGACAAATATATATTTACAAATAGTTACACACACTCATATACATATACACAGAGACATACTCAGACACACAGACAAACACACAGATACACATACACACATAGACACACAAAACATACACAAACACATGGACACACACAGACACAAACACACACAGACATAAACACAGGCATACACAGACATACACAGACACATACAGACACACATATACATACAGATATGCAGAGACATACACAGACAGACACAGACACACATACATATACATACATACACACAGGTGAAGAGTAGGACTAGATGTATCCATGCATTTGCTTTGCAAACTTTTTTTTTAATGGAGCTTTAATTAGGGAGTTAATGGCAAGACTGGTGTTCATTATATTTGGAAATAGGCATCAATTTAGAGTGGGACTTAGGGGCTATGAGTGGAAGATGAAACAGGAATGGACTTCAGATGGTTTCTTCAGGCAGACTGTGATGGGTCATCTCAACTGTCAAGTTGATGGGATTGAGGAAGAACTGCCTACTATGAGTGGTGCCATTCCCTCTGCTTGGATCCTGACCTGTATAAGGAGAAAATGAGGTGAGTATAAACATTTCTCTCCCTGCCTCCTTCGTGCAGATTCTATGTGACCAGATACTGATAGCCCCCATTCCGAATGCCTTCCATGCCACAATGGACTATAACAGGAATCATGAGACCAAACAAATCCACTGTCCACTAACTTGCTTTTGTTGGCATATTTTATTACAGAAATGGAAGCATAAAAAGACACAAGGTTAGCTTAAGAAACAATAATGTGCCTGGAATCTGACTTGTTTCACAGAGGGGGAAACGGTGCAGACTTGTGTTAAAAGCACACGTTTGCACAGTAAAACCATGTTCAGATTCAAGTGTGAGCTGGAGATTTTCTCATCTGAAAAGGTATTATTTTTTGAGCCAATTCACATTAGTTTTCTGGGACTACCATAGCAAAATCTCACTGATGAGATTAAAGAACAGTCATTCACTTTCTCACAGTTCTGAAGGACAGGATTCCATGGTCAAGGAGCAAGGAAGAGTGGCTTTCACTGATGAATTTCTCTTTGGTTTGTGGATGACTGGCCTCTTGCTGCCTTTGCACATGATTGTTGCCCCTGGTGTCTTTCTCCCTGTCCTCATCTCTTCTTTTTCCAAGGACACCAGTGAAATGGCTTAAGAATTACCCCAAAGGTCTCACTTCAACTTGACCATTTGAAAACATAACCACATTCTACTGTCTATGGGGTGAAAGTTTTAGTGGGTGGATTTGTGGGGGACACATAGGGTTCATAAAAACTGACCACATAGGGTTGCTGTGAGGACTAGTTACATGAAAGCAACCACACAGAAACTGCCAAAAGAGCCTTTCTATTCTTCTAAACAAACAAACAAAAAATCCCAGAGGATATTATTAAATTTATATAAGACGTGAAGATGTTGCAAAATTTTGTTGCGATGGTATAGATGACAAGTGTGAGAAGTTTTCAACTCTCAATGAAGAACATTCCTGTTAATTACTCTAGGGGTACATCCTTGCATAAAATTCTGGTTGAGTTAGTATACCCTGGAGAGGCTATTCAATGCTCGTGTTAATAAAAGGGGCTATACCAACGGATGCTACCTAAAGGGTATTGTTTGCTTGGGGATGAGATGGGTCTGCTTATGAAAATGGGAAATGCAGGTAGGGGGCAAAGATGGCTGCTAATATAAGGACATCAGGGGACAAGAAACCATATATTAAATTGGCCTCAGAAAGATACATATTATGTTTTCTCACATTTGTTGTTCCTAGATTTTATATAGATGCATAAAACTGTGTATGTGTACATCATACAAAAACAAAACTCTAGGGGAACAATGGGAACCGAAGTAAGGGGAAAGGCTGAGAAGAGAGGATGTAGAGGGGGAGGTGGGGAAAATTTTTAAGTGGATTCTATTCTAGGATAAGAATGTCTTTATGTAACACAATTCTATGAACAATGAGTATACACCAAAAAACAAAACAAAACAAAACAACAAAACACAACAACAAAGGAAACCTGAAAGTTCACTCTTGGTATTGAGTTATTAAAGGTAGTCTTTCATGAACTCAATGGCTGGCTCTTTGATCCCACCTGAGGGCGGAGCAGCCTTACCAGTCCACAGAGGAAGACAATGAAGCCAGTCTTGATGAGACCTGATATACTAGGGTCAGATGAAAGAGGAGGGGCATAGGAGAAGAGGGAGGAAGGGTAGGATTGGGAGGGGATGGTAGAGAGGGCTACAGCTGGGATACAAAGTGAATAAACTGTAATTAATAAAAATAAAAATTTAAAAAAAGGTTGTCTTTGCCACCATTAGTATGGAGGTGATCTAGACAGTACCAAGAGACCAACATTGTTACACAGCTAGGGGCTACATCCTGTGGATGAGAAAGCTATCCATTCTCTCAGTGGACTTAAACACTTCCCAAACGTTCTATCTAGTTCTCTGTGTAGCTCCCAAACTTTGGTAAAATGAGGGCTGAACCTTTCTGTGAATTATGGGATAGCTCAGTTCCACCACCCTGCTCTGCAAAAGAGGCTGCACAGGGATCTTGGAGCTGTTCCTCAACCCGGACCCCATCAGGCCATACTTGTACTAATGGGCTTGCTGCCAAAACACATAGGTCCTGAGGTCCCCTCAGGGGCAGTCTGCTGGAGAAGTGGTATAGCCCAGGTAATCTCTTTAATTTCTTTAATGGTTGCCTCTCCCAAGCCTCTAGGACAATTATGTCTTATTAGATGAAGGACACTGTCTTGGGAGTGGACCAGACTGAAGGCTTCATGTGAAATGCAAATTCTTCCTCTTAGAGATGTGGGCATTGGCTACTCAAGACAGCCTGCTTTGGGGAAAGTCAAAGGGATTGATACGATCATGATCAATATACTATTAATTATCCTCATGAAATCCTTAAGAGGCAAGTGGTATTGCCTGTGTTTCAGGGAAGAAGACAGGTTCAGGTAAATCAACAGTTCACCAAAACACTTTGCTCTGGTGTGCCGCTGAGCTGGACATCAAACAAATTGTTTGTGTGACTCTCAAAGGAACTGTGTAAGGTCTCAGGAGGGCTTGGCTTATCCAGCAGCCTTTCTGCTCTGGGCTGTGGTCTTCTACCACAATTGGAATCTGCTTGGATCCCTTGCACCCTTTTCAGGGCTGCCATGCTGAGAAGTGAGTTCAGCTGGTGGTGACAGGCTTTGTCAGATTGCTTGTGTGCTCAGCATTTCAGATTTTTGTTTTTGAGGGAGCTTTAATGAGAGCCCATCAAAAAATTGCAAAAACACCTTCTCTTAAAACATATGCTATTGGGATGTCAGAATAATCACACATCTCACACTTGCTATATTTTCATAAGAAGAGTCTTTTAGAAAATAAATATTAATCCATTTTCTATAAACAGCAACCACATCTCTTCTTTCCTGTCATCACACCTCCTCTGCCTTGGCTCATCACAGCCACCACTTTTCTGTTTTTATGACCAGTCTCCTCTCTGTTCTCTCTATCTCTAAGGTATTTCTCTTTTGTCCATTTACCCCGGGAGCCAAAATAATCTTTCTAGAACATAGGACTTGCCATACTGCTTTTCAATTTACAACCCAATTCAGCTCTTCATTGTCCTAAAAGACAATTCTAGCCCCTGGGGCATGGTCTGCAATGGCTTTTGTGCTTTCCTGTTGGGCCACCATCTGCCCTCACTTCATATCATTTGAATGCTCAGGCTCTTCAAGGTTGTGCTATCTCCCAGACTTCTTGGTTCCCCGGTCCTCTAGCACTTCTCTTAACCTGCCCAATCCAACCCCTTGTTCAAATTTTTTGCCTATGTGAATTACCTCAACTGTCATTTCTTTTGAAAAACTGACTAACTAATTAATTAATTTGAAACAGGCTCTCCTTATGTAGCTCAGGTTGGCCTGGCATTTGCTATAAACCAAGCTAGTCTTGAATTCATGTGCCTCCTATTTTTGCTTTCTGAAGCTTGGATTAAAGGCATATGCCACCATGCTTAGCCTCTCTGGAAGGCCTTTCTTATGTAGTAGATCCGGTTAATTTCTCCCTTATGTAATTTTTTTTCATGCCTCATAGTAACTGCTTTTCTTGTGGTTTTGGCAGCATACCTGGCATATAGGAGGAAGGGTTTATTTGGTTCACACTTTGGGAGGGTAGTGTCCACCATAGTTGGGAAGCCATGGCAGGGTTCATGGTGATGGGACTGTGCAGCTGGGATGCTTCATGTCGACGAGAACCAGCAAACAAAGAAACAGGAATGTAGTACTCGTCTGTACTTTCTCCATTTTTTACCCAGCCCAGCACCCAAGCCTGAGGGATAGCCCCACCTCTTTGGGGTCTTCCCTCAGTTAATCTTCTCTGTGAGCTCTTTAGATGTTCTCTGAGAGTGTGTCTCCCAGCTGATTCCAAATCCAGCCAAGCCGATAGTGACAATTGGCCCCCATGTACCTGTGGTAGACCCGGCCTTTTCTTTTACGTGATCATAACTCTTTGAAGGCAGCGATCCCTTCATATTGAGATGTGTTGCTGTCAGAGCTTATGTTTTGATAAACCACACAGTGGCCCTTGTCAATTTCACTGACTGTCTTTTTCTTTTTGGGCTCAAAGCCAATACACACTATTATTCCAGCGAAGGGATACAGATCCATGTTTGCTGAGGAAGAAAGGGTGTGAGAAACTATGGGACACTGGGCAGGTGTTCCCGGAGGGGTTGCATAGATATTTAACTCCCTAGTGATAGCAGTGACAATGCATATGAGTGTGGCTGACCCGGGAGGTTTCCATGAGTCTTAGTGGCCGTGAAGTGCCTGTGTGTGACTTGCCTCAGTTTCTGAAAGCTTGATTTTGCTGATTAAATTGGGACAGCATGGACCAAGACCCATGAGCTCAAATAAGCAACAACGCTTTTAGTAAGCAGAATTTTATAAAGACTCAGTTCTCCCATGAGTTGGCCACTGGCTTGTCCTGAGTCCAGTTGTTTTCCCAAGAATGTATAGGGTTTGGGCAACACAGGTCTGAAGTTCCTGCTCACTCTCTTTGTATTTTAGGACCAATTTGTTGAGTTTCATAAAATACCCTTGCTGGAACACATGCATTAAATATACAAAAATTTGGGATGAAGTGTTTTTTTTTATGGTAATGATTTTTTTTATAATTAACTAATGTTATTCTCCATTTTAAAGTGCTTTATAGTCTGTATAATTTTTACAAATGTCTTAATAAAGGTCTTATCCATCTTCTGTTTGATTATTCTTCCACACATTTGTTAAATTTTATACACGTGTACTTTGGCTGTCATTATAGTTTCTGGTTCACAATGAAAGACATAGGGGACTATTAATTTTTGTATGTTGGACTTATAGCCAACAACCCTGTTGGTTTTCCGTTATGCCTTATTGTCTATAAATTCTTTCTGGAGATTTCTTTAGAAAATATTTTGGTTTCCTATAGCAACAGTAAGAAAACACTATATACTTAGTGGCTTAAAATGACACAGATTTCCTCTCTTACTGTTTCGGAGGCCATATTAAATCATTTTCACTAGGCTGTAGAGCAGGGATCTTATTTTTCTGGGTTCTTAGAGAGAATTGTGTATTTGCCTTGTCTGGTGTATAGAAGCTACCAGAATTTCTTTGGCTCTTGATCCCTGCCTCACATCACCCCAGTTTCTTTTTTTCTTTTTCTTTTTCTTTTTTTTCTTTTTAAGCCCTCTTATAAGCACCTATGATTACAATAGGTCAGGTCATGCCCATGGTAACCCAGACCAATGGCTCAAACTGGAAACCTTTGAATTAATCACATGGGCAATGTGATTAATTGGCGTAGTGATTATGGATTTGGGGAGTTAGGGTATAGACATTTTGTGGGCCCATTTTTTAATATGCAGGTATTCACATTGTTTATAAACAGGCTTTTTTTCACTTTTAAATTCATATAACATTTATTTATTTATTGTCTGGATTGTTAGGATTATTGAGGACTCCCTCTACATATTTAATAGACACAGCACAGCAAGCCTTTACTTTGGATTCCACGGCAATATCTGTAACATTTTATCATCATAGTTCTGCTTGCTGTGGGTATTTGGCTGGTATTTAATCAGCTTTATAAGATATGTTATTACCAGTTCACGATGCTGATTTTGTTGTGTTTATGTTCTCTGAGTTGCTTCAGACTCTCTTAATCACTCATCACTGTTGAATAGCTTGCAGCTCAGCTGCTGTGGGCACCATCCCCTCACGTGCTCATCTGCTGAGGCTGGCCTGACTAGCTAATTGGTCTGGGGCTACTCATGCCATTTGGTTGCTCCACTGATGTGAGAATGCTCAGTGTGACCTATTCACATTTCTGACTGTGAGCTGGTCTCATTGGTGCTCTGTGTAGCCTCTTGGGGAGGATGGCTCACATTTCCAGTATTAAGGCAGTTGTGTTAGGAGACAGAAAATTAACCAGCCTCTCTGGTTAGCTTGTGATGTGTCTGCTGACTTCTTATGGGCCAAAGCAATTCAAAGGACAATCCTGAGTTAATCTGGTTGGGTTGCCTAGGAATCTGCATACAGGAAGTGGGATTCATGGGCAGAATTATTATGAGAATTTACTCCATACAGTATTTAGTTTTGGATTACAACAAAGGTTAAGAATGATGTTTTCCCAGTGCTCTATAAGAATAAATATGAAAATCACATTCTTCTTTTCTGTAAAAGAACTACTTTATATTTAGAAATTCAATAAACTTCTCATACCCCCTCCCCCCAAAAAAGAGTCCCCCCCCCCAGTGGGCTTTGGTATCTGCTTTATCATGCACATTACCTTCAAATCTCTGCCTTTTCACACCCTTTCCCTTCATAGACCCTTGGCTGGTGAGGGTAGAAAGAATGCAGCAAAACACTTAGTTCTGTTTGACTTAGCTATGAGGGAAACGATAAGATCCCTATCTTTTCTCAGACACAAGCCTTCATACCGGGCAGTGTCAGTTTTAGTATTGTCCCTCCCCGCCTCCCTTCATCCAGCTCTGCCCTTTGTAATTTTTAGCATTCTTATTATAGGCTAAGGTTATAAAGGGGGATGCTTATCCATCCTTCATTCTCAAGTGTGGTTGAGTTTATGTGCTATCCAGGAAGCCCTGGGTACTTCAGTGATGAACAGAGCAGAGGACACTTATGAGCAACTGCGGAGCAGTTAAAATGATGGATGGAGAAATATGGGGTGGTGTTCAGCCTCTGGTCAGGTCACTGAGGGAAAGGAAAGAGTAATTAAAGTGGCTAGATAATGTGTCTCACTGAGAAGAAGCTTCTGCAGGCTTTAAGTAGTCAGCAGGGGTGGGGGTGAGGGAAGGGAAGAGGTGATCGGAGATGGCTCATTAGAATGAAAATGAAAGAAGAGGTGAGGCTCTGAATATGAACAGAAGGAGGGATCAGGTCAAGTGCAACATAAGAAGGTCCCAGCATCCAGAGAGTAATTTGCACTTCGTAGGCTCCAATTTCAGGGTACAATAGCAATCACTCCTGTCCTATTCTGACTCAGAATTAGCTTTTCCTTCTCCAAAGTCCCTGAACAAGCAACAAAGCAACTCTGTCCCTGACAGAGACATTGTCTCTGTCCCAGCAGACTTCTCCTTCATTCCATTGAAGAGATGGGACTCTCTTCACTGTCAGAGATGTGTGTGGCTCCTTCCTGTCCCTAACCAACTCCTGCTAGCTCTGGTTTCACTGTATGGTCTGTGAGCTGAGACGTGGCATAGGGTGCAGGGGGATGGCTCTTCTGTATAGATTCACCAGCTCACTATTGGCCTCATGTTAGTTACTGGTTTTGCCAACAAAATGGACATGCTTGGTGAGATATATGATGTCTCAGAATCACTTGTGATGTGCTGTTGAAAGTTGACTCGTGGGCTCTATGCTGCACTTTCTGATTCTATATTCTTGCTGGAACCCTAGAATCTGCAATTTTTAGCAATCTCCGGAAGTTATGCTTTTGAGTACACTTAAGACCGTTTTTTTTTTTTTTTTTTTTTTTTTTTTTTTTTTTTTTTTTTTTTTGGTGGGGACACAATGTCTCTGTTTTTCTCTCAGTCTGGTTCTGCCCACCCAGTCTCATCCAACACAAATTCTGTGGATAACCTTGCAGTCCCACAAAGTCAGTTCTTCTTTGGACTTTTCTGTCCTTTCCCATTGCCTCTTTTGCCAGAATGTGTTACACATTTCTCTTTCCCATCTTGCTTGTGAGAAGCAAGGGTCCAGCCTTCAGTTCCTCAAAGTGTAGGTGCACAGTACAGAGGAGGCTAGGGACAGTCTAGATTTTGGGCCAGGCTTCAGACCTATCTGGGGTCTTTCTAAGTGCTGTGAGTAATGGGAGTGAAACCCTTTCAGGACTATATTTATACTTCTCTGTGTGAAGTTCAGACCTGTACTTAGGTTTCTCCAAAGTTCTCTCTCTTTCTCTCTCATCTATCTATCTCTCTGTCTGTCCATCTATCTGTCTGTCTATCTATCATATGTTAAGCTCTGGATTCCATTGCCAGTACCACACAAATGAGGTGTGGTGGTGCACACTTAGATTCCTAACACTCAGCAGGTAGAGGCAGAATGAATGGAAGTTCAAAGTCATCTTCAACTATAGTCCCTGTCTCACTATCCACCCGCCCCCCTCCCCCAAATAAAACAAAAACCAATCAACCAAAACAACAGGGCCTCCTGATTCTTGAATAGAAAACATCAAAATATATGGAAAAAGCTTAAAAAATAAAGTGAACAACAGGCCAATCTTAAGTGTACTCAAAAGCATAACTTCCGGAGATTGCTTTAGCCCTGGGCAGAGTAGGACAGAACTGCTGAAGGTGGACTTCCTGTCTCTGGGATGGTTCTCCTTGGCGGTGTCTGGCAACTGTTGACAGCAAAGAGTCCGTGCTTCAGCCAGCTCTGGAGCCATCAGACTCTTCTCTGTGATGCCAGGAATGCTGCTGAGCCAAGTTATCCCAGGTGAGAAGCTGCCGGTCTGACAAGCTGTGGCTCTTGGCCCCACTTCGTATTTAAATGTTCTCTGTGCTCTAAGAAATTAGCACTTCATGTTTTCTGAGAGTGGAGTGTGGCGGCTGCGGATCCAATCAAGGCAGATGTTTTGAGTGTGTGCTGCATGAAATTGCACTCAGCAATTTGCCACCTCTTCTGATGAAAGTCTTTATCTCTTGGTGGGAAGGTGAGAGCAGGAAGCAGCTTTCATGATTACAGGCAGAAACGTGGTTTGTTCATTGCTGAAATCATGGCCTGTTGCCTGACCTCCACGTCTAAATGAAGAATGATTCTGAGTTACTAAAACCCTTACGTCTTTCAAGCTTGTGTGATTGATGTATACTGAGGGTGAAACTGTTTGGGATTTTTACAAAGGTGTGAGTGTGAGGCTCAGTGTCATAGCAAGTAGGAAATCTGTCCTGCTGTCCTTCTTAAACCCTGGGGGAGAATGTGGGAAGTGCCATTTCCTTCTTTCTCCTTCTCGTTTAGTTTCCATCCAATATATTGCCTAATTCTCACAACTGTGAAATGGTAGGTGTGTATTCATCTTCCTGTTTTATAGATGAGACACTGAGCATTGGAGAGAATAATAGCTTGCTTAAGTACACACCTGTATGACATTTTGGTTTATAGAGATGAAGGCATAACTCCAGAAAATCAGTTTGTTTTGATGGAGCACAGTCAGCTCTTAGTCAGGGGTCTAGTTGGCTGAGAGATGATTGCACGGTAGTCTCTTGTTTTCTGATCTGACTGTTTTCTGGTTCTTACTGCCTGGGTCACTCCAAGGTTGCTGGACAGCTGTATCAAACTGTGAATGGCCTGGACTCTCTGGCTCATTTAAACTCCCCATATTATATTTGATGAACAAAAATGTGAAAGCAAACACCAATAACTTATTTTCCAGTTTGCAGAGGAAGTCTTGTTGAGGGAAAGCCTCAGCTAATGGTCACACAGCCTCGTAGAAATGACCTTTTCAGGTGTGATGTTTTCTCCCAACACTGCAGAGAATTTGAAAAGTTTAAATGAAAAAAATAACTTTGTCTACACCACTCTCAATAACTCATTATTGTCACTGGCAGGCTGAAGCTTTTCCGAACTAATATCACAAAGCTGATTGTATTCATCCCTTCTTTATCCAAGTTCAAAAAGAGCAACAATATGTCCTCTCCTCAACATGCCATGGTGTGGGTATTTACGTGAGAGTAATTGGCACACACTATGAACCAGACACAACCAAGGGCTTATTAATTAATTTATATTAGCACATACTGGTTATTACTGTCTACCAAATATTAAGCATGTCATATCTAATTGTTTATGTAATCCATAAATATAAGCATTTTCTTCAGACACTGAAAAATCTTGAGGGAGCATTGAGATGGCTCCACAGGGAAAGGTGCTTGCGCAGCAAGCCTGAGGACCTCAGTTCAGATCTCTAGCACAATGCAGAACCTGGGTATGATTATTCTACCTGTAACCATAGCACCAGTGTTGGGTGGAGACAGGCGGATCCCGGGAGCTCACTGTCCTATCTAGCTGAATCTTTGAGCTTCAGGTTGAGTGAGAGATCTTGTCTCAAAGAATAAGGTGGGGAGTGATAAAGGAAGACACTGGATGTTGACCTCTGACCTCCGAAAGAACAAGCAAGTGTCACCCACTAACACCAACTTGTCATACAAATCCAGTTTCTAACTGAATAGAGATAGCATCAGTTATTTGGTGACTTAAATTATTGGACATATGCCTTGCCTCCAATTACTAAGAGTTGTAAACTAATGAGCATATTTATGCACCTAATATGGGGTCCCAGAAATTGACATGCCCAGTAAGTTTTTTTTTTCTTTTTTTCACAGGATACACAACTGAACCCAGAGAGGTTTTTTTTTTTGTCCTTGAATATATATACACATGAGAATCTCTAACAAGTGAGTTTTTAAGGGGAAAAGGGAGGAGTCTGTGCTATGATAAATTGGTAAATCCTAATTGCACATGTTAAACCAATAATGAATTTTGATTGTTGGACCTTAGTGTTTTGTTTCAGGAATGAGTGAGTGGCTAAATAATGGAATTGACCTTGGGGGCTCACTTTAGGAATGTTAACCTTTTCTTAGCAAGGGAGAGGAAAAAGGGTAAAAGGGCAAAGTGTGTTAGTGTTTGCCACTCCCAGGCCTGTGTTTGCCATGCTCAGGCCTGCTAGAGCCCTTTCCCCCTGAGATACTTGACAGCGTGGTGTGGATGGCTGTGGGACAATCCTCAGAGTCCAGAGTTCGAGAAGTAACCATGAGCCCAGGACTCACACGAAGCTGAGCCTGCTGACTCAGGTATAGGCTCTTGAAAAATTGGATCATGCCATATGTATTTATATGTATTTATAGGTATTGGATCATGCCATATGTATTTATATGCCCCAGTCTGCTTGGCTCTAATAGGACACCATCAACAGAGGAGCTCAGAAAGAAAAGAATTTTCTCACATTTCTGGAAGCTGCGAAGCCCAGGGTCAAGGCAGATCCAGTGTTGAGTGAGGAGCCACTTTTGGCCCATAGACATTTTTCTTCTATCTCTGCGGTAAGGAACAGGAATCTCTCTAGTACCTTTTAGAAGGGTTTAATCCTTTTCTGGAGGTTTCCATTCCCGTTAACTTAGTATTTCTGAAAGGTCCCACTTTGTTAATGACAACAGCTTAGAGATCAGTTTAAGAGGACACAAACCTCAGACCATAATGGCATTGTCTCTTATGTCTTTTGAAATATTTAATGATACAGATGTTGGGTGTTATTTTCAAAGCCATCATTTTCTTTCTAGAATGGCTTCCCTAGGTTGTGCATCATGTTTGTACAAACAAACAATTCAAACAGCTAAAAAGATGCTCCACAAAGTGACCAGATGGAATTTCAGTGTTTTTGAAGGTGAGAGATCAAGCCAACCTCCACACAAACACTTTAGGAAGGGTAGCGGCATGTGCCACTGGAGGGTGTGGCAGGGAGATTTTATTTGGTTAGAGAGAAAGTCTCAAATGAACCAGGAGCTGAGGGCAACTGTTACCACAAATTTCTGGAAATAATGTGTAGAGAAGGGAGGAACACTAAAAAGAACCCAAAGGGAGCATGGGCATTTAAATTTGGCATCAAAGAGGAATCTGCAATGGAGAAGAAAGACCAGCAAAAGAAGTTGGAAGATATTTGGAAGAGATGTGCTGGATGTCAAAGGAAAGGGCGATTTCCAATAGAAAGCAGACGGGCAAGGTAATCATTTTAAAGGAGACCAAGAAAAAAATGCAATGCAACCCACCTGTGCTGGCTAATTTTATGTCCGCTTGACATGGGTTAGAGTCATCTGAGAGGAGGGAGTCTAAGTTAAGAAAATGCTTCCATATGAACTCGATTGCCTGCTCTTTGATCACTTGCCACTGGCGATGCGGACTTGCCAGGCCACAGAGGAAGAGGATCCAGGCAGTCCTGATGAGACTTGATAAGCTATGGGCAGATGGCAGAGGAGGAGAATGCTCCCTTCCAGTCTACTACTGGAAGGAGATAGGGGGGAAGAGAGTGGGAGGGTAGGACTGGGAAGAGTTGAGGGAGGGGGATTCATTCAGTATATATAATAAAGAAATTGTAAAAAATTAAAAAAAAGAAAAGAAAAGAAAAAGGAAGCAGGCTGAGCAAGGCACCAGGAGCAAGCCAGTAAGCAGCGCTGTTTCTGCATCAGCTCCTGCATCCAGCTTCCTGCTTTGAGTTTGGGTCCTTTAATGATGGACCACAATGTGGAAATGGAAGTGAAATAGATAATTTCTTCCTTGAAAAACAACAACAACAAACAAGATGGGGCTGTAGGCAAGCCTTTAGGGCTTTTTTTAAAAAAATTCTTTATTAATTACACTTTATTCACTTTATTCACAAGGAACCCCCTTGTGGTTCCCTCCCTCCTCCTGTCCCAATCCCTCCCTTCTTCCACCCTCTGCATGCATGCCCCTCCCCAAGTCCACTGATAGGGCAGGTCTCCTTTTCCTTCCTTCTGATCCTAGTCAATTAGGTCTCATCAGGAGTGGCTGCATTGTCTTTTTCTGTGGCCTGGTAATGCTGCTTCCCCTTTGGGGGGGGAGGTAATTAAAGAGCAGGTCAATCATTTTCATGTCAGAGACAGTCACTGTTCCTATTACAATGAAACCCACTTGTATACTGAGCTGCCATGGGCTACATCTGTGCAGGGGTCTTAGGTTATCTCCATGTATAGTCCTTGGTTGGAGTATCAGTCTCAGGAAAGACCCCTGTGCTCAGATTTTTTGGTTCTGTTGTTCTCCTTGTGGAGTTCCTGTCCTCTCCAGATCTTAACTGTTTCCTACTTCTTTCCTAAGATTCCCTGCACCCTGCCCAAAGGTTGCCTATAAGTCTCAGCATCTACATTGATAGTCTGCAGGGCAGAGCCTTTCAGAGGTCCTCTGTGTCAGGCTCCTGACTTGTTCTCTCTTTTCTCCTTTTCTGATGTCCGTTCTCTTTGCCTTTCTGGATAGGAATTGAACATTTTAGCAGGAGTCCTCGCTCTTGATTAGTTTCTTTAGGTGTACAGATTTTAGTAGGTTTATCCTATATTATATGTCTATATGAGTGAGTATATACTGTGTGTGTCTTTCTGCTTCTGGGATAGCTCACTCAGGATGATCTTTTCCAGATCCCACCATTTATCTGCAAATTTCATGATTTGCTTGTTTTTTATTGCTGAGTAATATTTCATTGTGTAGATGTACCACAATTTGTGCATCCATTCCTCCACTGAGGGGCATCTGGGATGTTTCCAGCTGCTTTTCCTTAATTAGTGATTGATGTGGGAGGGTCCAGCCCATTGTGGGTGGGCTTACCCTTGAGATGGTGGTCCTAGGTTCTATAAGAAAGCAGGCTGAGCAAGCCATAGGGAGCAAGCCAGTAAGCAGCACCCCTCCACGGCCTCTGCATCAACTTCTGCCTCCAGGTTCCTGCCCTGTTTGAATTCCTGTTCTGAATTTCTTCACGGATGAACAGTGATATATAAGTGTAAGCCAAATGAACCCTTTCCCCTCCAACTTTCTTTGGCCATGGTATTTCATCACACAGTAAAAACCCTAAGACAGGTTAGTACTAGGGAACAGGATATTGCTGTGATAGACCTGACAATGTTTTGCGGAGGATCGTGGAAGAACTTTGGAACTTGGGGCTAGGAAGTTTGTTGAGAGCTCAGTGGGATGTTCTGTTGGAACTTTGAAGATAGGGATGTTGAGACCAGTGCAGATGATGGAGGCCTGGCTTGTGAAGTTTCAGAGGGAAGCAAAGGCTCTACTAACCATTTCTGTGAAGAATCCATAGTGTAAGTTGGGGTTGAAGAATAAGCTGTGATTAAGAAGAGACCAGCATCATGGAGATGAGGTCTCCTGGGAAGCACTTCCTCAGGGTCATCACACAGAAGCTGTGGTCCAGAGGTGACCAAGGTTGTACCTCCTGTTGGCAGCTAAACCTGGGTAGCATAAGAGTCACCCAGGTGATACTGGTTTTGAAGGCATGAAGGGGTCATTGAGAGTAGCTGAGGCGTGACAGTGTGAATGGCCAGGAGAGGCCATTGGTGAAGGTGCAGCCTCAGTGGCAGTTGAAGGCCCAGGATTGAAGGGGTCATACAGAGAAGTGGAGGCTTGGCTCCATGAAGAGAGCTTATGAGAGGCAATTGGTGAAAGTGCAGAATACTTGCAGCAAAAGACCCCAGCAGTTTTGGAGATGCCAGCACCTGGGATGACCATCAAGGACAGTAGCAGCTGAGGAGTGGAGCCAGCTAGAACCTTAGAACACAAGCTGTGTGTGCTTCAGAGGGCAGAGCTAGAGAAATGACCCATGAAAATTGTGAGTAAGTCCCAGATATTGGACATTGCATCATTTACATGATTGGAGTTTGGTTTTGCCTTGTACAGATTATGACTGTGCTCTTGTTCTCTCCCCCCGCCCCGCCTTTTTTCTTTTTTTCCCCGAGACAGGGTTTCTCTGTGTGGTGTTGGCTGTCCTAGACTCACTCTGTAGATCAGGCTGGCCTTGAACTCACAGAGATCCGCCTGCCTCTGCCTCCCAAGTGCTGGCAACTAAAGGCGTCTACCACCACTGCCCAGCTGCTTTTTCCCTCTTAAAGAGAGAATTTAACTTATTTTTGATTTTATAGGATTCCACAGCTCAGAGACTTTGAATTTGTAAAAGACATTTTAGATTTTAAAAAAGACATTGGATTTTTAAAGAGACTGAACTTTAAAAGTGTTTGAATTTGTAAAGAATGTGGAACTTTTGTTTTATATTATTAATATTTATTAATCTGAGATCTTGGGGATAAATCCCCCCAAGAAAGAAAGAAAGGAAATATCTTAAAAAGTGTTGTGTGTCAAGATGGCAAGGGGTCAGTTGTGCTAGCTAATTATATGTCAGTTTGACACAGGTTAGCGTCATCTGAGTGGAGGGAACCCAAGCTGAGAGAATGCCTCCATAAGATCTAGCTGTAAGGCATTTTCTTAATTAGTGATTGATGAGAGAGGCCAGCCCCTGGTGGCTGTCAGTCCTGGGTTCTATAAGAAAGCAGGTTGAGAAAGCCATGAGGAGTGAGCCAGTAAGCAGAGCCCTTCCTTGACCTCTGCATCATTTCCTGCCTCCAGGTTCCAGACCTGCTTGAGTACCCACTTTCCTTAGTGATGGGCTGTGATGTGGAAGTGTAAGCCAAACAAAACCTGTCCTCTCCAAGTTACTTTGGTCGTGGGATGTCATCACAATAGTAACCATGACTAAGACACCACTCCTGAGTCCAGGTGGCTCCCCTGACTTGTGTCCTCAAAGCACACTCATTGAAGAGTTTGGCTCAGAAGCCACGATAATTGGGAGTGAACTGAGAGAGCACTGAGTTGGTAGGATTTGTTGCTATTTCCTGTGCATGGGGAAAAGGGGCAGGAGATACTGACTACACCAGAACTTGGGGTTAAACATCGCTCTAATGTCATATCTGAGAAACTTTGCAGCTCTACTCCTGCTAAGACTTTCAGTGTTTCTGGATTCTGTGTTTACTCATGTGTGTTGTGGTCTTACGGTGGTTTTTGCAGTATTTGCTTGTCAGTTTTTTTTTTTTTTTTTAAATTTGGTAAGAAATGGACAAGAAAGAGTTAAGTGCTTGGTTGCTAGCCCGACTTCCTTTAGTAAGCACTATTTGTTGGATGCATTAAAATATTAAATTTGGGGCAAACTTGGATTTCTTGAGATAACAGGGAGCATAAATATTCAAAAAGAGAAGTGGTTATAGCATACTAAAGGACAGGACAAAGTGGCTGAGTGAGAGGAGAGAGAGTATGGTCCCTTTGAATCAGAAAAAGGGTGGGATGGAGGCAAATACTGATGAGCTCTAGACTGTGGACTTTAAAGTCTTGAGGGAATTTACTTTCTTGTAGTCCCAAGGCTTTCAACATAATATTTGAATAAATTGTCTGCTGAAACAGGAAAGCATGGGTAGGTAGGGCTTGGAAGAGAACGGAGGGCTATGAGATGACATGTTGGTACCCACATCTGGTAGGATCACCAAGCTCCAACAGAGGCTCACCGAATTTGGGATCTCAGTGCTGGTGAATGAGGCTAGGATTAATGTTTGTGTTAAGTAATATCTGTACCCTGGAGGTGCTTGTGTTTTGTTGCGGTGTATGATCTCCCATGTCTGGCATGTTTGACTCTTTTCTAAATCTCATTAGGTCACCAGCCTACTATACTCATTGCAGGATCTAACCAGATGGAATTGCTGTTAGTTTAACTCTATGTGGAAGAGTTAAGCCTCAGAAAACACACAAAATTGTCCTGTGTGCAGAAATCTGTTGGATCAGTGTTGAGATAGGAGTCTTTACAATATGATATTAAACCTAGAGGAGGGAATCACTGATTCATCTTGGTTATTTGCAGTGGACTTGGCAATGGGATGGTTGCACTGTCTACTAGGACTAATTTAGTCCATGATATTGTATCCATTATTCTTATTATCAGAACTGGTCTAGTCTATAGGATGTATTGCTCTCTAACTATTCTTTAGATGTGAAAAAGCTCATATACGAGAAACTTATGGCTTCTGAAATGACCCCAAGATGAAGAGAGCAATGGCATGCTGGACTACATGGGAACTCCTGGGCTAGGACAAGAGTCAGGAGGTGAGGGGAAACTGAGGCCAATATCTTTTGTTTTTGGCTCCAGTGGAAAGAAGCTGGTGAGTCAGGGTAATCAAGGTTCAGGTTGGCTAATGTGAAGTTTCTCAGTAGCTCTGGGGCATATGACAACCCTTTGTGTCTGGCACAAGTGCTGGAATACTAGGGGTAAGTCGATCGTGGCTGAGGGTTGGTCCAGGCTATGAGCTGTTCAGCTCTCTGGAAGGAGCTCACTGCTAAGTATTTGATGAGTTCTAGAAACTGGCTAACCCTGAAAGGGGTCAGTACTTATAGTATCATCGGCGCTCCAAGCTGTCAAAGCATCAAAATATAGAAAATGAAAGATGTGGTTAGTGCAGGCTTAGAGCAGAAAGACTATCCGTGGAAGTATCTGGGGAGGGCTGCTTCAAATCCCAGTATTTACATTCAAGTCACATTTGCTTTATGAGTCCTGGTTTAGCCAGACCAGGAAGGCTTCCAAGACGTCTCACTTACAATCAAAGGGATCATGCGTAGCTCTTCCTGACCATGGCTGACAGGTCTTAGTTGATGGTCATTAGAGATGAGGAAGAGAAAAATTCTTCCCTAGTGCTCAGGGCTCGTGTGGTGTAGCTCTCTTCTATGTCACAAAAAAAATGCAAACTCTCCCTCCAAAAAGAAGAGACACAGACAGCCAGGTCAAAGGCCTCATGAAGTGATGACATTTCCATTGTCTTGAACTATTCATTCATTCTGGTATGTGATGTGTTAGCCCTGTCCCCAGATGCTGGGGGTCCAGATGTGGTAAGATGGGCCCCTTGCCTTTAAGGGCTACCTGACTGATTATCAGTAGGCACAAGTAATCATTGTGATGGGAAAGCCAAAAAGATGAGGCTTGGAGGCTTCTTTGCAAAGTCAGTGGGTTAATCTTTTAGCCTCACAATAGATAGCTTATCTCTGCATTCTATACTTACCTCTACTGACTCTAAGTTCTGTGTTGAATGGGATAAGAACTGGCTGACTGGCTGGTCTGTTTCTCAAGGCCTGGGTCCTGCTGGTTCATATTTTTAATTTTTGATATATTTGTATTTAAATTATATCATCTACATCCCCATTTTATTAGATATAGATTCTTTTCTCATACAGTATAATATCAAAAGTTCCCCTCCCAAGGAATGGATAAAGAAAATGTGGTACATTTACACAATAGAGTGTTACTCAGCTATTACAAACAATGACACTGTGAAAATTTCAGGCAAATAGATGGAACTAGAAAAGCTGATCCTGAGGGAGGTAACCCAGACCTAGAAAGGCAAACATGGGATGTACTCAGTTATAAGTGGCTATTAGCCTTAAAGTAAAAGATAACCATGCTATAAACAACAGACCCAGAGAAGCTAAGGAAGCTACCTAAGGGGAGCTCAAGGAGGGAACACTTGAATATCGCTGAGAAGGGGAAATAGAATAGAAATTGTGGACATCATGGGTAGATGGGTGGGGCAGGGGGTGGAGATAGGAACAAGAGGGATCAGGTGGAGAGAGGACTGAGGGAGAGAGTACTGGGAGAGACAATTAGAGTGGGAGTTGGAATCTCTAGGACATGTTGGAAACCTAAAGCAATGGAAAATTCCAGAAATCTGTGAGGGTGACCCATGACCCTAGATAGGACTCCTAGCAATGGGGTATGTGAAGCCTGAACCGGCTATCTCCTGTAACCAGACAAAATTTCTAATGGAGAATTTGGGATACCAATCCAGCCACAAAACTTTTGACCTATAATTTGTCCTGCCTACAAGATGTGTAGGGGTAAAGATGGAGCAGAAATTAAGGGAATGTCCAACCAATGACTGGTCCAACTTGAGACCTGTGCCAAGAGAGGAAGCCCACCCCTGAAACATTGATGATATTCTGCTATACTTGCAGCTAGGAGCCTACCATAAAGTAATTGGAGAGGCTTCACCCAGTAACTGATGGAAACTGATGCAGAGACCCTCAGCCAACCATTAGGTGGAGCTTGGAGAATCCTGCAGAAGAGTGGAGGAAGGATTGTAGGAGCTAGAGGGGTCAAGGACACCACAAGAAAACCTACAGAATCAACCAATCTTGGCCCATAGAAGCTCACAGAGACTAAACCACCAACCAGACAGCATGCATGGGACTGACCTAGGTCCTCTGCATATATATAACAGCTGTGTAGCTTGGTCCTTATGTGAGACCTCTAACAGCATGAGCAGAGGCTGTCCCTGATTCTGTTGCCTGCCTTTGGGACCCTTAACTAGGTTGTTTTGTCTAGTCTCAATAGGAGGAGATGCACCTAGTCTTCCTGCAACTTGATATGCCAAGGTTGGTTGATATCCATGGGATGCCTCCCCTTTTCTTGAAGAGAAAGGAAGGAAGAGTGGATGGGGAGGAGAAGGGAAGGGATAGAGTACTGGGGGGGGAAACTTCGGTGAGGATGTGAAGTAAGTAAATAAATAAGAGATGAAATAAAAGATGAATAAAAAAGAGATGGAACTGTAGGCTCCAGTCACTATGATTGGAGCCCCGGCCTCCAATCCTTCCTGACTATGATGGGCTGTGTTACCTCAGACTGTGAGTCGACGTAATTCCTTCCTCAAGCTGTTTCTTCTCTGATGTGTGGGTGCAACATTGAGAAAAATAACTAATACACTTTCCCAAACACTATTCATTTTTTTTCTCCTCCTCCTTGCTCCTTTGGTCATACCTATTACCTTGAGTCCCAAATCACAACTATAAGAAAAATATTTGAAGATGGCTGTGGGGATGACTCAGTAGGCAAGAACACTTGCTGTGCATGAAGACCAGAGTTTCAACCCAAGGACACACGTAGAAAGCCATAGCCATGCACACCTTCAATCCTTGCACTTTGGGTAGGAGACAGAAGGATTGCTTGGGTGCTGGCTGCCATGATATCTCCAGGTTCAGTGAGCCCCAGTCTTTATGGTCTAAGGTAGAGCGCTAGAACAGGACACTTGATCTGCTCCTCTGTCCCCATATGTATGCACATGTGCGTACACACACACACAAATGATACATGGAGAACATAGATTGGCAATAACTTTACTGTCATGAATATTAATTGAACAATTCTATGCCCTTTCTAGAACACTTATTTTATTTTGCAGCCATTGTACCATCAGAATCTCATGAGGAAAAGCTGTGAGAATCATCTCTGTCTCTCATTGTACAAAACAGAAGATCACATACTTTGTGGTTTGTCTAAGATCACAAAGCTGCCGAGGAGAGACCACATTCTGCTGATGTCAAACTCTATAGTTGTTAGAAATGATACACCACTACTTTAGGTTAGGATTTCTTCAGGAATGATTGTTCAGAGGGGCTTTAGGGATGGAAAACAAAGCAAGTTTCAGGAATATCTCCTTGGGAGGCACTGGGTGAAAAACACAGTGCATGCAGGCTTGGTGCTGTGTAATCTTCAGGACCTGTGAGATGTAAATTCCTGTCATGAGTCTTGAGGTGCTGTTTCCTCTTTTGCTTTTGATACCTGCCCTGCATGGGCGGGGAGCACTGGACTGCTGCACCCTGGTGGGAGTCCGAACAGGGCTGTTTCTTCTGCCAGCTCCTGTGGACCATGGTAGGGAAACAAAAGTACTCAATTTTGTCCCCAACAAGTGACTTCTAGATTAAACACTGAAGTTACTTCTCAGCTAGGCACCCTGTCCCTCCAGCTTCCTTGGCCTCCACTATTTCCAATTGTTCCTACAACCTTGGGGCTTTCATTCAGGCAGGTTTCCAAAGCTTTCATGGAGACTGAGGATAAAGGCACAGAAGACGCTGAGCTCAGTACTTAACCCCAGAGGGAAGAGACATATTGTTTTGATGGCATGGGAGCCAAGTCCTGCATCTTGTCTTCATCCAGAGCTGTGGCTGACGTCAGAGCAGAGGGGTGCATGTGGGTGCGGCAGGGTTGCTACCGGGCAGCTTTCGGCCAGTGGCTTCCAGGCTGCTGACACAACAGAAGTGACCACTAGTTGGGTGTTCCCTTTCAGGAAACTACATACAGATTTCTCTCTGTTGCTAGCTCCTCCCAAGACCTTTTCATTTGCCTCAGGTTTCTTAGAATCATGGGGACAGCCCCTGGGGCCTGTCTGGTTTTTGACAACTTTATATACATATACAATGCATTCTGATTAAGAATCCCCTAACCTTTCTTAATTACCTTTCACCCCTGCCCACCCCTTCTCTCTCACAAATCTCTCCTGTATTCATTATATTTTTGTTTTGTTTTGTGTCCCACAGAGTTTAACTAGGGCCATCTGTGTGACCCTGGGTTTCTAACTATCCAGCAGAGCTCCGTGTGCTCACTAGGTACACAACCAGACTCAATGTTCCCCTCTCTCTCTTCCAGTATCTGTTAGCTTCCAGAGGCTCAACAGTAAGCAATAGGTCCCTGTGAGCCCCTTCCTGCTGGGGGACATTCTCAATGGCTACACATCACAGAAGGGAAAGGGGATGGGTTCACGGGAGAAATAAGGGATCCTGTTTTGTTAGGGGGTTCCGGGGATGCCTGGCAGAATTAAAGAGACCAAGCTCATCTTCTATGGTAGAATTTTGAGTATTTTCCAGAAAATATAATGAACATTACCAATAATCTTTGGAGGGTGAGCAGAGCAGGGCCCATGACAGTGACTCTCCATCTTGGTTAATCGCAGAAGTGGGATTGCGGTCCCAGGAACGCATTCATCCTCAAGCTTCTGGAAGTTTCTAAGGGCTGCCCCATAGCTTCTGGCATTAGCTGCATGTTTTTCCGACATAGTAGCTAAATCCCCTTCTCCACACTGCATCCCCACTAACAGTGCTTTGTGTTAAGTTCTCCCAGACAGGGTTCTTTGGTGGTTTAGACCCCTTCAGAACTCTGGCAGACACACGCCACACACAGAATTCTGAAGTTAGACGTCCTCCTGATAGACTGATTCTTCCTCTTGTGGAAAAAAATAACTCTCTGGATTTCCAGGAAATTCATCTTGCCTTGAAAACAAACTGTACAAGTTCATCTTCCTTTAGGTGGCATTTAATCACATGCCCCTTTTACTTGTGGCCTTTCCATATTCCTAATGTTAAGGCCTTAAATTAGCAATAAACTTGTACTTGTTGTTGACCTCTATACTGCTTTTGTATTCTGTTGACCAGAATACTGCTTTTCTGAAGTTCTGATGGACTGGTAGGGTATTATCGGGGCCCTCTCTACAAGAGACCCTGGAGGATGCTTGTCGTGGAGACAGAAGCAGGTTGATCTTCATGAGCTCAAGGGAAGCTTGGTCTATACAGTGAGACCATGTCTCGAAAATCAGAAAAACAAAACAGGAGACCCCATGGTTTCTGCTCTGATTCCCAGTATTTTATCATTACCTTTCTGGTCAAAGACCACAAGGTGCTGGGTGTTGCCTATCTAGGCTTTCAGCTTCTCAAGTCTTTGCTCCATGGTTGCTTTCCAATACCTTCAAACAGATTTAAACACGTTTACCTTATGCAGCTGCCTTGGATGGAGTGCTGCTCTGACATAAATGAAGTGTTTTACTGCTGGAAATGGACTTTTAGAAATATTCATTTGAGAAACAAAAATGCTCCTTAAGAAGTGGGTAGGCCTAGACAAGAAGGGACAGGGACAGGGAAAGAAACATCAAATTCACATGGATTCTCTCTCTCTCTCTCTCTCTCTCTCTCTCTCTGTGTCCGTGTCTGTGACCACAGAGGCTATAAGAGAGTGTCTGTTCCCTCGGAGCTAGTGATGGGAGGTTGTGAGTTGCCTGACATGGGTTCTGGGGAGCAAACTTGGGTGCTTTGCAAGAGCAGCAAGTGCTCTTGAGTATAGACCTGTCTCTCCAGCCTTCACACAGGCTCTTAAACCCCACCATTCCCATCCCTGAGCATACACAGCTGGAAATGGAAGATTATGCCTCTTAAGGACCATACAAGATAACAGCTAGGTTCATCAGGAAACAGTCTTAGAGCAGATATCTGGTAGAGGGTCATCTCTGTAAGTGTGTGAGTGTGTGTGTGTGTGAGTGTGTGTGTGTAAGGGAAAATCATATTAAAGTATGAAATATGGTCAGATATTTAAAAGTCTATAACCAGACATAACCTCAGTGATTGTATTTCTTTACATGTGGTTATATATCCTGTTGGTATTAAAATTTTTAAGGGGTTCTCAGTTCTGTAGTGTGTGACACAGAAGAAGCTGTGACACAAGCCAGTTGAGGAGCTTGGTCAGCGTACCCAACAGCTAGCATGGCTTCTTGCCTGCAACTCAGAAACTGAAAAGGTCTAGCACTCAGGAGCACGTGGACATCTCTGCGCCCAGTGGGTGGGAAGTTCTGAGTAGAGACATACCATTTTAGGATGAGCTCTTAACTCTGGTCCTGGTCCTGTTACTGATCAAGCTGAGAAGTTTTAGACTTTGAGACATTTCCTCAGCTGTATGACTTAGAATCTCACTTCTTGCAGGTCCACTGTGATAAATGGATGAGATGATATGGAAAGAACATTCACAGAGCTGATTCTTAATAGACACCATTTGGTCCCCTTCCCAGCTGGTCCCTTATTGAGCCTGCTTCTGTGTCTCATAGCCTGTAGTTTGCAAATTGGCTTTCTTATCCCAGATGCTCCATAGAAACTCCAGCAAACACCTCTGTCACCTTATCTCCAGGCATGCCCCAGATGTGCTTCAAATCTGGTGCCTTGCTCCCACGAGGGCTTGCTCACTCAAGCTGAGAGCCAAAGGCCATTATCGTATCCCATTCACCACTCGAATTCATGTTTAGCCAATCTCTAGTTTGCACAAGAATGACTTCTGGAATCTAGGTATAGTCTTGAGCTGTCTGCTCTACCAACAGTGGCAGGGCCCAGGCCCTTGCTTCTCCTTCTCTGGTTGTATTAGCCAATCTACTCCCAGGGATCTCTCCCATGATGCTCTCAAATTAATCAAGAACTAGGAACAGAACTCAGTGACTATGTTAATCAGGTTCCTGTCACTGTCACATGCAGACAGACAGACAGACAGACAGATGCATGCATGCCCATGAGTCACACTTGTGTTTATACAGCCAGGTGTGGTGGCATATACCACCGTCTTAGTATTAGGGGGTTCAGGGGTGCAGAAGCAGGAAAATGGCTATTTAAAGTCAGCCTGGCCTACATAGTGAGTTTCAGGTTAGCCAGGGTTAGATAGTAAAACCCTGTCTCAAAAGAGGGGGAAGAAAGATAAAACTGAAATGCAGTTCTCATAGCAAGTAGTGGTTCATACAGTGTATTTTCTATTGAATTTTTTATTTTATGGGAAAAACAAAAAACAAAGCTGTTCATAAATTCAATGTAGGCAGTGACCTGCACTTTGGATAACACTATTAGAAAATTTGCAGTCCCCCCAGCAATCATTGGATCCTTATGTTTCTGAATTTCTTGGAAGTCCCTGTGGGCTCCTCCTGTTCACGAATTATTCCAGGAAATACCTTCTCTTCATACAGCGTAAGCCTTTAGTGTCATGCGGCTCTCACATCTCTGACTATTGTGTTGGAGAAATTGTTAACGAGACATTTCGTAAAGTGTTTTCTTAGGGTTTTGTAACAGGAGAATTTGCTTTTATTTATCTTATTTACCAGAAGAAATTGTGTTATGCTGATCACTTCCATATGTATTTTTAAGGCTTCTTGGCTGGCTCAAAATTTTATTCTTTAAGTTACAGGGCCATTGTATTCAAATGAAAGGAACAATCATAACAGCAATAATTAGGAGAGCAGTAAGCTTTGGTTTCCATGCAAATGAGCATAATTGCAAAAGGCCTGAGTTTTTGTAAATGAATTTTGAAACTTTGGTGGAAAAACTTGGAAGATAAATATTCTAAAAGCTAAAGCAGATGCAATCTGTATATGTAAATGAGATCAATTAATTTTAGCAGGCAGTGAGAAAAAAAATCAATGACTTTTCAAAATCTAGTAATTTGGTTAGCCATTAGTTTTGTTAGTCTTTCTGTTCTAAACTTAATTATTCAAGTATAGAAGCAGATTGAAGTATAATTTATGGAGAACTCATCCTTAAGTTAATTACATGCAAGCCTTCCCCAAACAAATGGAAGAGCTGACGATGAAGTTATAAATGGCCAGTGTAGAGCATGGAACCCTTTGGTCATGGCTTGTTTGGGTTCAACTTGGGTGACTGTGTGGAGCAAGAATCCTCCTGGCTTGGACTTAACAGAATTAGAACCTCTGCTTTGACTCTCTCTCTCTCTCTGTGTTCACATGTATGCAATGTTCGTGTGTGACTGCAGTGCAGGTGTGTGAATCATGTGGCAATTTAAGGACAACGTCCTATGTCCGTCCTTACCTTCCACCGTGTTTGAGATGGGGGTCTTCCTGCCATGGTGTATACCAGGCAAAGTGGCCCATGAGTGTCCAGGAATTCTACTGTCTCTTCTTCTACCCATAGCCTCACAGAAGTGCTGAGATTATTATAGACCCGAGGCTCTACATGAATTCTGGGGATTCAAACTCATGTCCTCCTGCTTGCACAGTAAGTTTACCCAAGGAAACATCTCAACCTTTTATTTTATTTTAAGACAAGATGTCATTAACTAGGCTAGCTTGGCTGGCCACTGAGTGCCAGGATTATGCATATCTCTGCCTTCCTAGTGCTGGGATTACAAGTGTACACCACCACAGCTAAATTTTTTTATGGGTGCCGGAGAATGAGCTCCAGTCCTCATGCATATACAGCAAGCCCTCGACCAACTGAGCCCCCTGCGTCCCCCAGCTTTGCTGCTTCCTAATTGGTGTTCTTAAGGAACTTTCTTTACTTCCAAGGGGCTTCAGTCCTCTTAGGGAATTGCACAATACTGTGGGGGCAATTATGAGGATGTGACGAGGTGATGTGCACAGGATTTCAGTTGAGTATCACGCACACAGGGAAGACTGTACCTACACACTCTCCCACCCGTCTCCTGTTCTCCCTCACCTTTCTGGCTGGCTAGCACAGGGCTTTGGCTGAGGAAATGTTATGTTTCTGGAATTGCTTATATGGGTGTGCATGGTCTGGCTGATATTTTCCCCTTAGCTGGCAGTAATTTAATCTGATGGTATCCTGTGGATCTTTTGCAGTATCAGTTCCATCAAAAACCAAAAATGGGTTTTTGAGGCTAAATCAGTAGGATTGCAGAAAAGGCCACAGCCTCGGATGGAGCAGGGAAGAATTCATGCAGCCTATTTTGTTTTTATTTCCTCACTGCAGTTTTCGGTGATTGATTTCTGTGACACCAGGCATTTCCTTCTCTCACTAAATGACTTCACAATGGCAATGGTGGTAATTACACCCACGGAATAAATCCTATCTGACTTTATGAGAGAGGATTATTATTGACTTGTCTGGATGGGGACACAGAGGTTTGGAGAAGTTTTTGTTTTGTTTTGCTTTTCATTTTTAAAGACAAGAAGTCTCACCCTGCAGTCCAGGCTGACCTTGAATTTGCAGCAATTCTCCTGCCTCAACTGCTGGGATTACAGCAGTGAGACACCATGCATGGCTTTAGAGAAGTTTTGTGGACTGCCCCAGGTCATCCATCTCGAAGGAGAAGATGTTAATGTTCACGTTTGCTGCATTCCAGGATTTGAGGTTTTCTCCTCTGAATCAAGGCTTTGACAGCACATAGCTGCCAATACTGGTCTGCAGGTAACCTTGGGCAAAGGCATGCCATGCCTTTTACAGGGTTGCTCCTTTGGAACTTTAGGAGAGTAAATTGATTTGGAGTCTGGAATTTCTTTCTTGGCATCTGGAAGACTGGTCAGCAAATGAAAGGCCACATAGCTGCAGAGAACAGAATCATCTGACCTAAAGAAGGGAAAATGACTAGAGGCAACAGTCAGAAAAATTGCCCCTCCTTCCCCAAAAACAATGAACCCAGAATAGCAGAGAACAAATTGGAAAAATGGAAGCAGATTGGAGGATTTAATCTAACTGATAGGAAGCAAACTTTGCCTTGTTTGTCAAGTGGAGAATGCGTAAGCAGTGGTTTTTTTCATGGGATGGAATGCTATACTTTGGCAAAATGAATTAACCAAATCCTGGAGAATCAGCAACAGTAGATTTTAAGAAAACATGATGCTGACAGATGAAAACAGTGGTTCTCATGTAGCCCAGAGCGTGCCATCTAGCTGAGAATGACCCCTAATTTCTGATCCTCCTGCCTCCACCTCCTGGGTGCTGGGATTATAAACTCACATCTCCATATGTAGTTCAGGCAGGGGCAAGGAAGGGACAGAGGAGAAGGTTTCCTAATAACTGAGCTACATTCCTAGCTACATAAAAACAAGTTTCTGAAGACTGTAAAAAAATGATACTCTTTATAAGAAGTCATCAAATACATTAAAGCTTTACATTGGAGCTAATTACTATTAAGTTACACCCTTTTTATGAGAACAAGCAAATCAAAATTTAGTATCACACTTCCCTTGGGATGAGAGAAGAGGTCCATGGGGGACTTGACAGAAACTCAAATAATCTATCCCTTGACATGGGCCCTGGGGGCAATAATGTATAATTCTAGTTATTTCATATATGCTTTTCATATACATTTCTGTATATGGTATTTCCATATTAAATGACAAGTGAAATTTAGAAAGCCTCATTAACATGAGTATCAGTTGACCTACCATCATCCTACATGGAAATTAAAAAAACAAGCTCAGTTGAACAAACAGAAAGAACACACACACACACACACACACACAGAAGAGGGTGTTTGATACCCTGGAACTGGAGTTATAGGTGGTTGTGAACTGCCATGTGAGTTCTAGGTGCTCAGCCCAGGTCATCAGCAAGAGCAGTAAGTGCTCTTGAAGGCTGAATAATCTCTCCAGTTTCAAGCACAGGAAGAAAAAGCATTCTGCACAGATGCCTCAGGAAGAGGACGACACTCTATAGTATCTCCATGTGCTGGCTAGTTTTGTCAACTTGATACAAGCTAGAGTCACTTGGGAAGAGGAAACTTCATTTGGGGCCTTTCCCTCGATCAGATTGGTCTGTGGGCATGTCTGGTATACGTTTTGTTGATTGCCATTCTGGTGGCAATCCCTAAGCAGGTGGGCCTGGTCTGTACATAAAGGTAGATAAACAAGCCAGGGGAAAGAATCCAGTAAACACCATTTTCCCATGGTCTCTGTTTCAGTTCTTGCTGCCAGTTCTACCTTGAGTACCTGCCTTGGTTTTCCTTGATGTTCTATCTAAGCTGTAAGCCAAAGAAATCCATCCTTCCCAGTTGTTTTTTGGACAGTGTTTTATCACAGAAACAGAAAGAAAACTCAGACCGAAGTTGGTATTGAACAGCGGGGTACTACGGTGACAGTTCTCACCATGTTTCGGGGAGGCTTTGGGGAAGTGTTTGGTTCTCAGGGCTGGGGAAGCTGTTGAGTGCTCAGAGCTTAGTGGGCTGCTTTGTGGAAGACAGCACTGAGAGAAATGCATATGGTGGAGACTTGGCTTGGGAAATCTCAGAGGAAAGTTTGCTAGTTCCTCCAAGATGCTATCATGGCTGTCCATGTGATAGTTTGAATTAAGGAGATGTGGCTTCTCTTCTGCTGGGGCTGAAGAATCTGCTGTCATTAACAAGAGATCATCACCACTGATATGAAACCTTTGCTTTCCTGGACAATAGATGCTGGCTGGTTGGGCCTGAGAAATAAGCCTCGAAGAAGAAAAGAACAGCCTCACTGAGGTGAAAACTTCTGGTAAATACATCCTCAGTGTTGGCACACTGAAGCTGTGGTCCAATGGGGCCAAGGCTGTGTCTTAATCTGGTAGCTGAACTTGGTAATATGTAAGAGTCTCCCATTTGGGACTGAACTGAAGGCATGAAAGGGTCATGGAGAAAATCAAAGGCTTGGCACCATATGGGAAAAATGGAGTCCTGGCAGAGACCAGAGATACTGTTGGTAAAGACAGAGCCTTAAATGCCATGGAGAACCCAAGACTAAAGCTGAGGTTGGGTACAGTGAGAAGCCAGGAGAGGCCACTGATGAAAATAGCAGCCTCAGTTGCAATGGAGATTCCTCCAGCAGATTGGAGATCCCTGGACCATGAAATGATCTCCAAAGACAGTAGCAGGTGTGAAATAAAGCTGTCCTGGCCCTGCAGGTCAAGCTGTGTCTGCTGTTTATGTTATATCTGGAGAAATGTGGCTATCCAAGCCTTTTGGAGCCCAGGAGATTGTAAGCCAGATCCTGAGCTTTTTCTACCATTGGGCTGATTTTGTTTTGAATCTGATTGTTGCTGTATGCTGATTCTTTCCTCTTGGAATAAGAAAGGATGTGAGTTGTTGTTTTGTCAGAGCCCTCAACTATGAGCCTTTGGATTTTTAAAGAGATCTTGGACTTTTAAATGTTGAAAATTCAAAGACCATGGGACTTTAAAAAATGGACTGTGTTTTATATTATGATATTAATAAAAAATCTTGTGGATAAAAATGGAAAGGTTATGGTTCAGTTACAATGTCTGTATGTCAAGCAGATGAGGGGCCAATTGTGTGGATTAGAGAGACCTCAGTTGAGGAATTGCGTCTATGCTCTGTGGGAATGCCTGTGAAGCATTTTCTTCATTGAATATTGAAGTGGGAGGGCCAAGACCACTGTGGGCAGTGCCATGCTTGGGCAGGCTCACCTAGGCTGTATAAGAAGCTGAGCGAGCCAGAGTAAGCAAGCAAGGAGGCAGTGTTCTTCCAATATCATTGCTTCAGTCCTGGCCTTCCCTTCCCTCAATGATGTACTCTGACCTGTAAGTGAAATAAATCCCGCCCCACCCCCGAAGTTGCTTTTGTTGAGTGTTTTTATTTTATTTTATTTTATTTTATTATTTTTTATTTTTATCACAGCAACAGAAAGCAAATTAGGACAGTACCCAAGAACCGCTTTTGGAGTGGTTGTCCCACATGAGCACCTGGGAGGCAGGATGGAAGTCCTGCTATCCATACAACTTTCTTATGAACAGGAGGTAATGAATTAGTCAAAAGCCACATGGTGGGATAGATATGAAAGCTGTCTTGCAAGTAGAGTACATTGATAGCTGAGTTAATATTGGCAAAGGAACTTGGGTTTGGAGAGGCCAGGGATGAGGCAGAATTCATAATCAAAAGCTGAGCATCAGGCTGATAAATAAGTTACAATCTTCTAGCATAAGGTTAAAATTTAATTATCCTCCCAGGTAATTATCACCTAAGTGAAATTGGGAGTAGATATTTTCGCACACCTGCAAATTATTTCTTTGCCAGGAGAAAAGGGGAGCCTATTTCTGTTCTATATTCACTGGCTGTAGCCCCTTGATGAATAGGTTGTCAAAATATGTAACTTCTTCCCAAGCTTGGTGGCACACACCCTTAATCCCAGCACTCATGGAGGCAGAGGCAGGCAGATTTCTGTGAGTTCAAGGACAGCCTAAACTACAAAGCAAGTCAGGGCAGCCAAGGCTACACAGAAAAACCTGTCTTGAAAAACTTAATTAAAAAATAGTTAACTTCTATCTGTTTTAGTGCCCCCATGCTGCCATCTTGACTGCACTGGAATGCTGTGGCTGTTAAAGGTGACTCATCTGCCCACTTATGGTGGGGTGTGTGTGGTAGTGGGCTCTCAGGTCTAGGGCATGTTCTCATAGCTAGCTTAGAAACCCAATCCCCAAATTTGATACACCCTCTCCTGTGGTACCCAGGCTTGATTTGCTTGGCCTCAGTGGTCAACTGCTTTTGTTTGGTAAAGAATTCTCAGATTAGGATTCTGAGCCAGGATGCCCAATCAAAGTTTTTGCAAAGAGGGAGGACATCCATTGAGATAAAAGTATTGAAAACAATGTAAAGAGCATCCACATGTGAGTTTGACAGCTTGTGTTTAAATCTGTAGTTGTGTTAGTTATTTAACCTTCCTGAGCTTCACTTTCTATGTCTTTAGACATTTATTCAGTCAATTAAGTATCTGCTACACTTCATCCCTGGAGATGCCACAAACAGTAGTTAAGGCTTCCAGGTTCATGGGACTTATTGTCTAATGGGGAAGAGGGACCAAGAGCAATGTGACAGCATAGTGATGAAGAAGGGTAAGGTGCCATGAGGATGGACAATGGAGTCACTGGTACTTGAAGTGGCAGATGAGGTGTTTGTATGTGTTTGTACATGTATTTTTTGTGTGCATATATTATGTATATATATGTGTGCACATATGTGTGTGTGTGCTTGTATGTTTATGTATGTGTTATGTGTGATGTTTTAAATGGGAATGGCCATTATAGACCCATCTGTTTGAATACTTGGTCTTTAGCTGGTAGAATTGTTTGTGAAAGATTAGGAGGTGTGGCCTTGTTGGAAGAGGTTTGTCAGTGGGAGTGGGCTTGAAGATTTAAAAGCCAATCTCATTCTCAGAGTCTCTGTCTTTGTGCCTCATGGCTGTGGATCAAGACGTAAGTTCTGCTACTGTTCCAGTGTCATGCTTGTTTGCCTGTGGCCATGCTTTCTCCATGATGTTCATGGAATCCTGCCCTCTACAACCATGAGCCCCAAATTAAATGTTTTCTTGTAAATTGTCTTGGTCATGATGCTTTATTATGGCAATAAAAACACAACTAAGACTGTGTGTTTGTGTGTGTATATAATATGTGTGTGTATCTCTCTTTCTCTGTGTATCTGTGCTTGCATGTATGACATACAGCCCTCTCAGCTATGAGAAGCTTAAATGCCATAGCATCGGTGTCAATGCTAGTATCTACTATTATCTGTTAAGTAAGCCATCCATATTATGGTCAAAAGAGCATTATGAGCTTCAGAACTAAAATGACCACTCTTAGACCATCTAGAACTTTCTAGCTTTTCAGTCTAGTGACAGTTGCAAAGCTTAGGTACTAACACTTTTCCTATAATAAAATCCACTGCGAGCTGGATGTTTGCTCTAGTTGAATGTAAAAAACACAGGTGATTTGATTTCCTCTGAGGGTTGCAGTTCATTAGGTCTTGGCTGGGAGTTCAGGTCTCTACATTTTTAAAATTTTTAAAAATTTTTATTAATTACAGTTTATTCCCTTTGTATCCTACCTGTAACTCTCTCCCCATCCCCCTCCCAAGAGCGTTCAGGTGCTTCTGATGCATGCACCCTACTTGATCTACCTAGTTCTAAATGAGAAGGGAGCAAGATTTAGGTTCAAGAAGGGTGAATTTGGGTAACTAGAAGGCTGGCCAAGGGAGGATGCTGTGGGATGAAGAGGATAAGCCTGGGGCAGAGGGTAGACCAGATGTCCTAGGCACACAACTCTGAGTGATGTTTGAGACCATAATTATTTTATTTTCAGTTTTGAATGTTCTCTGGCTATGCTGGGTGCTGAAACCACAGCATAGAGTGAGTGAAACCATCACTGTTCCCTTAGCATCAGTGGCAGGAACCAGCCCTGGATGCAAGGACAGGATGGCTAGGCTGCCAGAATGACCCGGGGGTTTGCTCACCCTTGGCTAGAGAGGAATTGAAAAGCTATGCTGGGAAATTGCCATGCAATCTCTTCCTTCTAATTCAATTCTGCACTGATATCCAGTGTGTCAAATCACTGTTCAGATGAAATGACAACATGGCAATTGTGTCGGTGTCACAGTCTGTTATTTTCAGATGTGTGTGAAGATCTGTAATTGTGTTGACACCCATTAGGTGTCCCTCCCAGGGCAACTCCATGAGCTGTTTAGACATATTGTAATTAGGTTTCCTTTTCCCCCGGCCCCCTCCTATCTCAAGGGTGCAGAGCATGATGCCTGGCACAGCCTCCATTGCCATGGTCACGTTTGTGCAACAGTCAACCAACCAGATGTGCGCCCTTTCCCTGCCACTGTACACATCTGGATGATTTAAAATGACAAGGGCTTTTGGGTAAATGTCACACTCTGATTGGCTGAGAAGGCCATCAGCTGCGTCTCCATGACTTCTGGCACGTAGTGTGCTAACAGTACCCATTCTGTCTGAGGATGAACTTGAACAGCCGGCTTAGTCTCACTTGCTGAATTCATCAAGGTGGAATGGAAGCTGAGGAGGAAGGCCATATGCTTTTTTGCTTAACACAATTGAAATCAGGGACTGACGAGATGGCTCAGTGGGCAAAATGGCTTGCCTTGCATACCTGACAACCCGAGAAGCCAGAACACACACTGGAAAGAGAGAATTACTGACAGTTGTCCTCTGACTTCTATACACACACTAGCATGTGTGTGCCCCCCCACATCCACTCCCCACTCACACACAAACTCTCACTCCCTGAAATAATAGAACAAATTTTTGAAAGATTGAGACTAGGAAAAAGAGATGAAAGTCCATCTTGCCTTTCATTAAATGTAGTGTTCAACACCATTATTCCCTTTCCATGTTTCTAAGCAATATTAAATACGGTCTAACCCCATCAGCCATTTCTAGTGGATTGTCATTTTTCTTTAAAAGCAAACTTTAAACTTGATAATGAGTGCAAGTGAGGATGCTACATCGAGGTAGGGACCGTTCGACTTTTAAAATGGTATTGTCCTACTGTGAGCGCCCAGAGTTGTGGTGTTTCTTTCAGCCGGATTTTGTTTTCTGTGATGCCACAAATGATATCAAATTTAGACAAGAGCAATATAACAAGGAATATTTTTAGAGTGGGAAATTACATTTAGTATCATGAATGGTCATATGAATCCCACCATTACCTCTGTTGGTTAATTTTTCCCTTTGTGCCCATCATTCTTTAGGTAGAATTTCCTTGTATTGCAAGCCCTACAAGGCAAAGAGGGAGGCATTATTGTACCCAGTTTTCAAAGGAAGACAATGATGTTCAGCATATTAAGTAACTTCCCTGAGGTCAACACTAGAAAGGTAAAAGCAGCTGCAGAGCTGAGAGCAGAGGGCTGGCTGTCTTTACATTTATTTTTTCTACATATATATATATATATATATATATGTAAATGTATATATATAAATGTATATATATAAAATATAAATAAAAATATATATATACATATATATACATGTATATACTACACACACGCATATATATATATATAAATAGATATACTCTGTGTGTATGTGTATATGTATGTGCATGTGTTTCTATATGTGTGAGTGTGTGCTATGCATGGGTGTTTTTATGTTCGAAGATGTGGAGGCCTGAGGTTGACATCTCTGTCCTCTGGGACACTGTGTACTTTACATATTGAAGCTGATCCCAGGGCCTGGTGTTCCAGTTCGTCTGGTCAGCCATCTTGCCGCTAGGCTTCTTTGCTTCCTGTGTTTGCCTCTTTACTCACAGAATTTTGACATGGATTTTGGGGACCAGAACTTAGCTCCTCGCATTTGTGTCATGCATTTTACCCACTGAGCCTTCTCTTCAGCTGCAATGTCATTCTTTTAAAAAAATATAATGTTTTTATTGATTATTTTTGAGAATTTTATGCACACATATGTAATATATTTTAATCATATTCATTCCCAACCTTCCCCCTTTCTCCCAGATCCAGCCCCCCGTTCTCCTACCTTCTCAAATGAATTCTTTAAATAAGTGATACTAAAAACCATTGTGTGATTACTTCAGTTTGAAAATTTTCTTCATATTTCCTAATAAGGAGCTGGCAAGGTAGCTCAATGAGTAAGGACATTTGCCTACAGCGTAGCAACCTGAGTATCATCTCTGGAACCTACACTGTGGGAGGAGAACCAACACCTGCAAGCTGCCCTCTGACTTCCACACATGCTCCTTGCCATGTGTGGCACACCTACACACTAAAGAAAGAAAGAAAGAAAGAAAGAAAGAAAGAAAGAAAGAAAGAAAGAAAGAAAGAAAGAAAGAAAGAAAGAAAGAGAAAGAAAGAAAGAACGATTATTTTGAGATAGGCGGAACAATTTGTTTCCTTCCCCACCTCTTCATTCTTCATTTTTCTGATTTTTAAGCATGCCATGAAGTAATAATATTAGGTGTTTACTTCACAGAAAATTAACTTTTGGACTTTAGTGTCTATCTGTGCAGATTAGGTATATGACAGCTCCACACTAGAAGACTGCTGCTGATAATCGTGCGACTGGCATTATTGTTCACAGTGTGTGTTCAGAGCAGAGACAGATCTCTGAAGTTCTATGCATGGTCTTGAGTTCTCGTCTGAAGAATTTCTCCAGGGCTATGGGGAACAGAAAAGTGTTTCCAGTGTGGGAATGACTTGATTCAGTTTACACCTTTGAGGATGACTCTGGCAGTACCTGGGGAGCCTGGGGACAGGGAGGTTGATAGAAGGTGGGAGGTAAGCTGTGTTCTGGGCTGGGAAGGAGCTGAAGCCCTTGGCTGTGGTTAAACAACAACAACAAAAAGGAGTGCAGGCAGGAGGGTGGTGCTCGGGACTTGAAGACTGAATAAACTTCCCCAGGGGAGGACAAAGTGTAACTGGAGAAGGCAGAGGAAAGCCAAGGGTGGAAATGTTGCCAAGGTGGAGCCCCATCTGGCCCCACATACCCATCCATTCCTTGTTTTTTCTCCTCTCTTTGAAGAGGACTGGGGTCCTCAAAGCCGTCTGAAGCAGGATTGTTTAGATTTGACAAGGGGAACAAACTTGTAGAACAGTCATGTACAGGAAAACATTAACTGGATGAGGAATAGAAGTGTCCAGTTTCCAGGCCCATTTGAGTTTCATGCTTCCATAGTTAACCAGCTCATCAACAACTGTGAATAGCCATCTCCTACATGCACTGTTCTGCTTTGATGCTGCCTCCGTGCTCAGGCTTCCTTCTAGCAGCAGCCACACTTACTCCTCATTAAGATGTCAAAATGTGCAGGGACCCATTGACCACAGAGACCCAGGAGCTTCCGTGTAGCTCCATGTCTTATATAGATCCAGAGATTTACACCTGAGAATTGTATACACCTGCGGTGACATTGCTCTCAATGTTGTGCTGAAAATGCCTGGCACCGTAATCTTGGTCACAGTCCATGGTTCTGATGATGCAGGCCCTGAGGTAGATCCTGCCATTGTTATTTTGCTCAATGGTCATGCTGTCAAATTGCCTTCTAAATATTTATAGACATGGGCTGATCATAGCCTTGTTTAGACATGTATACCTGGGTAAAGTGTTGAGACTAAGAGACTGAAGGCTCATTCTTAAACATGACATTAAACCTTAGAGAACATCCCAGAAGAGGAGGAAAGCGTTTAAGAGCTGGAGGGCAGTGGAATGCTATTTTCTGGATATGACATCCTCCCGACAGGGCTAGTGCAGCCATCGATTCATAGCGGTGGTGACCGCGTGTGCGAGATCAAGCCAGCAAAAATGCTGGTGTAGAAGGATTAGACCAGTTGATAAGGGGATGGGGAATCATTCTTATTTTTGAGGACATGGTAGAATTGCTCTGCTCTAGTGGGTGCCCCCATAGCATGAACACATGGGCAGCACTGACTGGATTGAATAGAGTAGCAACAAAACCAGAAAAATATATGAAGTTGGGAGAGGGATGTGTTGGGAACTATTGGGGAATTAGAGGAGAGGAGAGGGTGACATATTTAATTACATATCTGTCTGAGATATTAAAAAAAACCTAAAAAAAATTATAGATTTTAAAAAAGGACTCTCTCCCAAGGTGATTCTCAGTTGTGTCAGGTTGATAGTTAAAACTGGTGCATACTCTTACTGAATTTTACTGGAGAGGTTGAGACATGATCTCAGGGAGATTGGTTAGGTCTTTATGAGGAGGCAATGGGATATAAAAAGACAAAAAGATGGGGAGAATTTTGGAGAAAGAAAGAGACCCAGGCTTTCCTCTGACTCCATCATCAACTTTCCCTCTTTCCAGAATTCACCTAGTGGTTACACTTTTATCTGCTTTTTAAAACAATGTTTTTGTTTATTTAAAAGTTGAGATGGCCTCTTACTTTATGGCTGGCCTCAAACTTGTGATCTGCCTGCCTCTGTCTTCTCAGTGCTAGGAGTATAGGTGGTAAGTTACCACACCTGGCTGTAATTGTAGATTTTGTGATAATTTCATTTGAATGAAGATTTCTCTTGCTGCTGAGAAATAAGGCTGGAAACCCTGCCACTGTGATGGTCCTCCCAGGTGGAATGGCCCACTCTTCATACCACTCAAATCACAAGCTTCTTTTTTTGGTTCATGTTAGTGTGTGTACACACACATGTGCTTGGGGATGAAGGCCAGAAGCTGATATTGGGTCTTCCTCAGCCACTCTCCTCCTCATATTTTGAAGTAGGGTATTTTATCTCGACTGAACCTGGAGCTGCTGATTAGCTGGGCTTGCTGGCCAATGGGCTCTAAGGATACTGTTGTCTTTTGCCTCCCTAGCAAGGGGATTATGGACATATGCCATTATACCGGGCTCTTTATGAGGATGCTGGGGGTTGTGCCCAGGTCCCAAACTTGTGTGACAATTGCTTTATTGACTGAGCCATTTCACCAGTCCCTCATTCAGTCTGACTTGAGCATAGTAAGATGTCCTATGGAAGGACAAAGCATAATAAAAACAGTTCCCAAAGACTGAGTATGTAGCTTCTTTCTTTCCTCTCATCTTCCCACCTCCTCTCACCCTACCCCTTTCCCTTCTTTGCTAGTATCTCAGAACCCATCTAACACTTTCCATCTTAAAAGCTGACAAATTTCCCTCTTGGACTGCAGTTATTGGCTCCAGGCAAAGACAAAACAGGATTAACCATGGTGCCCTGACATTGGCCAAGCTGAATTCTTTGACTCTCCCAGGATCCAGGGAGTGTCAGTCTCTCCAGTTGCTATAGAAGACACCCCTGTGAGAAGGTGAACAGATCAGCCCTGTCACTAGGACAACTTCACTCTGGTGGCTGGTGGCCACAGGCTGGCCTCCGATAGTCACCATTCTTACTGCATCACCCTAGTCTCATGGTCTAAGAGGGAGGTCAAGGCTGCTTGGATGACAGTGCTGTTCCCCTTTCTCCCCACAAATGTGGCTGGCTGTTCCATGTGATTATTCATCCAGTCCTTGCACCATGGCACAAATGTTTTCCACCAGTTATTTTGGCAAAATCATAGCCATTGTACCATTAATGTAGCCTCTTACCCAAGGAAAGAGGTTGTCACACATACCTAGCAACCAGAGGAAACACGTGTGGAAAATTTCTTGTGAAGGAACACCATTCATCCTTGAACATCCCCCCATGACCACCACTGCAAAACCTCTCTAGAGCACATGACCTCACAGTTTTGAGGAACAAACTCCCAGAACAGTTCAGCTGAGAACATGCCTGGGTTACAAGTTCTCTCCTTTCCCTAACATCCATTTGTCCTTACAGTTTCTTCTTTTCTCACTACCACTCTCCTAGCCATGCTAAGCAGGCTTGGAGGAGTCATTCTAACTTAGCCTGAAATGGGCTAAGTGGTTCTCACAGAGCCTGAGGCAGGATGACAGATCCCAAATATCAACCTAGGGGTACTTCGAACAGCAGCCATTGTTTGGGCCAATCGGAAATTGATCACTTGGAAGTTTCGGGGCAAGCCCTGTCCAGAATAGACTGTACCACCACAAAGGATCCTCTGGTACAGGAAATGTTCAGTAAAATAGCCAGATATGGGAACTGGGAGATGGCTCAAGGGAGAAAGTGCTTGCTTTGTAGACATGAGGACCTAAGTCTGGATCTCCAGAACACATGTAAAGCCCAACCAGAACAGTACTGCATCTCTAAAGTTCCAGCTCTCCTAAGATAAGATGGATGGTAGAGACAGAATATCTGAAAGCTTGCAGGGCTGGCATGGTACACATAGCAGAGAACAAAATGAGGGTCTGTCTCAAAGTATGCAAAGGCCAGCATCCAAAATTATCCTTTTACCTCCACACACATGCTGCAGTATACGTGTGCCTGATTGCACACTCCTGCACACACACACACACACACACACACACACACACACACACACACACACGAATTAAAAGATTACACATGCTTTATTAGAAGTACACATGATTCTGCAGGAATAAATGCAGACGAGGCTAATTGATGATGGGAGAAGCCAAGATGATGGTTGTTGTCTTCGTACAGCTTTGGGATTGACCTGACTAGGGTGATGAGGAAATGAAGAAACAACAGAAATGTGCAGAAAAGCTGGGACCAGGTGGGCCATCTGCTCTGATGGACATGTACCAACAGCAGCCTGGAAACTCACTTATAGACAGCCCCAAAGGAGAAGAGAGAGAGGGCTTAGCTCATCTCTGTAGGAGATCTCTGTATGGGAGAAGTCTCAGGTTGCTGTGATCCAGTGGGTGCTGTTGATAGCCTGGGCATACACTGGTTTTAGCTAAAGGTGAGTCATTCATAAGCATCCCTGCTCAGGCCTGAAGAAGGCTTCACCATTCTCCTGATTCTGAACAGAGAAGGGCTGGCCATCATCACGAGAAACCAAGGCAGGGACCTACCATGGGGATGGGGCATTGGCCACGCACATGTCACATCCACTCAGGACTTCATTGTGTCCCAAAAGCTGATTATGCTGGGGTGGGTGGAGTGAGGGAGAGAAGGTGTGAAGGAAACTTTTGGGTTCTGATCGTATGCTGTTTTAGGACTTAGGCGTGAGTTACATGAACAAATTCACTCTTTAAATGTTCCCTGAGAGATCTACAATGGTGTGTCAGCTATAGGCTGAGCACAATTTGGATTATATGCCTAACAGAGGTCCAGTATAAATGGTCTGTTATCTTCATAACTTTAATAACTAATAGTCACAAGCTTTTGAATTTAGTTTTTAAAATATATTTGACACATAAAACGAATACATAAAGCGAGACTCAGAGTACATTTACCCAAGACTGTGCAATGGGTAAGTGGTTGAGCCAATAGTTCAAATCCAGAGAGCCCAACTCCTCAACCGCCAGCATTTTCCCCTGGCTTGCTGAAGGTAAGGCACATTTGTAAAATGTTCAGCAGGACATCATGCTTGATCAGCAGGCGGCCTTTGGAAAAATGTAGGTTAGTGGCATATGGAAAATTCTGAGTGCAGAAATTTCCAATAGTCACTTTATGCTGTGAAGAGGAATCGCAACTGACAAAATGCCTCTATCAGATTGCCCAAAGGCATAGCCTCTGCCCCCATGGCCACTTGTCAGTGCTCGCTCTGGGAAGGTTGTCCTGGGTGCTAAGAGAAAGCAAGCTGATTACGTCATGAGGAGCAAGTCAGAAGCAGACTTCTTCTCTGGTCTCTACTGTGGTTCCTCCCTCCAGGTCCCTGCCTTGGTTACTCGTGATGATGGATTGAAACCTGTAAGCCAAATAAATCCTTACCTCCACAACTTGCTTTTGGTCACTGTTTTATCGTAACAGGAGAAACTAAACTAGAACAAGCTGGAAATAATGAGGCTGATCATAAAGGAACAAGCTTAAGCTAGGATGGGGTTCAAAGAGTTAAAAATCTGGGTAGAGGGATGTAGTACCACCTGGGGTTAATCTCCTCACAAAGTAAGGTAACATTTTCTAGTGTCACTGGATGAAAGAGCTTTGGAGACATGAAGCTCAAATCTGTAGAGCTAGCCTTTTGTCATTGACTGGACAGTGAGTTGAGTTAAAAAATACTTTTTTTTTCTTTTTTTTTTGGTGTGGGTACATGTGTGCATTTGGAGGCTGGAGGATAACTTCAAGAATCACCCTCAGGGACACTGTCCACTTTATTTTTGAGCTGGGGCCTCTAGTTATTCTGGAACTCTAGCCAGTGCTCTTCAGGGAACCCCTTGTCTCTGCCCCACATGCTACTATGTGCTACCACACCAGACTTTATTATTACTTATTTATTTACTTTAATCCCGGTTGAAGCCCCAGCTCTCCTCCCAGCCCCACCTTTCCACTCTCTTTCCCCCGCTCCTTCTCAGAAAACGGGACCCCCCCATACCAACCCACCCTGGCACATCAAGTTGAATCAGGACTAAGCGCATCCTCTTCCACTGATACAGCCAAGGCAGCCCAGCTAGGGGAAAGTGATCTAAAAGCAGGCAACAGAGTACCTCTTCCCTAGGGTCCTCCTTGTTGTTTAGCTTCTTTGGGACTACAGATTTTAATATGCTTATCCTTTATTATATGGCTAATATCTACTTACAAGTGAGTATATACCATGTATGTCTTTCTGGTTCTGGTTTACCTCACTCAGGATGATCTCTTCTAGTTCCATCCATTTGCATGTAAATTTCATGATTTCCTTGTTTTTAATTGCTGAGTAGTATTCCATTGTGTAAATGAACTACAATTTTTTTATCCATTTTCAGTTGAGGGACATCTAGGTTGTTCTCAGATTCTGACTATTATGAATAAAGCACTATGAACATAGCTGAGCAAATGTCCTTGTTGTATGATGAAGCATCTTTTGGGTATATTCCCAAGAGTGGTATAGCTGGGTCTTGGGGTAGTGCTATTCCCAATTTTCTGAGAAAGCTCCAGATTGATTTCCAAAGTGGTTGTACAAGTTTGCACACCCACCAGCAATGGAGGAGGGTTCCCTTTTCTCCACAACCTCTCCAACATGTGCTGTCACTTGAGTTTTTGATCTTAGCCATTCTGATAGGTATAAAATGGAATCTCAGAGTTGTTTTGATTTGCATTTCCTTGATGACTAAGGACATTGAGCATTTCTTTAGGTGTTTCTCTGCCATTTACTATTTCTCTGTTGAGAAGTCTCTGTGTATCTCTGTACTCCATTTTTTAATTGGGCTATTTGGTTTGTTGGTGTTTAATTTCTTGAGTTATTTATTTATTTTGATATTGAAGGGTTGGTGAAGATCTTTTCCCAGTCTGTAGACTGTCATTTTGTTCTGCTGACAGTGTCTTTTGCTTTACAGAAGCTTTTCAGTTTCACGAGGTCACATTTATTAATTGTAGATCTTAGAGCCTGTGCTGTTGGTGTTCTGTTCAGGAAGTTGTCTTCTGTGCCAATGAGTTCAAGGCTCTTCCCCACTTTTTCTTCTAATGGATTTAGTGTGTCTGGTTTTATGTTGAGGTCTTTGATCCACTTGGACTTTAGTTTAGTGCACTTTAGTGGTAAGTATGGAGCTATTTGCATTTTTCTACATGTAGACATCCAGGTAGACTATCACCATTTGTTGAAGATGCTATCTTTTTCCATTGTTTTCTTTTGGCTTCTTTGTCAAAAATTAAGTATCTGTAGGTTTGTGAGTTTATTTCTGGTTCTTCAATTCAATTGCATTGATCCACCAGTCTGTTTCTACGCCAGTACTATGCAGTTTTTATAATATAATATAAATATAATATAATATAATAATCAGTGATAGAAATACTTCCAGAAGATCTTTTATTGTACAGGATTGTTTTAGCTATTCTGCTATTTTTTGGTTTTTGTTTTTTTTTTTTCATATGAAGTTGAGAATTATTTTTTCAAGGTCTATAAAGAACTTTTTTTAGTGTTTTGATGGGAAATGTATTGAATCTATAGATTGCTTTTGGTGGCCATTTTTACTATGTTACTCCTAATGATCCATGAGCATGGATATATCTTCTGATATCTTCATCAATTTCTTTCTTCAGAGACTTGAATTTTTTTTTTATACAAGTCTTTTACTTGCTTGGTTAGAGTTACACCAAGATACTTTATGCTTTTTTGTGTCTCTTGTGGAGGGTATTGTTTTCCTAATTTCTTTCTCAACTCCTTTGTCTTTTGTATATAGGAGGGCTACTAACTTTTTTTTTTTAAGTTAATTTTGTATCCAGCCACTTTGCTGAAGGTGTTTCTCAGCTGTAGGAGTTTCTTCGTAGAATTTTTGTGGTCGCTTATGTATACTATCAGATCATCTGTGAATAGTGATACTTTGACTTCTTTTTTGATTTCCCTTGATCTCCTTCAGTTGTTTTATTACTCTAGCTAGGACTTCAAGTACTATTTTGAAGAGATACGGAGTGAGTGGGCAACCTTGCCTTGTCCCTGATTTCAGTGGAATTGATTTAAGTTTCTCTCTGTCTAGTTTAATGTTGGCTATAGGTTTGCTGTATATTGTCTTTACTATGTTTAGGTATGTGCCTTATATCCCTGATCTATCCAAAACTTTTAACGTGAACCGGTGTTGGATTTTGTCAAATGCTTTTTTGGCATGTAAGGAGATGATAATATTTTTTTTTCTTTCAGTTTGTTTATGTGGTGAATTACATTAACCCACCCCCGTATGCCTGGGATGAAGCCTACTTGGTCATGGTAGATGATATCTTTGATGTGTTCTTGGATTCTGTTTGCAGTATTTTATTAAGTATTATTGTATCAATGTTCATAAGGGAAATTAGTCTGAAATTCTCTTTCTTTGTTAGGTTTAGGTATTAAGGTGGCCTCATAGAATGAGTTTGGTAATGTTCCTTCTGTTTCTGTTTTGTGGAATAGTTGAAAGAGTATTGGGATTAGCTCTTCTTTGAAGGTCTGGTATAAGGACTGGTTTGAAGGTCTGGCCCTGGGCTTTTTTTTTTTTTTAATTTTTTTTTAAATGGGAGGCTTTTGACGACTGCTTCTATTTCCTTAGGGGATATAGGACTATTTAATTTCTTTACCTGATCTTGACTCAACTTTGGTAATGGAATCTATAAAAAAAATTGTCCATGTCATTTAGATTTTCAAATTTTGTGGCATATAGGCTTTTGAAGTAAGACTTAATGATTCTTTGGATTTCCTCAGTGTCTGTCTTTATTTCCCTCTTTTCATTTCTGCTTTTGTTGATTTGGATAGTGTCTCTCTGCCTTTTTGGATAAGGGTTTGTTTATCGTCTTGATTTTCTCAAAGAATCAGCTCTTGGTTTTGTTGATTCTTTGAATTGTCCTCTTTGTTTTTAATTTATTGATTTCAGCCCTGAGTTTAATTATTTCCAGCTGTCTATTCCTCTTGGGTTGTCTGCTTCTTACCCCCTTTCCCCAGGGCTTTCAGGTGTGTGATTAAGTTGCTTGTATGAGATGTTTCCAATTTCGTTGTGGAGTCACTTAGTGCTATGCACTTTCCTCTTAGCACTGCTTTCAATGTGTTCCTTAAGTATGTTGTGTCTTCATTTTCATTTAATTCTAGGAAACCTTTAATTTCTTTCTTTATTTCTTCCCTGACCCAGTTGTTGTTGAGTAGAGAGTTATTCAGTTTCCATGTATGTCTAGGCTTTTTGCTATCTCTGTTGTTATTGAGGTCCAGCTTTAGTTTATGGTATTTTGATAGGATACAAGGTATTATTTCAGTCCTCTTGTACCTGTTGAGGCTTGCTTTGTGACAGAATATATGGTCAGTTTTGGAGAAGGACTTGTGAGATGCTGAGTAGAATATATACTCTTTTGTGATTGGTTGAAAAATTCTGTAGATTTCTGTTAGGTCCATTCATGACATATGTTACTGTCATTATTTCTCTGTTTAGTTTCTGTTTTATTGACCTGTTCTTTAGTGAGATGTTGAAGTCTCCCACTATTAATCACTATGGTGATTGAAAGTTTTGCTGGGTATATTAGTTTGTCCTGGCATCTGTGGTCTTCTAGGGTTTGCAAAATGTGTGCCCAGGCCCTTCTGGCTTTTATGGTCACTGCTGTGAAGTCAGGTATGATTCTGATAGGTTTGCCATTATATGCTACTTGGCCTTTTCTTCTTGCCACTTTTAATATTTTTTTCTTTGTACTGTATATTTAGTGTTTTGATTATTATGTGGTGGGTGGATTTTCTTTTCTGGTCTAGTCTATTTGGTGTTCTGTAGGCCTCTTGTGTGCTTATAGGCACATCTTTCTTAAGATCGGGGAATTTTTCTTCTATGATTTTGTTGAAAATATTTTCTGGTCCTTGGAGAAGGGAGTCTTCCCTTTCTTCTATTCCTATTATTCTTGGTGTCTTTGTTTTCTTGAATGTTTTGTGTCAGGAATTTTTTGGATTTAACATTTTCATTGATGGATGCATTGATTTCTTCCACTGTGTCTTCTACACCTGAGATTCTTTTCTCCATCTCTTGTATTCTGTTGGTAATGCTTACTTTTATAGTTCCTGTTTTCTTCCCTAACTTCTCCCTTTCCAGGCTTTCTTCAGTTTGTGCTTCCTTTAATGTTTCCATTTCCTTCTTCAGATCTTGAACCATTTTGTTGATTTCCTTCACCTGTTTGTTTCTATTTTTGTGCCTTTCTTTCAATGATTTGTTCAACTCCTCACCTGTTTGCTTGAACTTTCCTGTAATTCTTTCAGTGACTTAATTATTTTCTCTGTAAAGGCCTCAATCTGTTTGACTGTATCGTCCAGTATTTCTTTATGAATTTTATTCGCTTCCTTCATTATCATCTTCATAAGCATAAGTTTGTTTGTTTGTTTTTGGTATGAGTGTGTGTTTCAGTTGTGTTAGGATATACAGGGCTTCTTGTCTTGGGTCCTGGGGATGACATATTTTTCTGGCTTTTGTTAATTGTGTTTTTATGCTGACCTTTAGCCATTTGCTTGTCTCTGGGGTAGGTTATTAGAGCCTGTTGCCTACTGGGTGCCGGAAGAGCCCTGGGCAGGAAGCTGAATGTGTCTGTAGGAGCCCTTCTCAGAGTGGTGGGAATGATCTAGGACTGGTGGATGCTTCTCAGGGAATTACCCTTGGATCTCCTCATAGGTTTGAGCCTCGGGACCAAGTAGATTTCTCAGGGCCTCAGGGATCCTCCTTTTGCTAAGGGATGTCCTAGAGTCAGCTGCTCTCCACTGGCTTTCTTGCTTTGAGGTTAGTGAGCCCAGGCACTGTGCTCAGACACTGTGTGTGCTGGGTACAGCCTCTTTAGAGAGCCTGTGAGCATAGAGGTCCTACTGGTCTCCTTAGGGAGAGGGGTTGAGCCTTGGAGCAGTGTCTGGGGTTGCTTCTGTGGGTCCTGAGCATCAGGAGGCCTGATGTTGGGGACATGTGGGGTGGTGAGAATGATCCCTGAGTTTGAAGCCACGTCCTCCAGTACCAGAAGGTATCCTCTCCAGGGGATGGTGAGAGTGGCCATCCGAGATTGGATCTTTGAGCTGCTGGTACCTAGAAGGTGTCCATGGGATGGTAAGAATGGGTGCCTGGGTTTGGAGCCTCAAGCCCCAGTACCAGAAGGTACCCACAGATGGTGGGCCTGGACCAGTGGCCAAGGGCTTCAGCCATGTGGGGGTGAGCCCAGGAACTATTCCTGGGGTTAGCAGGGTACGCTGAAGTTGGATCCTCATGTTTTCTCATGGGCTCTCCTCTCACCTGAGAGACACAAATATCGGGGTTTTGGGGTACACAGTACAGCCTGTCAGTTGCTCTGCTCTCACTACTGAGCTGTTGTTCAGACATCTACCATCTTGAATCTTTCTCCACCGTTTGTCTTCTAGCATCCTTATTCTTACTATTTTTTTTTCCTCACTGCACTTTATATCCTTCAATTCATGTTCATACCTTTTGTGGTTTGGAACCAACTGGGGGTACAGTGACAACAACAAATGCAGAGACAAACATCGCTTAATGCACTTGTCGCAATAGGCTATGAGGGAGGCGTTCCTAGATCCATTTTACTTGTAAGAAAATGAGTCTGAGCTGGGTGAGGTGGTGTATGCCTGGAATCCCAGCACTCAGGGAGGCACAGGCAAGAGGATCACTGTGAGTTCAAGGCCAGCCTGATCTACAAAGCCAGCCCAGGACAGCCAAGGCTACACAGAGAATCCCCTGTCTGGGAAAATAAAAAAGAAGACAAGTCTGAGAGAATAAGTGCTTTTCATGGTACTACAGTGTATACCAGGGAGATGTGTCTTTCAACAACTGTACGTCTCCCTTGGAGGTACACTGAAAGCCTGGAAGTCCACTATGTTTCTTTGCTCCTGAAAGGTAAAGGATGGATGGTGGCCCTAGGGATGACAACCAGAGTCTGCATCAATAGTTACAGTCAACGCCAAGCTTCCTCTCCTCATAACACCCATCCAGAGTTCAGCCTTCCTTGAATGTAGGATGTGGGGCCCACATGTGTCCCTGTCAGCCACCGTAGTCTTCAGTAAGCTAACAGAGTATGGCAACATGCGTATGCCCACTAGGTTAGGGGGAGGTGGCTCTCACATTTTGCTTTCAGGCCACATCCACCTACCTGGAGCAAGAGAGTCATCTTTGTCTCACTGTCTCTGAGCCTAGGCTGCTCCAGGGCAGGATCCATGTTTTGGTCCCATGTCCAGGGCCCAGCAGAGAAGTAACATCTGGGGAAATGGAATCTCCAATAGGTACATCACCAAGCAAAGGCTGGTGCCTTTTGTGATGAAAATGATAGTGGTGAAGATGATGATGGTGCTGGTGACAAAGATTATAACAATAGCATCAACTGTCATGGCAATATTTAGCTTTATTGTGCCCTTGTTGACTGTCAGATGCTTTCTAAGAGTTTTATGGGTTTCTGTCATATTGCTGTCCCTTTGACCTGATGTTGGTGCTGTCCTGGCTTCTTTGTCAGACATAGAAACTCCAAGTCACTGAAGGGCCAGCTAACTACCTTATGAACCCATTTACTCAGCTCAGAGGCAGCAGAGCCAGAATTCAAATGCTAGGATGCTTGCTCCAGAATTAAGGATTTTAATCACCCAGTCTGCAATGATTCTTACCCTGTATTGCCAGCTTGGGTTTAGGGACTTCAGATGTTCATCAAACAGGGCTCATGTTTAATCCATCATACCTAGCTGCATGCTGTGTGGACTGGATTCTACCCCCCTAGATCATCACTGCTTAGATTATATTGGAGGCCAATACTGACTTGATTTTAGTGCCCATGGCAAGCCATCTCATGGCCCTGCCCTAAGCCATCTCTAGCTAGGCTGCTCGTACAGGGCTGTGATTTCTCCATAGAAGGCAGGGATCCAGGAGGAACCTTTATCTTTTCACCAGCCAAACCTCACTCCTGCCTTCAAGTATGTGCCAGATCCGGACATCAGATCCTCATCCAACTCATGCAAACCACATGACTCTGGGCAGTCGAGGTTGTGGAATCCTGAGCTGAGATCAAGCAGTTTAATACCAAAAGAAAACATTCCCGAGGCTTTGGTAGTGAGAAAAGAAGCCAGTGATGGTATTGACTCCCCAGCTTGCACATTGATTTCCATTTGGATAGCTCTTGATGGAACATGGTGCCTGAGTGCCCCAACCCACACATTTATGGTCAAAGAGGTCAGTGTTGTACACAGACCAAGCAGACCTAAGAAGTCAGATTTGGATCCAAGAAGCATCAATAGAGGAATTTTTCTATGCCAAGTACTGGGGTAATTTGTTTGGAGAGATCCCTGTGTTTTTCTCCATGACTGATATAGGCATTCTGTAATTTCTTTTCTTTTCTTTCTTTCTCTTTTTCTTCCTTCCTTCCTTCCTTCCTTCCTTCCTTCCTTCCTTCCTTCCTTCCTTCCCTCCCTCCCTCCCTCCCTCCCTCCCTCCCTCTCTCTCTTTCTTTCTTTCTTTCTTTCTTTCTTTCTTTCTTTCTTTCTTTCCTTTCTTTAAAAAAAGATTTATTTTACATAAATGAGTGCTCCATTTCAGTGTACACCTGCATGCCATAAGAGGGCATCAGATTCCAGTATAGATGGTTGTGAGCCACCATATGGTTGCTGGGAATTGAACTCAGGACCTCTGGAAGAGCAGACAGTGCTCTTAATCACTGAGCTGTGTTGGCGTACTTTTTATTTTACTTAAAAAAACTATTTTATTTACATTTCTTATATCTTCTTCTGACTCCACCCTAATCCCTTCCAACACTCCAACACCAAGTAGGAGAGAGAAAGGGTTAATGGGAGAGGAGGTACAGTCCTCTTAGCTGCTTCCTGATGGTTAGGGCCATAGATTTCCTTGGAGCCAGTCCAAGCCTTGTTTCAGGAGATCTTCAACTTCTTGTCTCATAACAGCAACCAGGAGCAGCAAGGGGAAAGCAGGAACAGCCTTGTTATTTCTCTGATCTCCGTACTCTCTGGGCTCTGTCTTTTATTCTCTCTCCAGAATCTGAAGATTCAAACTATCTGCAGCTGGCAAAGAGCTCCTCTCAGAGCCCACATGAAGCAAATAGTCTGCTGCTGTGGACTCTCTGAATCAGTCCCACATCCTACACCTGGGACCAAAACAAAAACATGGTTATAGCCACAACAGAGCTGTCTCCACAGCCCTTAATTCTGTTATTTCTAGTCTTAGGTTTTAGATGTCAGAATGAAATATATGGAAGATGAAAAAAAAGGTGTGTGTGCATTTGTGTGCCTGTGTGTGTATGTTAGCATGTATATGTGTGTTAGCATGTGTGGATATATGTGCTTGTGTTAGCATGTATACATGTGTGTTACCATGTGTGTGTAAACATGTATGTGTAGGCCAGAAATTGATGTCTGGTGTCTTCTTCCATCTGTCTTGATTGATGTATATTGAGGGGGAGTTTTTCCCTTAATTCTACTTTGGCTAGTTTGCCAAGCCAGGTTGTTGGGGATTCTGTTCCCCTGCTGGCATAACAGGCAGGCTTCTACCCTCATCCAGCCCTTGGGTACTGGAGATTCAAACTCTGGTCCTCATGCTTTCTTGGAAAGTGCCCTACCCACTGAGCTACCACTCTAGTCCAGAAAAGGGATATTTTATTGACTTTAGGAGATGGCTACGCCCCAAATCCCACCTTCTGCTTCAAGTCCAAGAGTTTGGAATACTGTTCTCAGGTTCAAATGCTTCCTGTGCATTTCCTGCTAACAGTGGCAGTGATGATGGAGGGTCCCACTGGGTTGGAGGGGGTGTATAAAAAGGGACACAGGTGCTATCAGGGCTACTTGGCACTGTGGTTCCCCCTTTTACTCAGAGATCTTGCAAGATTATATTATTTGGGCTCTGTTGTAGCTAATCAAGGCTTAAGCCTGGGCTAGGGCCACATGAGCAAAAGTGACCTGTGCTTGGCAATTGCTCCCTGGGAGGCAGATCAGCCCATAGGAAACTTACACAGGAGTGCTGTTGGGTCACAGATTGACTATATGTTCAATAACAAGGCAGGAAAGAGAGAGGTGCTGACCTCTGTGGCTCTGAAGGACATAGGACTTCTTGATACCTCCCTTCCCCAGTGCCTATCAGGTCAGGGCAAAAACCTGGCCTTTATAGCTCCAAGAATGAACTGCTGAGGAGACTCCTGAAAGGGGAAGGCTGCTGAAGATATCCTGCTAGCAATACTTCCAGCACTGGGGAGTAGGGCTTGCCATCTTGGCAGGGGATTGGGGCATCAAACCACAGCATCTATGACACATCAAATTTTCAGTTTTTGCTTTAAAACCCCTGTACATACCATCATTTCCCTATAGACTCTTTAAATGGAGACTTCCAGGCACTTGCAGGAGGTTGGAGCCACGAGATGGAAGGAATCTGCGTGTATGAGTGATTGCCTGTAACAAAAGTCAATATGAAATTGAGAATGTTGATGTGGGCAACAAGCTACAGAGATTTGGGGTATAAGATAGACAGAAAGGCAAAGGTGGACCTAACTATGATGTGTCTATTCACAAAGTACAGACAGGAAGAGGAATCCACATTCTGTTTCTTTTTTTTTTTTTTCAGACTCCTCAGATACCACCCCCTTATGGCTGATGTTCTAAAATTCTACAAGCTTCAATTTGCTTCTGTGCCCCCACCTCCAACACCTTTGCGGAAGGGCACAGGAGGCCCCACCCATAGCTGAGGTGTTGTTGGCACCCATAGCTGAGTGTTGTTGGCACCTCTCCAGCTGGGGGCTAGAGAGCTGATTTCTTCAGTGGTGTGTGCCCAGGCAGGTTGACTATGTTCCAGAGAATGACCTCACATTTGTAGGAATATGGGCAACATTAATTGCACTCAGTGGGACACACACACACACACACACACACACACACACACACACACACAGGAAAAGAGAACTACTTCATCAGGCTGTGGTGCCCCAGAGCCAAAAGGGTGGGCTTGCTGTCAGTCAGCAAACATGTTGGAGTGAGGGTGCAGTCCAAGGTGGAAGAGTTGGAGAAAGGCCAGGGAAGGGAGAGCTGTGAACAGCAGCTAATTCTAAAACTGGGAGAGAAGTACAGAAAGTTGAGTTATGGACTGATGGTGAGTCCAGTCTTATTAGAGTGGAAACTTCTGGGGGTGCTGGAGAGATGGCTCAGTGGTTAAGAGCACTTGTGGTTTTTGCAGAAGACCTAGGTTCAGGTCCCAGAATTTACATGGTGGCTCACAACCATTTGTAACCCCAATTCCAGGGGATCTGATGAGTATGCCAGGCACACAAATGTGTATGAAGGCAAAACACACATAAATAAATAAAGATGTAGAGTGGAAACTTCCATGGCATTTTCTGAGTGCCCGTCAGGATGGACTCTGCTCTTTCCTCACTCTGCTCCATGTTGGCAGCAATGAGTGGAGACAAGATGGCCATACAGCATTTCTGAGCCATCTTTCTTCATTCCCTGGCTCTCTTGGCAGCAACTCCAGCACATCAGTTCTTCATCTCTTCCTCAGTTCCACCTATGAGCCCACCTGGCTGAGCTTTCCACCATCTGATGAATATTCAAACACCACAGGCTCTTGAGTACCATCCAAGCACAGCACCAGGTGGCTTGGACAGTTTGATGGTTGGCTTTGATGTGGCAATTTAAAGGACAATGACAGGAGTGGGAACAAGGCTTACTAGACACAGAAAATCAGATTGCTGTGCCTGAATGTACCTGAAATTTGAATTTCATGAACAGAAGACATACATTGTTAGAACATGTGTGTACTGGACAGTTCATAAGGGTCATACTTGCTTGTTGTTTATTGGAATTCAGAATTGACTGTGCATCCTGTGTTTTACCTAGCAGGTGCCTGGATTCCCCTGGCCAGGTTTGGCTGGACATAGGGGACTTTGCTAAAGACCTGATAGGCTAGTGTCAAATAGAAGAGGAGGAGGACCTCCCCTATCAGTGGACTAGGGGAGGGGCATAGGGAGAGAAGAGGGAGGGTGAGTTTGGGAGGAGTCATGGGAGGGGGCAACAGCTGGGATACAAATTGAATAAATTGTAATAAATGATGATAATAATAATAGAAGAAGAAGAAGAAGAAGAAGAAGAAGAAGAAGAAGAAGAAGAAGGAGAAGGAGAAGGAGAAGGAGAAGGAGAAGGAGAAGGAGAAGAAGGAGAAGAAGGAGAAGAAGGAGAAGAAGGAGAAGAAGGAGAAGAAGGAGAAGAAGGAGAAGAAGCTGCAGACCCCAGCCAGGCAGGACCTTTCCTAACATCAGGTCTTTGACACTTTTTTTCATTCATAAAAGCCACTAAGAAGCCATGGTGATGGGGAGGACAGCTGGACCTCATTCATCACACTGCCACTAATGAGGCTGGCTCCCAGTACACTGTGGTTCCAGCACATTAATGATCATTATAGACCTAATGAAGATTGGTGACACTGCCAGTGGGAGGAGGCTCTCTACCCATTGTTCTGTCAGGCAAGTGGGAGGGGTGCCCTTGGGAACAGCTTATGGGAAAGGAGGTTGGGGACTAAAGAGCAGGGAGGGGCATTTGGAAGAGGAACAGGGCAGGCAGAAGCTGCAAAAGCTGAGGGCAGAGGTGTAGGAGTCAATGAAGGAGGCTACATCCCAATGGTTTTGACCAGGAGAATATATAGAGAGAAGATAAGTCAGATATCAGCATGGGGGGGGTATCAGTTTCCTGGGTCTGCAGGGACAAACTTCATTGCTGGTGGCACAGAACAATGGACTATATCGCTGTCAGTTCCAGGGGCTGGAGTCTGAAGCAAGTTTTACCCCACAGACTTTGCAGTTCAGTTATGGCTGTCATTGTGCTCTCCCACCACCAAAGGCTCGGATGAAGAATCCATTCCCTCTGTCTTCTTGCTGCTGGTGTTCCCAAACCTTGGGTCCCCTTGACTCCAGCATCTCTCTGTAGTTTCTTTGTTTCCTGCTCTTATGTCTCAAAGCCTTCTCTGCTCCTGGAGTCCGGGGAGATGGCTAGGTGGTAAAGTGCTTGGCCAGCAAGCTTAGGACCTAGTTTGGCTACCCAGCACCTATTTGAAAATGTGGGTGTAGTTGTATGCTCTCCAAATCCCAGCACAAGAATCAGAGGATCCTTGGAGCTTGATGACCAGACAGCCTTGACAGACTGCTCAGCCCCAGACTGAGTGAGAGGCCTTGTCTCATAAAACAAGATGGAGAATGGCCAAGGGAGACACCTGCATCTTAGCTACTTGATCACTGGAGAGTTACCCGAGGAAGCCATCTGAGTGACCTCTGGCTTTCACACACACTCTCTGCACATATTTGCACACCCGCATGCACAGGTGTATGCTCAACCACACACACACACCTGCTTCAGTTTTACAGGGACACATTATTGTCCAGCATTTAGTCTCCAGCATCCCTCCTTTTGGGATACTAAACTTAAATCCATCTTTTGTCACGTAAAGCAATACTCGTGTTGTTATAGATGGCATTTATTCATGGATCTAATGGTATTTACTTTCGGGACTTTATTTAGTCAAGTTCGAGGTATGAGAAAATGTTGAGTAGGCAACACAGAGAGAGAGGCTTCTAGGACTCACCTGGAATCCCTGGCCAACTTTCTTTCTTTTTTTTTTTTAATTTTATTTTTTTCTAATCAGTTACATTTTATTAACTCTGTATCCCAGCCGTGTCCCGATCCCTCATTCCCTCCCAGTCCCTCCCTCCCTCCCTCATCTCCACCGTGCCCCTTGCCAAGTCCACTGATAGGGGGGGACCTCCTCCCCATTCATCTGATCCTGTTTTATCAGGTATCTTCAGGACTGGCTGCAAAGCTCTCCTCTGTGGCCTAACAGGACTGCTCCTCCCTTGGGGGGTAGGGAGGCCAAAGAGCCAGTCATTGAGTTCCTGTTAGAAATAGTCCTTGTTCCCCTCACTATGGGAAACCAGTTGGTTACTGAGATACCACAGGCTACATCTGAGCAGGGGTTCTAGGTTACATTCATACATGGTCCTTGGTTGCATGTCAGTCTCAGAAAAGACCCTGTGCCCAGATATATTTGGTCCTTGTGGAGCTCCTATCCTTTCCTCATCAGACTAGTTCCCCTTCTTTCTTATGATTCCCTGTACTCTGCCAAAGGTTTGGTCATGAGTCTTTGCTTTGAAAACACTGCTAGTTAGAGTCTTTCAAATGCGCTCATTAGGCTCCTGTCAATGTTCAATGCTCATCCCCTCTGTCTTTCAACACGAGGATTGATAACCTGGCCAACTTTCATTCTTCTGATTCCATCTCCTTGAAGCAAAGGCAGAACAGTCACACCTCCATGTTAGGGAGTGCATGATTTGTTTGTCTTTGATTTGTACGGGTCACATATACCCCTTGCCAGACTGCCTCACCTCTGTCTTACGAAAGTGTTGGGGTATGTGGGCTCTCAGGGTCCTCTGTACGCAGAGACTGGATGGTGAAGTCCAATCACATTTTGCACGAGAGAAATCGAAGTTTCTATAAACAGAGCCCTCGGTCTTCCCAGCAGAATCAGGACAGCGATCCTCACCTGGGCTGTGGCACTTGGTGAGCTGTTGCTGGGGACAACTTTCTCACTCAGAATGGAAGGTGATGTAGAATCCAGCTTTGCCGAGTAAATGCCTGTGGGATTCCCCCATGCATCTTCAGTGGGTGTCAAAAGCTCTTGGACCGAAGGCAACAGATTGTGTTTTCTTGAGGAGGAGACTAAATTGTAAAATAATGGTATAGCCTAGCTGAGGTCCTGGGCAGAAAGCATGACACAGGGGAGCAGGCTAGGTTTTGGAGGCAAATTTATGCTCTGATCCAGTCCATCATTTAGTAGTTGCTTTATTTCATTGGTCTCAGTTCCCTCATCTCTAAAACCAGAAGGCAATTCTGGCCCTACAAAGATACTGTGAGATTCAAGTTCATTTAAGGTCTCTATGCGCCAAACACTATACCAAGTACCTAGTGGTAGTACCATTCACCTCCCCTACTCTCTGCTGACCCTTTATCTCCCATAGGACACTGGCATCCTAATTTTAAATGTCCCCTGACCCATCTAAGCAGTTAAAGGTGCAAAATTTTATGTAAATGCAAGGCTCTTCCCCCATAACATCCAAGCAATTCACCATTTCAGTGTGCAAAAGTACCATATAACCCTGTGGAAGGCCATTTATTAACATCCATCAGGCAAGGAGATTAGCAGGAAGAGGTATTATTGTCTGGCTTGACAGTGCTTGAATATGTTACACGGAAGGAGTGAGAATGATTCTCTTCATTCTCTGCCATCACCTTTCTGTTAGATTTTCACACTCCAGGTGTTCCGAACCCAGAGTGAAAACTTCCTCTCTTCCATCTGACATTTTCAAATGTGTTGCCACATCCCAGTGGAGCAGTGCCACCAGGGATGGTGCCGCTCTCAGCTCCCACCCGACGAACTCACTCCTGAGATCTGTCTGTAATGGTAAGTGTACTGGCTTGATAGCTTCAGGGACTTCACAGGCACACCTGCAGTGAAGAGCTCAGTGTGGCTCTCTCGTTTGACTTTTTCTTTCCGCACGAAAGAATTCTGGCAGCTTGGGATCAATATCTTCCTCCCATATGTTTCGTATTCTCTGTAAACTCTAATGGAAGACACCCTGCCTCTCAGAACCTCTCAGTGTGAATACATTCAGAAATTCTTAAAAGGTGACCTGAAAAGGAAGGAGGGTGGCATTTGCCCGAGCGTCTACTCTGTGCCCAGGTTGGGCTGTGCACCTTTGGACTGCTTTCTCATTTCATCTGCACAGCAGCAGACTCATGAGAAAGGTAACACAGGCTCGTTTTTTGCAGAACAAGAGATGGAGGCTTAGGAAGGTGAAAGCTATTATTAATATAACTGGATGTAAAGCTGCTGTCCTGACTCCAAACTGTTCTCCTAGGCCACTCAGCACCCCATCCCATCCCAAGTTCTCTAGTCCTGCAATCCTCAACCGTCCTCTCATTGAGAACATGGACTGAATCAGCACGGAAACTTGAAGCTCTGCAGTGAGATTCTGAAAGAATTTTCTTGGTCCAAACTTTCTCTTGGATCACATCCATTTGATCCTTGGTCCAACAGCTTCAGCATCCTCATTTTCCTGGGTGTGAACAGGAGCAAAGTTGGACAGAGGTGTCCATTGCCTCAGACTGAGGGAGACTTTGCCTCTATTCTAGGAAATGTGTGTCTTTCTCCAAGTGTCCTGGCCTAGGGGAGGGGGACATTTTCCACTGATGCTCTGACAGCCCTCTTACATGCCTGCCAACCCAACTCCCGGCCCTGTGATCTGTGCCATGGTTCTGTCAGGGGAGATTTGGGTGTGTCTCCCTCTTCACATTAATCTTCATTTTCATTTGCTGCCATGAAGATACATATTGAACCATTCATTCAAGAGGTGGAGGAGGGAGTCTCTCCATGGCCCAGACAGCATGCTTCATGGATGGCTGTTTGTCCAACTTGGTTAGCTTGGGTGTTACAAAATATCCCATGGGAGGAAATGGCTTTGGGAGTTTTCCTTGCTTTCCACTCTATCCCCCCCATCTCCAAATGTGTACAGAGCAACAATAACCCATTTTATTTTTATGCATCCCTGACCAAGATGATGGGGATGTCTACTGTGGCCCTTGAGAGTTGAATGATTCTTTAATCCCGTGGTGCTTCCCATTGCCAGAGTCCCCAGACAACACACCTACAATGTAGACAAGTAACATCTTCCTTTATGTCCACCTCAGCAAGTCTACAGACATTTTTTTTTTTTTTTGCATCCATACCACTATATGTCAACTTTTGGGAAAACCTGCTTAGCTTTGGGACTCTGGCTTCTTTGGACTCTCAAATCTTGATTAAAACATCTTGCTTTTATTGATTAGCTGTCGACCAATTTCTCCCAGGCTTCTCACAGTTAGAAAGTTGGCTGAATAATAAACATCCCTCAAGTAATAAAGAACTCTTATCCTTGAGAATGTAAGTAGGTGCCCTGATTTCACCTTTTAAGGAAATATACTCATGTAGAGTTGAACAGTGAACTGAATAATAACATTATTCAGTTATAATAACAACTGAATAATAACATTATTCAGCCATTGCTGTTGGGTTCCTGAGTCCATGCATGGCCTTTGCTATCTATGTTATCAGTATCATTTTTTAATTTAATTTCTGGTAACTGTTTCTGTATTATTTAGTTCCAGGAATTCAGATTCAGAGGATTTAGCAGAGGTTAATTTGAGACTAGAAGTTCTAAGCATCCCTAATTTCAAAATTTATGCTCATCCTAAAAACCTGTTTCCCACTTTCCTGATCATGTATTTTGGCAAAGTCTGAGCAATCAGTACCTTTTACATAAAACTGGGACTTTTTTTGATGTTGCTTTAAATTGATTTAAGAGATTGGTTGCAAGTTATTAGAACAAACCACTAGGCTTATCCTATCCTAGTTGTTCACTTTGTTTATTGGACACACACTATATTCAAGGTAATATAGACAAGAAATAGGGTCCTATCCTTGATGCAGGCCCAGAGACAAGCATGGACACTGCAGCTCCACGAAAAAACTAGAGAAATTATGTAATGGTATGTGATTACAAAGAAGAAAGGCTTAATTCTGGCTTGTAAAGACAGGGATGGCCAGAATAGTATTTTCTTAACTTTTGAAGGTTTGGTGAAAGTTTTCTAACTAAAGAAATATGATGGGAGATATCTATAAGAAATGTGAGAAGCTTGAGATTTTCATGTAGGATTATTCATGACAGGTCTAAGCAACCTTCACTGGTAGAGGTCTACGGAGACGTTTCTCAGAGTGGTTGTTACTGAGAATTTGTCATCATTTAAGGTCTGTGCTTTAGCCCTGCTACAGGATTATCTCACTGATTGGCTTCTATCTCAAAGTCATGGCAGATCCACATGAACCACATTCAGAAGGCTGGTGTGCATCCGTACTACCAGTATATTAAAGGAGAGAGACACAGCTCTTGCCCTGGATAAAATATTTTAGTTGGCAAAAATATTTTGTTTTCTGTAAGTTTCACAGGAATGTAAATTATATCTGAAAGTTCCTGTGTGAAAATATACTCAGAGATTGATTAAATAGTTGTATGATTTAAGGGTTCCATAGCATTGGGCCCTCATGGCTTCTCCATCCATTCTTATAGTAGAGATAAATTTTCATGGTGACAGGATGGGTTGAGTCCTTGGCCTTGAGCTCTTTGTGTCCTTGCCATTGTTGATGACTGCACTGCTCTTTTCTCTCCTTTTTTTCTGTTTTCAGGAGTGCCAACGCTCCCTGTTTTTTAATTTTCCATCACTATACTACCTTTTGATCTGAAACCCATCTTGTTACTATCAATACTATCTCTGCTATTTGGCTTATTTCTCTAATTTCTGAGTTGTTGGAAGTCCCCACTGGGATGTAAAGGTAAAGTCCATGCTTTTGGGCTGATGGAGCGAGTGAAGACTATTGGGATGAAATGACTATGCTGTGTATTCAGGAAGGGCTTGGTTTTGAGGAGCCAGAAGGATGGGACAAGTTGAATCTTATTCTCTCCAAGTTTGTATCCCTAAACTACAGTACCTCAGAATATGACTGTATTTGTAGATAATGGTTATTTGTACAAGTATTTTGTGAAATCCAGCCATGTGAGTGGACTACACCCTAATTAATGCCTTTGTAAAGAGGAAGGGGCAAAGGATACAGCTCAGCTGCAGACTGTTTGCCTAGCATGAGAAAGACCCTAGGCTCAAGTCCATTTACTGCCAAAATAAACAAAGAGAGATTAGGGCTCAGGCACATAGAACTTGACATTGGGACTTCTGTCTACAGAACTATGAAAGGTAAGTTTGTGTTGTTTAAGCCACGTAGTTTCTGATGATTCATTATGGCAGTCCTACCTCCATCATGCCAGTTCCACAGCCTGATAATTACATGGAGGAGAATTTAGCTATGTCACTTTATGGTTAGTAAAAGATCAAACTTGAATACTTGATTGGCTTGATTATTGCAAAGTTGATATTATTTTGGCTAGAGTTATGTTTTCACCTTTTAAGCATGTGTGTGATGTATATGTGTGTGCATATGTGCTTGTGTATGTGTGTGGAGTGCGTGTTGCTACTGAACAAAGAGTTCTATGAGTGCCACAACTGTGATTCCATTGAGCTGTACTCCCAGATTCCCAACTCTTATATTTTTAAATGTAAAATCATATCATATCAAGATTGCTTCCATAATAGCCTAAGGGTTTTTTTTTTTTTTTTTTTTTTTTTTTTTGTTGCTGAAGATCATATGTAAAATGTGTTTCCTTTTAGGAAGCACATCTTCCTCTTTCCATAATCAAAAAATTACACTGTGCTCTCAAGTGAAGAGATTCTTGGAAACGAAAGTCAGCTTTTGAATCCAACAAAGCTTCCTCCCCACATTTTCATCTCCAGTGTAGACTTCAGACTCCCCTAACTGAAGGTTTGCTTTGAGACACTGTCTGGAGCCGAACCTTCCGAAGTTGGCTGTCTTCCACTGAAAGGAGCTGCACGACCCAGGAGTCTCCCCTTCACTATCATTCTTGACCTCCTCTCCTGCTGCCATGAGCATTCTGAAGAATTTAGCCTGGCAAGGCTCCCTCTTCCAATCCTGATTTTTCTGTCTGGGTGCCAACACTCAAGCAGAGATATGAAAAAAAAATTGCTGAGAATTCCTTGTTGACATCTCATTTCCGAGCTGAAGTTACCATCCCGAAGAAAGGAAGTAGCAGTGAATGTGTGAAGAAGGATCATGCCAGCATTCAACATAGACTTGAAGATCAACTGAGTGGTGGTGGTATTCAGTAGTTCATGAACAGTAGTTCAGAAATAGGCCTTTCTGGAGAAAACGAGAAATTTTGCCTGCTTTATACTTTACTCTTTTAAATGTGAATGCTATAGAAATCACAACCACATGGATACTGTATTATGCAGAACTCATTTTTCCCTCATTTGATGATTGAGCACCTGAACTGTAGGTCCCTTTAAGAAACATGAAAAAGAGTGTTAGAGGCCACAATAGCTATATATCAAGTGAGAGTGTTTCCACTTTGCCTAGAATGTCATTTCTCTCAAGCTTCCTCCCACAAACCAACAAAGCAAATGTAGCCAGATCTTTTGTAGATCTTGGCTACTTGGGCTTCAGGTAACTAGCAGGTATTCTATGACAAGCTGTCATTTTGGTTGATGGCTTGGTTGATGTGTGGACAGTGAGGTGGATTTCAGGGGCTTCAGTTTTATCACTGACTCATTGCACGCCCTTGGGGATGTCATTCAAACTTTGAGCCCTAATTTGAAATAATATCTGCCTCAATTTTTGTGTGTGTATATTCAATGAGATAATGGATGTGAATCCAGTTTGTAAGCCATAACTGGGCTATGCAGATGTTAGTCATTATTTTCAAACTGCATCTGTGACCTAGTTTTGACTGTGGTTTACTTTTGGAGAGAAGAGCATTATAAAAAGCCTCTTGGCTCATCTGGAGCAAGCCTAATCCACTGATTTAATACCTAAGATCATATTAGAGGCAAGTGCCCTTCTGCCAAAATAGACTGACTCCAAGGGCTGTTCTTACCTTCCAGATTCTTAGTTGCTAATTAATGGCAAGTGGCATTTCCATCGGCACACTACATTTTAAAAGCCCACTTAAATAAAAACCATCTCTCAAATGGAGCATCACCTTCAGAGGCTACTACCATGTTCAACTTAGGAAGGCAAACTACACCTTGGAACTTTTCCATATTCAACTATTCATCATCTATAAGGAAGTTGCTTTCACCATTTATATATTGTCTCTCAGAGACTTTTTCTAATACTCCTCTGATGTATGCATTTTCTCTTGGATGGTTTTCATATCAAGATAATGCTTATGTAAACTTCCCAGTGGATGTCTGGAAGAGATTAGTCATTTTAAAAGGAAGAACACCACTATTTGTTCATAATTCATGTTGGATGGAATTCTGTAAGATGACTCCAACTTTTCATCTCAAACAGTTCGTTCCACCATCTTATCAGGTGACCACAGAGTGGCTTTGGTTCAGTGATTGATTTTTTGGAATCCAGAGAAAAGAATTCGATGAAGATGCCTCTAAATTCATCTGGTCTGCTTTAGAGTCCTGTGCACAGCTGAACCCAGACATGTGTTGTCCATGACTTTGTCTATTCTGCACCTCTGACGCCACACACTGCTTCAGTCACACACTTTTACTCTTCTGTCCTTGGCCTTTGGTGGTAAGGTGCTAAGCAGTACTTTTGTGCGGTGGTTCCTTGCTGAAGGATGAGCTCATGGTGCAGAATGAAGGGCCCTGGTTTTGGTCCAGGAGGCCTGGTTTCCCCATCATGCTGCAGCCACAGCTCAGCTTAAAAGTGGAGCCTTGCTTTCTGCATTCTCGGGGCCTTGGTTTGCTCATCTGAGAAATCAGTGCTATGAACAAAATATCCCCCCAAACTTTTCCAAATCTGGGTTTTATATTGCTATCATGTTTGTGAATATGGAGAGACAACAGATGCCAAAATTTCAATGGGTCTAGTCTCTGATTTTGGGGAAATTAATGAACGTCTGTAAACCTCAGTGTTCATCCACTATGAAACAGTGATGATGATATTCAGGCATGTTGAAAATGTGCTCATGTGTATGTGTATGCAATACCATATTATAAAGCCAATTTCCCATCTCTTTTACTATGTCTTTAGGAAAACACTAGTCATGTGGCAACAGAATAAGATATGGCAGGCATCAAAGCAGGGATTCTGTCTGCACACTTGGCTCATCTTATCTTGTTCCAGGAGTATGTAGGGCTGCAATGCAACTTGGAAAATCTCTAGTTTCTTCTAGCTTAGTATTTTCTGATCATGCTATGGGATTTTTCATGCAATATCACTCTAATCACTAATATTCTTTGTAGAAAAAATTGGCAACACCATTTCCTGACAAAGGACATTGGGGACAAGAAGATGCAAAAGCAGTGTGAGGTTTCAAATACTGATAATAGGGGGCCACGATTCCTAGGACATTTGTATGGCATGGATAGAGAAGGAAGCTGACAGAATAGGAGAAGCTAGGGTTGTTTGAGGAGAGTGGACATGTAATTGTCACACCTTGATGACTTTATTGACTATAACAAAACAATGTCCATGTAAACTTGATTCCAGGGCAACATGAAAGAAGAGAAATGACAGCTGCTTTTGGAATGCTGGCCTCATCCAAGTTCTTCTTGACCTCTTCTAAGGTTTCCTGATCTCTGAGTGTAGCGTCACAACAGGCTTCATTCTTCATAAAGGAAGGCCCTGGCAGAGCAGATCGAGGGTGGGGGTCAGAGTGCAGGACAAGGGATGGAATGATGGTAAATGTGTTTGCACATTTAAGTGCAGTGAGAAACCCATTGTACTAGGCCAGCCTGCTGCTATGGGCTACCCGAGAGCAGCGATTAAATATATGCCCCAGTGTGCCTTTTGTAAGGCATGGCTGTCAAAATAGTTAATTGAATGTTAAATATATTATGAAGAGAAATATGATTTTTCAGTGATGCCATTTCATTTGTGAGCTGGATGTTCAAGGCTGTCAGCACAGTACTTTTTCCAATGTGTGGGTTTTAGTTTAGAAGGAGATGAGTCCTCTTTACCCTGACCATTGAGGCCTTGCCCATATCATTTTGGAATGTCTGAGCTTTGAGTAGTTACTGCTATCTTCTCCAGATCTGCAAGGGCATTGGCACCCTGATACCCTGGGCTTCTACACTTATCGCACATTCATCTATAACTCTTGGTACAGGTGCATGATGCTTGACTTTTTAAAAATCTTTTTAAAATTGTCATTTGTTAGAATTTATTCAATTTGTATCCTGGCTGTGGCCCCCTCCCTCATCCCCTCCCAATCCCACCCTCTCTCCCTCCCTTTTCCCCCCATGTCCCTCCCCTAGTCCACAGATAGACGAGGTCCTCCTCCCCTTCTATTTGACCTTAGTCTATCAGGTCTCATCAGGACTGGTTGCATTGTCTTCCTCTGTGGCCTGGCAAGGCTGCCTCCCCCAGGGGGTGGTGATCAGAGAGCCTGCCACTGAGCTCATGTCAGAAAAAGCCTCTGCTTTCCTTACTAGGGACTCCACTTGGAGACTGAGGCTATGGGCTACATTTGAGCCGGGGTTTTAGGTCCTCTCCATGCATTGTCCTTGGTTGGGGTTTCAGTCTCTGCAGGGGCCCAGGACTCAATTTATTTATTTATTTTTTGGCTCTGTTGGTCTCCTTTTGGAGCTCCTGTCCCCTCCAGATCTTTTTTATCTCCTCCTTCTTTCATAAGATTCCCTGCACTCTGCCCAAAGTCTGGCTATGTGTCTCATCCTCTGCTTAGATACTTTGATCAGTAGTCTTTCAGAGGCCCTCCGTGGTAGGCTCCTGTCCTGTTCCCTGTCTTCTGTGTCTTATATCTATCAGTTTGCCCTTCTGAATGAGGATTGAACATCTTACCTAGGGTCTTCCTTGTTGTTTAGCTTCTTTAGGGCTATAGATTTTAATATGTTTATCCTATATTATATGGGTAATATCCACTTATGAGTGAGTATATACCATGAATGTCTTTCTGCTTCTGGGTTACCTCATTCAAGATGATCTTTTCTAGTTCCCACTGTTTGCCTGCAAATTTCATGATTTCCTCGTTTTTAATTGTTGAGTAGTATTCCATTGTGTAAATGTACCACAATTTCTGTATCCATTCCTCAACTGAGGGACATCTGGGTTGTTTCCAGCTTCTGGCTATTACGAATAGAGCTGCTATGAACATGGTTGAGCAAATGTCCTTGTTGTATAGTTGAGCATCTTTTGGATATATGCCTAAAAGTGGTATAGCTGGATCTTGAGATAGCACTCTTCCTAATTTTCTGAGAAAGCACTGGATTGTTTTCTAAAGTGGTTGTAAAAGTTTACATCCCCAACAGCAATGGAGGAAGGTTCCCTTTTTCCACATCCTCTCCAGCATGGGTTGTCACTTGAGTTTTTGATCTTAGCCATTCTGATGGGTGTAAGGTGAAATCTCAGGGTTGCTTTGATTTACATCTCCATGATGACTAAGATAGTGAGCATTTCTTTAAGTGTTTCTCTGCCATTCTATGTTCCTCTATTGAGAATTCTCTGTTTAGCTCTGTATCCAGTTTTAATTGGATTACTTGGTTTGTTGGTGTTTAACTTCTTAAGTTCTTTATATATTCTGGATATTAGCTCTTTGTCAGATATAGGGTTGATGAAGATCCTTTCCCAGTCTGTAGGCTGTCATTTTGTTCTGACAACAGTGTCCTTTGCTTTACAGAAACTTTTCAGTTTCATGAGGTCCCATTTATTGATTGTTGATCTTAGAGCCTGTGCTGTTGGTGTTCTGTTCAGGAAGTTGTCTCCTGAGCCAATGAGTTCTAGGCTCTTCCCCACTTTTTCTTCTAACAGGTTTAGTGTGTCTGGTTTTATGTTGTGGTCTTTGATCCACTTGGACTTTAGTTTTGTGCAGGGTGATAAGAATGGATCTATTTGCATTTTTCTATATGTAGACATCCAGTTAGACCAGAACCATTTTTTGAAGATGCTGTCTTTTTTTCCATTGTATGGTTTTGGCTTCTTTGTCAAAAATCAAGTATCCATAGGTATGTGGGTTTATTTCTGAGTCTTCTATTCAATTCAATAGTCATCTATTCTATTCAATTGATCCGCCAGTCTGTTTCTATGCCAGTGCCTGAGATTCTGAGAGGCACATTCTCTCTAGTTGTGATCTCTCCTGTGAAGAATGGTAGAAGGAAGTAGGAACATCTACCTGAGCAGTAAGTCCCCAGGTACCTGGAAGTGATGCTTGGTATTTAGAAGTTGTACTAGGAAGCAGACTTGGCTGGGGTGACTCCAGAAAGCAAGAGCTGCTGAGATCTGGAGCAAGAAAGAGTTCCAAGAATTAGAGAACAGTGCGAGGATGGAATGCTGACAGCGGCAGGCAGCACTTCTGCTGGAATGACAGTGATGGCAGTCACTTCGGTGAGGCACATCAGACCACAAGGGGCCATGATATCACATGCCAACACATATAGACATGCATGAACACACAGACACAGGCGTGTGTGCAGGAGAGTGCACGCACGCATGTGTACAGACACACATGCACATACACACACACACACCTAGAGGAGGAGGAGTGTGGCATGACACTCTTGGAGGTTCTGTTTGATCCCCAAGGCCACAGGTTACTGTTTTCCCCGCCAAAGTATTTTTCTAAGTTTGACAGAAGGAATTTTTGGATAGAAATTCTACTTTTTTTTTTCTGCCAAAAATAGAACACAAAGGCAAAATGGAAATTATGTTTTTATATTGTATTGAGAAGGGGCTTGTAGGTACATCTCTTGGTAAGATCCAAGAAAGCCCCAGAGCAGCTGCTGGTTCATGTGTTTTGCCTCTGACAGTTGTAAAATCTATTTTATGTGGTGGTTGTATGTGTGCACAGTATCCTAAATTAGCTTAAAGTTTCATGTCACTTTCATGATAGAGGGAAGTCGTGTGTGTGTGTTATATGGTGCATGTTGCATTAGAATATGTATATAGTGTCTATTTATTATGTACTGAATTGAGTATATGTTTGTGTCCTGTTAAAACCCATGAGCTCCTTAGCTGATAGTATTAAGGGGTGAGATATCATGAGCACAAGTCGGTGACTCATCATTATGACTCCATACCTGTAATTCTAGCTGGCTCCCTCCTCCATATGAAAGTATAGCCTTGGAACCGGAAACTGGGCCATACCAGGCATAAGATATACTGTGATCTTGGTCTTCCAGTGTCTATAAAAGTGAGAAACAAATCTGTAATTTGCAACTATCACTTTATGGTACTTTCTTGATGCAGCCTGTTTGGTCTAAGACACTTAAAGCCTTATACACAGGTTAGAGTATAGAAAGATAGGAGCTATCATGTTGAGGGAGAAAACCTTGACTTTCCTAGGCCCTTTTCTGGCTGTGTATGACTTTCACACAACCCTCCCACCCCATAGTGAGATTGTTGGTATAATGTTCTTTTAAAATGTATATGCCTTGTAAAGGCAATATACAGCAAGCCTATAGCCAACATCAAACTCAATGGAGAGAAACTTAAATCAATCCCACTGAAATCAGGGACAAGACAAGGCTGCCCACTCTCTCCATATCTCTTTAACATTGTACTTGAAGTCCTAGCCAGAGCAATAAGACAACTAAAGGAGATCAAGGGGATACAAATCGGAAAGGAAGAGGTCAAAGTGTCACTATTTGCAGATGATATGATAGTATACATGAGCGAACCCAAAGATTCAACCAGAGAACTTCTTCAGCTGATAAACACCTTCAGCAAAGTGGCAGGATACAAAATCAACTCAAAAAAATCAGAAGCCCTCTTGTATACCAAAGACAAAAAGGCTGAGAAAGAAATTAGGGAAACAACACCCTTCACAATAGCCACTAATAACATAAAGTACCTAGGTGTGACTCTAACCAAGCAAGTGAAAGACCTGTTTGAGAAAAACTTCAAGTCTTTGAAGAAAGAAATTGAAGAAGATCTCAGAAGATGGAAAGATCTCCCGTGCTCATGGATTGGTAGGATTAACATTGTGAAAATGGCCATCCTGCCAAAAGCAAGCTACAGATTCAATGCAATTCCCATCAAAATACCAACTCAATTCTTTACAGACCTTGAAAAAAAGATTCTCAGCTTCATATGGAGAAACAAAAAACCCAGAATCTCCAAAACGATCCTGTACAACAACAGATCATCTGGAGGTATCTCCATTCCCGATCTCAAGCTGTACTACAGGGCAACAGTAATAAAAACTGCATGGTATTGGCATAGAAACAGAAAGGAGGAATCGCATAGAAGACCCAGAAATAAACCCACACACCTATGAATACTCAATATTTGACAAAGAAGCCAAATCCATTCAATGGAAAAAAAGACAGCATCTTCAACAAATGGTGCTGGACCAACTGGATGTCTACATGCAGAAAAATGAAAATAGATCCATATTTATCACCCTGCACCAAACTAAAGTCCAAGTGGATCAAGGACCTCAACATAAAACCAGATACTCTAAATCAGCTGGAAAAAAAAGTGGGAAACAGCCTAGAACTCATTGGCACAGGAGACAACTTTCTGAACAGAACACCAACAGCACAGGCTCTAAGAGCAACAATCAATAAATGGGACCTCATGAAACTGAAAAGCTTCTGTAAAGCAAAAGACACTGTCATCAAAACAAATAGACAGCCTACAGATTGGGAAAGAATCTTCACCAACCCTTTATCTGACAGAGGGCTAATATCAAGTATATATAAAGAACTAAAGAAGCAGAAAAGCAACAAACCAAGTAATCCACTTAAAAAATGGGGAACAGAGCTAAACAGAGAATTCTCGAAAGAGGAACATCGAATGGCAGAGAAACACTTAAAGAAATGCTCAACCTCATTAGCCATTAGGGAAATGCAAATCAAAACGACCCAGAGATTTCACCTTACACCCATCAGAATGGCCAAGATGAAAAACTCAAGTGATAGCACATGCTGGAGAGGTTGTGGAGAAAAGGGAACCCTCCTCCATTGCTGGTGGGAATGTAAACTGGTTCAACCACTCTGGAAGTCAATCTGGTGCTTTCTCAGACAACTAGGAGTAGTGCTACCTCAAGACCCAGCTATACCACTCCTAGGTATATACGCAAAATTTGCTCAAGTACACAACAAGGACATTTGTTCAACCATGTTCGTAGCAGCTTTATTTGTAATAGCCAGAACTTGGAAACAACCCAGATGTCCATCAACGGAGGAATGGATACAGAAATTGTGGTATTTTTACACAATGGAATACTACTCAGCAATCAAAAAGGAGGAAATCATGAAATTTGCAGGCAAGTGGTGGGATCTAGAAAAGATCATTCTGAGTGAAGTATCCCAGAAGGAGAAAGTCAAACTTGGTATATACTCGCTTATATAGACCTACAAGACATGATAAACATAATGAAATCTACACACCTAAAGAAGATAATCAAGAAAGTGGACACAGGTGAAGGTGATTAATCCTCATTTAGAAAGACAAATGGGATGTGCATTGAACTTATGACAGGAGTCTACCACAAAAGGCATCTGAAAGACTCTACCTAGCAGTGTTTCAAAGCAGACACTAAGACTCATAACCAAACCCTCGGCAGAGTGCAGGGAATCATATGAAAGAAGGGAAGTTAGTATGATATGGAAAGGATAGGAGCTCTACAAGGACCAAATATATCTGGGCACAGGGTCTTTTCTGAGACTGACACTCAACCAAGGACCATCTATGGATATAACCTAGAACTTCTGCTCGGATGTGGCCTGTGGTAGCTCAGTAACCAAGTAGTTTTCCAAAGTAAGGGGAACACGGACTATTTCTAATAGGATCTCAAGGGCAGGCTGTTTGACCCCCACCCCAGGGGAGGAGCAGTCTGTTAGGCCACAGAGGAGGACTTTGCAGCCAGCCCTGAAGATACCTGATAAAACAGGGTCTGATGAAAGGGGAGGAGGTCCTCCCCTATCAGGGGACTTGGAAAGGGGCAGGGAGGAGACCAGGGAGGGAGTGTGGGGTTGGGGAGGGAATGAGGGAGCGGGAGACAGCTGGGACACAGAGTTAACAAAATGTAACTAAAAAGAAAAATAAAAAAAAAATAAAAATTAAAAAAAAAAAGAAATTATCACCCATGGGAAAAAAAAATAAAATGTATATGCCTTACCCTTGTTAATTCAAATGTTGATTTCCCCACCCCCAGCTCTCTGGTTTCAATCTGGATATTGCATTGTGATACTCACTATAAGCATCCTGTCTCAACTCTTGTGTAAACAGGACACAAATAAAGCAACTAGATACAATGTTGTGCAATGGGAGGAGCCAGAGGACAGGAAAGAGGGGAGGAGTTAGAGAACAGGAAGGGGGGAGAAGGAGGAGGAGCTCGAGGAGAGGAGCACGAGAAGAGCAGAGTGGGAGGAGAGAGCTTGGAGGACTTGGAGCATGAACCAGACCTAAGATTTCACAAAAAGCAAGTATAATGTGGGAAATCTAAATGTTAGGAAACTGAGGGCTTGGAGGTTTAGGAGGGAGTAAATATTGCCCAGCATTGTGTTCTAGAATAACTAAAAACCCAGTCTCTGTGTGGTGATTTGGTTTTACAGCTGCTGAGGATTAATAGCAGCGTTACCAGAAGTTAAACCCATAGTAAATTTTAATTACCACCTACAACATGAGATGAATAAACAGTATTAGGAAAAGTTTACAATAAAAGGCAAAATTGGACTTGAACCTGAGTTTGTTTGGCCTGGAAGCTTGTGCTCTTCTCCCATGACCATGACTCAGTGGTTGGGAGAGATACTCAGGGCCATTTCCCTTGAAGGTTTGCATCTAGCTGTGCAGGCTCCCCTGGTGCCTAGGGGAGGCTGGTATAGCCATTTCTACTGGGACTGATTTGTGTGTGAACTAAAGAGGGCTGTGGCCCTCTCTGAACTAGTTATATAATAGTTCCATAAGCCAGTGCTTTCCTCGGGGACCATCTGACACACACATCATATCTGAGGCTCCATGTTTTATTCAGAAAACACAGTAGTAACTGACAGGCAACTCACAGACCAGGCTACGAAATCTAGCATTATGTATCTTCCCTCAAATTTGTGAAAGTCCGTGCCCATGCTTGTGAGCCTGACTCTGGAAATAGTGGTGTCTGCCTGTTTGGGTGGCTCTTTGCTGTTGAACTGGCGCCTGAGGGATTTTGGAGGTATGGAGAGTAATTTATCCTCCATCATGAGTCCTATCAATGAACATTTCACTCCCTGGATTGGTTTCCTGGCATTTCTTTATACCCAGAGACACGCAAAATATGTTATTTTAGAAACTCAGGGGGCATGTTGCAAAGTTGAATGGCAACAGTCTAGACTGAGATATCTTTGTTTATTTGGAGAACTTGAGGAAGCGTAAGTTATTTTGAACTTAAGGGTCTGGATGACAGTCTGCTACAAATCCAATTTGTTCCCATTAAAGCTTTTTTTTTTTTTTCCTTTTTGGCAAAGATTGGAATTTTAGCATGTAAATTTTGAATACAAAAAGGAGTCTTTATTTGCCTCATTGCACATTATCAATTGTGGTAGGCCCAAAAAGGATGGAATTGATAAAAACAGTAAATTGCTCTTGTTTTCACATCTCGGAAAAAAAAAACCCAAAAACCACATTTGTATTTTCTGATAACATAGGAAGATTTTTCCCAGAGCTTTGAGGATCATCATCAGGGCATGGGTGGCAGATATTATAGGGATGCTGGTGATGGTCATTAGAATATAAACATGTTGATTTTGGGGGTACCATGCCATCTCCTGAAGAATACCAGTAGCAGCATTAGTAACATGTACAAAACAATCTACTTTTCATCGTAACCCTGACGTTTGTAGGGCAGGTGTGTGGTAGTACAAGCACTTTTCACTAATATTTTGTATGCCTGGCTTTAATGACTCTGTAGTATGTTTGATGGGCTATATCCATCACTCAGTATATTGACAATCACAAGGACACTTCCTGCCACTCATCTGCCAGCTACAGCTGTGGTCACTTCTCCACTCTCTGTCCTGTTACGAGGAAGATCTGCATTTGTAAAGATCGGGTGTGTAGTACCTGATTGACTCAATTCATTGATTATTGAATCAGTTAATTCAGTCCTACCCATGGAGGCACTCATTGTGTTTGCTGTGTTCGTTATCAACTTAAAAATGCTAAGAAGTGAATTTGAGCCTTTCAGTTGCTTGATGGGTCCTGTGGTGATGTCTGTGAAGGTAATGTGCTTACTGGGCAAGCATGACTTTGGATCCCCAGCATCCAAGTGAAAACTGGGTGTAGTAGTATGTGTCTGTAACCCCGACACAGACAGGGGACAAGGCAGAGACAGAAGGATTCCAGGGGCTCACTGACCAGCCTTGCTGGCTGAAACAGAAAACTCCAGGTTTGGTGAGAGATTCTGTATCAGAAAAATAAGGTGGGGAGCGACAGACAGACATTGACCTCTGACCTCCTCACCTGCATGCACACGAGCACCCCTGCACACATGTGCACACGCACATGCACGCACCAAACAGACAATAAAAGAAAAAAGGTTTGACAGGAGTGGACTTTAAGAACTGTAATGACCGAAAGTGATTGTGCTTTAAAGACATTTGTCTCAACCTTTTTCTTGAATGGGATCCCAATAGAGTGCCACCTCCTCATACCTTTGCAGGCCTGGAGTTCATGTGCACTGTTAGCTTAGCTGCCTTCATTATTCAAGATGTGTAAGAACTTAGCTAAAACGAGAGGCAATTGTAGATCCTGAGTTGGGATGATGCCTGTAGACTGTTCTGAGCTGGGGTGATGCCCATTGGATTTTAAAAAAATGACTCCGTGGTGAATTCCATGAAGCCTTTGCAAACATGACTCCTCGTCTTAGCATAAATGGACACGACTGAGGAAAGGACCAGCACTCACAAGGGCCTGAACCGACCTTCATGTGCAATCTTTGCCTTTCCTGACACTGTCTGCCTGCAGTAGAGCTTTCCTGGGGAAGGCTACAGAGCACTGTCCAGTGGTAGCTGGCAGGTACCCTAAGCAGATCTGTGCTGTTAGTAGTACATCTCAGCTGCACAGGAATCCTGTGAGACATTTCCACTTAAAGACGGATAATATAGAAAGACACTTCCAAGTCTGATGGTCAGACAGCTTCTTAAATGTAATGCTCCATTCTCCATTTCTGACCAGTAGGAGAGGCCAAGTTTGTAAAGAAAGGATGGGCATCCAGAGGAAAGCTGGCTTAGTCTATAGAATAAGTTTAAGGATAGCCTGGGATGCTTAGAGAAACTTTCTTAAAACAAAAAGAAGAGGGCTGGGGGTGTAGTTTAGTAACAGAAGACTTGTGTCACATGTGAGAGATCCTAGGTTCAGTCCACAGTAACAGATACACACACACACACACACACACACACACACACACACAGAGAGAGAGAGAGAGAGAGAGAGAGAGAGATACACACACACAGGGAATGAAGGAGAAAGGGAGGGGGCAGGAGAAAGGAAAGGAGTGGAAGAGGGAGGGGGAGGAAAAGCTGACTTCCACTGTTAATTGAAAATACCCATGTGTCACTGTTTAGATGCCATCTCTCTTTACCAAACTTCTCATGTCTTTAAATCTCTCTTTCAAAGCTCTTAAAGGCCGCAGATGAGCTGCTGGTGGAGTGTCAGGGCTTGGATTTCCCCTGCTTAGCTGTGGTTAAGGTGCTAATTAGTAGGGAAGGAGCCAGCTGGCAAGTGGCCAGGAGGAAAAGCACAGAAGTCCAAAGACCTGTGCAAACCACAGATTGGATAACCTGCGGGTTGCACAATGGAGGCCAGCCTCTCGTGAGCTAGCAGGGGGGGTCCCTTGGCTACGTCAGGGCAGTATCATGCTGGCTGTATGACCATCTCCTCACCAGTTAGATGTAATGGTAGGAGCAATCTTCCCAGCTAGCTCCAAGTTTTAAACAACATTAGTTAAGGGCAGTAGACTAGGAAGCTCTCTACACTGAGCAACTACTTAGCAACCCCATTTAATTTTCACCATGACTCTATAAGACAGGCATGGGGGCTAGTGTTTTATGGGTATTTGGAGGAGGGAGAAGCCTGTTAAATGCTACACACCTGCCTTCAAAACTTTTGTTCTTGCACTGGAGCCCACCTGCAGGAAAGCTTGGCATTTCATGGCCATTTGATAATTATCTATTATTGTTGGGAAGAAAAAAAATATCTCCTTGTTACAAATTTAAAGAAAATATATCTGAAGATCTGAAGCTGCTGGGTGCCTCCTTGCCCTGGTTTCCTGTGTCTCATTTACCTGTATCAGTTTAACCAATGCACGTTGGTATTTTTTTATGTAACAAGTTCATGGGTTTTACTGATTTAACTTAGGTTACATAAATCTAAAGGCTGCTGATGGCTAGCAATCTTCTAAGGGAAAGGAGCCGAGATTCCCCTGGAGGCTTGGGGCTGGATGGCTTTGGCTTAGCCATTTGCTGAGATCAGCTTTCATGAGAGTAAATTTGCTACAACCCCTCAATAATCCAGTGGAAACCTGGGTTCTCAGCAACCAAGTCCCTAAGAATGTTATAAACATAAATAAAAGAGAGGGCCCAAGCAGACACAGTCGACATTCCGTCAGGGTGATGCAATAGCAGGTTGAAACTGGGCAGCTGTGTGGTTCAGGGTCCCTTGGTGCAACGGTTCTCAATCTTGTGGGTAACTCTTTCACTGGGGGCCACCTAAGACCACTTGAAAACACAGATATTTACATTACGATTCATTACAGTAGCAAAATTACAGCTCTGAAGTAGCAATGGAAATAATTTTATGTCACCACAACATGAGGAACTGTATTAAAGGTTCTCAGCCCTGCCTTAGCGGAAAGAGAAATTAACCTAGCAGAGATGAGGTATGGCTCAGTATTGCCTCCATTGTATTGGAGGATTCTGAGGCCAAATATACAGCCAGGTGCTAGATAGGGAATTTCTGTCAGTGGATGGACTGCGTGGGGAATACACACACACACACACACACACACACACACACATACATGCTTGCATAGAAACATACATTTATAGACTAATACAAATGTATACATGCACACACAGTGTACATACATACACCCACAGGTCCTCACACACACCATATTTCTTCTTAATTTGTTAGTTTGTCTTACAGAACCTGCTTTAAATTCACAAATGAGTGAAGAGTCAGGTTTCCTTTTTCAGTCTATTTCCTTAGGGAGGAAAATGTATTTTTCTCCTTGGTTCTCATAACAAAATAATAAAGTGGGTGGTGTAAAAGCCCAGAAGTCTTTTTTCTGTTGCACTGGAAGCTGGAATTACCGGCTAAGGTTGCTAGGGTAGCTTGCTCTAGGCTCCTCCTTGGCCTGCAGTTGGCTGCTTTCTTGTGGGGTTCTCAGGCAGCCTTTGCTCTGCCATAAGCCATCTGTATCCGAGTTTCTTCTTATGATTATTTGTGCTGAGACACCTATGGCCTTAAGTCCTTCTGAAAGCACAAGTCTCCAAGGACACCCCGTTGTGGATCAGAGCTCCACATAGGAAGTTTTGGGAGAGACACAATTCAGTTCATCACACAGTGACATCATATCACTGCTTTTCCATCTGTGTTAACTTACTCAGAGGAAGGTAATGGCACATTTAGCCCACTGTAGGGCTTTGATACTGTCTATGGTACGCTGTTGCTATGGTAACCCTAGCAAACTAATACATCCCCCACCTAAACCATAATGACTTAAAATTAATCATCTGCTATGTCTCACACAGTCAGTGTTTTAAGTATTCCATGTTACTGTCCTCAAGTCTTTGTCTTAAATTCCAATGCCAAAGATGATAAATCGGGATTTGAATTACAGACTTCTATTTTTTTCTTCTGTGCTCTATCTCTGACCATAAATCACATTTCAAAAATTATAAATATGATTATTCTGCCTTTTTGTGCCCGGACATCCTCTGATCTTCTAAACATGCCCTGTGATTAGCAATAGAGTCAGACTGAGCTCCAGCACCGGGAAAGAACACGTCTCTCAGGGAGAGAAGCGTGGGTCTTTTTAGTGTCCTTTTCCCAACTGTGATGTCATAGACAAATGCTTTTACATTTGTAGTTGTGAAGATAAATAGGCAGCTAATGGTTGCTGGTGAAAGGCGAGGCCTTCTTTAGTGGGGTAGCTACTGCTAAGTTATCCATGTTTCTGGAAGCAACTTTCCCCAATTAAAGTCATTGGGTCACCAATATACAAACATACAAATACATGCATGAATGCATGCATGCATACATACATACACACATATATGTGTAACATGTATGTATATTGTAGCCAGTTTATGCATCATTTGGACTACTGAAAATATTGTTTGTAAATAAATTTTTAGACAGTTGGCAGCTTTGATGTATTTCTTTCTCTTTGCTCTTACATCAAAGCTGCCTGCTGCTCACATTTCTACAACTCAGAGGTACACTTGTTGGAACTCCCAGTCTTTTGGACTAGCATAGCTGGAAGACTCCACCTCGTCAGCTTGGAAGAGGTCACCGAATCCGATTTCCACCATTACAGAATTGGTCTTGATTTGATCATTGGGAAGCCACAGACAACAAGCAAGCAGGGGTGTATGACTCAACCATAGTTAAAGTGAAGAGCCTCAAATTTCACCAGAAGCTGCAATGATCCACTGCATTCTTTGACTAGATCATTCTGGGGGCCAGGCATGATAGTGTATGCCTTTAATCCAAGTACTCAGGAGGCACAGACAGGTGGATCTTTGGGAGTTCAAGCCTGGTCTACAATGATTTTCAGGCCACATGGTGAGTTATGAAATGCTGTTCACTCTGAAGCTCTTGATGACGGCTTGGATTTCCCTTTTATTTATAACACTGTCAGGTGCAATGTCTGAACCTTGGGTATTTCACATTAAAGTATAGCAAGCTGCCCACCTGTGCTCTTTGGTCCTCATGTTCTATATAGTGTTTCACTGATTTAACAAGAACTGTTCAAGGGTGGTGCCTGTTGGGCAGATCAACCTCTCTGAACACACATTTCTATCCCCAGCCCATCCCCAGTGCACAGGGCTGCAAACCCACAAGTCCCACCCACTCTCTCCAGGGTATGTAACAAGGTCACTAGAATCCTACAGCCTGATGCTACCAGAGGATAGCCCAAGGCAATGGCTCCTCCATCAATGTCAGCAGCTAGCTTTATGCCTGGAATTGGTCCTACTCCCATAGCGAAAGGCTCCACACCAGCTTATGGCCAGGAGACTATTCATGCTAAAGGTCTCAGCATTCAATTCTCAGCTTTAGTCTTTTCATGAGAACCATGGCAGGGGCACCATTGTTCATTCCTGATGCATTATCTGGGGTGGCCTTTCCCATCTCATCAGTAAGAAAGTAAGGGTTTAGCCTGCCCATGGCATCAATGTAACTGCCATAATAAGGAAACCCATCAATGTTCACTTCAGTAGGACCTTTTCTGGAAGACACCAGCATAAATTTTCTTGTCAAAGTGGCCAGCTTTCTGCGCATGCTCTGCCCTGTTCTGGGTCAGAACTGTAACCTTGTCTTGGGCCTCTCTACTCACTTGCCTTTTTTTTTTTAACTACGCTTTCATCTGTGATGCCCACATGATAGCTGTGAAACACATCTATAAGACCATCACAGAGTTTGCTGTCTGCTAGTGCTACCTCACACATCTTGAGTCCTATTCTCAGTTGAGCCAAGGGAGGGGCCTTGCTCATGTTCTCCATGCTTCCAGAAACCACAATGCTGGAGTCACTTGTGGCTGAACTGGGCTGTAAGGCACACAGCCTTTAGGTCCAAGCCACAGATCATCCGGTAGCTCCACATTAGAACTGAGTAGGGGATCCCTGCACCTACACTGGCTTGTCAAGTACAACTTTGCCCACAATCTGACATCAAAATGTGTCCGACTATGACCTCAGATCCCTCTTGTTGAGCCACCTTGGCCCTCTGCAGGACTTCTTCTATGACAGTTGTCCCCAGGTCGTGGACAGGCCCAATGGACAGGGTAGCACTGGAGGAGCCTATGGCTGTCTGTGCCACCAAGATGATGGCCATAGGGTCCCAAGCCTCCATTCATCCTGTCACTCAGCTCTCTGCCAGCCCAGCTCTGTCTGCAACTGCAGAGCTTAGTCTTTAAAATCAAAATAAAAGTCCCTTCACTACTCTTTATCTGATGGGCTAATAATTCTCCATGCTAACCCCGGTATAACACTCCACCCCTCATGTTCTTGTATTGGTCTGGGTGTTCAGCTCATGTGGAATTTTATGTGATACTCCATCTCCTTCCAGCCCTAACCCCTCCACTTCTAGCCCTCTGTTCCCTCTGCCCTGATCTCAGCAAGCAACTTGGACTGTTTTACCTAGCATGGGTCTCTGGGCTCAGTGAAATCAAACAAGAACAAGATGATAAATGCATGCTGCATTCCACTGACACCAGAGTGAGAACTGTCACTGGCATGAAGGCGGCTGGATGTTTTCTCTTGGGACCACACTTCATGTCCATGAATGAAGCTTTGTGATTATAGCTTTTGACAAGTCTCTAAGATTTAATACCTAGAAAAAAAAAATCCTTGGGAAGGGTCTTCTCCACGTTTTTTTGTTTGTTTGTTTGTTTGCTTTTTTTTTTTTTTTTTTTTGTTTCTCAACAAGATTGATACGGATGGAGAAACTTCCCATCCATGCTTCTGGTACAGCAACTTTCTGAGTTGGCGGTCACAGGAGATTGGGGTGCATCATCCTCTTCTCTTAATGACCCGCATAGGGGACAAAAGTTATGAGCAACAGAGCAACCAGGGGGTTGGAGTGGAGCAGACTCATCACACCCTTTGATAGACCGGGTGTACAGGAGAAAACAGAACATTCTTGTCACCGCATAGCTGTTGATTCAGACCCTCTTTAATTCCCAGAGACTGCAGAGTAAAAGAATTAGATAATTATGCGTGTGATGGTGAACTCGATGGGTCCCAGTTTCATTAGAATGTAACCTGGGGTCAGCACTCTGTTCATTTGGTTGTTGATAATGGTGGCGGCACTGGTAGTATGGCAGAAAGGTCAGAGTCTTTCAGATATTTTCAGGTAAAAATGTATCTGTAATAGCAAAGGTCAGCATGCCACACTGAGGGCAAAGTCTTTGTATTCTGATGACTAAATGGAAGACCCTCCCTGGTGAAGAGAAACCTTTCGGAGAGGAACTTTGGGAGGGATGTTGGAGGCTTGGCCACTTTATAGGCCTGCTTCCAGAGCCTCAGAATCAAAGACAAACTGCCTGCAGGATAATCTCCTCGCCAGTTGGCACAGCACTCAAGGTCCTTTTCAATCTGGCCTGAGTCCGTGGTTCTGTCGTCTTTCCTCCTCTGTGCTTGTGTATGTCCTTCACTATTTCTGCTCTCTAACCCATGCTAGTGCTATTTTCTTCCAGAATGTTCGTACTTATTCCTTCTAAGTCTCCTCACCACTGTAAAAACATCCATAAAATCCATGCTCACATGTCTCCTATGAAACCTTACCTGGACACGGTCCTTGCAATACAAAAATTTTAAGGACAAAGGTCATGCTCTGCTCTGCTTCTTTCTGTCCTTAGACCTTAGTGCCATGCGTAATGCAATGGCATCCCTGAAGTGTTTGCTGCAAATGAACATATCCACGGTAGAGCAGAGAGGGGCAACGAGGACCTACGAAGCCAGACAGACCAGTGCAGACAGACTACAGTTTTGGAGTCTGACCCCCAGAGATCTGCTATGGGCTGGGTGATCATGGGTAAATCAACTTCCCATGTTTGATTTCCTCATCTGTATATGGGGGGGGGTTGTCATGATCAACAAAAGATAGCTCAGTCAATGAAGTGTTTGCCTTGGAAGCACAAAGACCCACGTTCAAGCCCTAGGACTCACATAAAAATGCCTGACCTAGTTGAACATGTTTAAAATCCTAGTGCTGGAATGGAAGAGACATGTAGATTTCCGTGGTTCACTGGCCAGCCAGCCTAATCTACTTGACAAGTACCAGGCAAGTGATAAACCCTGCCTCAAAAACAAACAAACAAACAAACAAACAAACAAATGAACAAACAAACTGTCTGAGGAATGATACCAGAGGTTATCCACTGGCCTCCACACAAGCACACCCTATGCACATACAACCCCACACAACTTCGCACACAAGTTCCCCTGTACACACCTACCCTTCCCCAACATATAGAGGGTGATGGTAAAACCACATTCTCCAAGATTTTGAGATCAGAATAACTCAGGCAATGTAAATAGTGAAATTGAACTCAGAATTGGCAGCGGTAAAATTAAATGCAGTAGCACAAATGTAAAGACTGACAGATTCCACCTCATCCAAAGTAAGAAGTCATCCTCTCAGGACACAGCAAAGGAAGTAGAAAGACAAGCGACAGAGGAAGAGGAGATAGACTCACAGCATCCTACCAGTAAGAAGTCCTCAAATCAACACAAAATACTCAAAGCAAAAGAAGAAGCAGCTTCATCCCAGAGAACAAAGTTCAGGAGAACTAAGCACACGGAAGTGGAAGCCAGTACTGTGTCAGATTCCATTTTCTATCTATTTGCATAGAAATATTCAAGGTGCTTCATAATTCCATATTACAGAATGGATGTGGATCAACACTGCTGCTTCTACTTGGATATGAAAATACAATCTTCTGCAATCACTCCAAGAAGCAGTTTGTGGTTCTTTTGTAAATTTTAAATGTTCACTTTCACTGCTATTCAGCAGTTCCTTTGTAAGTATGTGACAAAGATGGAGTCTTAAATAGCAGGAGACGTGTGTAAGAATAGTCATGGCAGTACTCCTTTCGAGAAAAAAAACAAAAACAAGTAACCTACCTGTCTATTGGGAATAAGAAGGACTAATAAATTAGAATGTACAGACAGGTGAAAATGCTAGTGAATGAACGTTAATAACCATCTGGAGAATGACATTAACATAATTGTGAATGGGAAAACAAGCCTAGTGCATGGTTTATGATGAGTTTAAAGATTAAGAAAACAGAATGATATCTGACTCTATACACATATAAATACAATACAGTGATGTTCAGAACATTTCTCAATTTAGTTAGGGGATGAGATAGAAGGGAAGATGGGAGAGACACAGAATACAGAGTTACCAGATCATCCTAGCTCTTGGCTCAGTCTCTAAGGACACAGAAACTTCTTCACATTTTTATTATTTAGGTATTTATATTTAGTTTTTAAAACAAAGTGTTACTTAGTAGCCTTGGCTGGCCTCCAACTCATGGTGATGATCTGCCTGTCTCTGCCACCACCTGTGCTTCTCTATTCCTGGCTTCTTCATGTTTTTAAACAAATAAATATACATGGTGTGTGTGTGTGTGTGTGTGTGTGTGTGTGTGTGTGTGTGTGTGTGTGTGTGTGAGAGAGAGAGAGAGAGAGAGAGAGAGAGACAGGCAGAGAGGCAGAGAGGCAGAACCTGGCATGGGTTTTCAAAGTTTCAAAGTCCACCTCCAGTGACACACCTCCTTCAACAAAACCACACTTCCTAATCCTTCCCAAACAGTTCCACCAACTGGGAACCAAGCACTCAAACGTACGAGTCTGTGGTGGCCATTTCCACTCAAACTACCAACTTCAGGCTGATTATCACTCCAGGCTGACTTTGTGTTCATCTTGTGTTTGCTTGTTTTTGTGTTTGAAAGGTAGAGATGGAAAAAAAGAGAAGACAGGAGGAGTAAGAGACTCTGGACAAGTTCATAATCAACACCACCTCCCCCAGCACTATATGACTGTGGGAAAAAAAAATATCCCTCTGACCTCAGTTTCCCCACCTAATTGGCATGGATTCCATAGCTTCTCTTGGCTCCCATTTTCACTCTGTAGGCATTTTCTGAAGGTCCTCTTCCCTCTGGTTTTGTCTCCTTGGTCACTACCACAGAGAGAACATATCCTGTGTGGCCTGGAAGATCAGTGGAGAAGATCAGAGCTGTCATGTGCTGGATTCTGGCACCAAGTCCACACTGGAATCGATACTTCTTGCCACAGCTGCCCTACCACATTTGTGATTGCATAATTTACTGCTCTGTAAACACAGCTCCTGGTTTATTTCCCCACAGTTCCCCACCCACCCAAGAAATAGCATCGAGAGAGAAAGAGAGAGAGAGAGATTTGTTTCCACTATGAACCAAATATGAAGGTCACATGGTTTTATGATTTTTTTCCTTACCAAAGAAATATGGGAGGCTTAGGCAGGCCAACCTTCCAATTAATCTTAAGAACAGATGCCTTGGAGGTGGGTGAGCCAGAATATTATTCACTTCCCTAGACATTTATCAGGGAGAGTGGAAAACCCTGTGCACTGGCCTGCAGTAGCTTTAGTTGTATCTCAACTGGGATGACCCCACACTCATAGGCATGATCTACATCATAGACTGTGCCCAGGTTCCCTGTCACATGGACATTACTGGTCCACACATGTGGTGTGTATCACCCTGCGTGCTCACATAGCTGCTGGTTCAGTATCCTCATGCTGCTCACACTGCTCTGAGCTACTCAGGCTCAGTGCCCTTGCCCAGGAGTACTTAAAACCCTTCCTGTTTCTCTAGGCTGCGTTAGCATGGCGTGCCTGGCTTTCAGCTCTACTGAACAGCTGACTTCCTCTGTTGTGTGATCAGATGGTGGCCAACCTCACAAAAGAACTGTGGCAGAAGGAGGGCAGAATCAAAGCGTGCTGACCCATCGAAGGAGCCAGATTTATTAATTGATGTGAGATGCGGGGCAGGAAGAGAAGATACGGCCTCCTCATGGGCCAGGTCCCAGGCTAAACATGCCACATCCATTGCTCAGCTCAAATAATAACCCTGTGAAGCTGGTGGTATTAGTCCTGTGTTATCTACGTGGTTCTTGCTGGGTGGATGTTCTGAGTACTTCTTTCCTGCCCCCCGAAGCATGCTCAAAGCTTGTGTAGAGTGAGCTGATGTATGGGAGGCTAGAATGGGATGAGTCTGCTTATTATCCACCCACTGTAAAGATTTCTTCCATCGTGATTTCCACCATTCTGGAATCACTTTCCTACTTTTATTCTGTCAGAATCCATTTGCCTTGTCTGGTGGATTTCCCAAGAGTGAACCTAGAGCAAAGTTTTTGCCTTTGGTAGTGTGCTTTGTAGTGACATGGACATTCCAGCAAAGATGGACACACTGGAGGCAGGGAGAACTGAATATTAGTCCCCACCGTAAGCTCTGTGACTTGGACAGAGTCGCTAGCTTTCCGTGAGCTGCAGCTTCCTCTGCACAGTGGTGCCAAGGACTTCGTTCTGGTGTAATGAACAGAAAAGACGACACCTGCAAAACTGCCTAGGATGCATCCAGTAACCTCCAACCAAAGGAGGAGTGAGTGCATAGCCCTGTCTCAACATGTCACTTGTCCTTGTGTACTTGGATGTTACCTTTTAATATACGGCTCTTTCCCCCATTCAGTTTGGTCCTTCATGCATCTTCGTTTCGACGTTAGCATTTAGGCTGATTTGAATTCATATTGAAAGGTTGGGGTAACTACGTAGCAAGAGGTGACTCAAGGCAGGCATGGCTTATGTTGGCTCACAGTTTAGGGAGGGATACTTTCTGTTATGGTTAGAAAGGATGAGCCAACAGGAGCATAAGCTCTCCAGTCACGTTGTGTCTGCAGTTAGCAACAAGAGAAAGATGAATGTTGGGGCTCGGCCTGCTTTCCTCTTATTCAGTCCAAGATCCTAGCCTAAGGAACTGTAGTGCTCATATTTAGGGTGTCTTCCCATATCAAATATTCTAACCTAGAATATATGTCACAGAAACGCCCAGCAGTTTTTCTGTAGGAAACTCTATATCCTGTCAAGATGACAGTCAATATTAATCATTACAATCAGATATCAGTCTCCCTCTTCCCCACCCCCTTCCCTGATTATCTTCCTGAATTTTCTCTAAAAGAATGGTGTGGTGGCTAATTGTGGCTGTCAACTTGCCCTGTCTTGGAAGAGGGAGTCTCATTTGAAGAACTGCCTCCATCAGACTGGACTCTGGGGATGTCTGTGAGGGCATTTCCTTGATATAGGAACAGTTCAGCCCACTGTGGGCTGAACCATTCCTAGGCAGGTGAGTTGGGGCTCTGTCAGAAAGCTAGCTACCTGTGAACCAGGAAGTAAGCCAGGAAGTAGCATTCCTCAGTAGTTTCTGCTTTAAGCTTCTTCCTTGATTGAGTTCCTGTCTTAATTTCCCTCAAAGACAGACTGGAACTTGTGAGAAATATCCACCTAGTTGCTTTTGGTCATTATGTCTATCAAAGTTACTGAAAATCAGAGTGGAACAAATAGGCACAGGTTCAAAGCTCTGCATTCTGTTGGAGCTAATCCATCAGGCTCCATTGCCTGGTGGGGTGTGAGTTCCATCAGACAAGAGGGGTGCTGCCATCTAGGCTTTGTGGGAGCCAGTGTGAATTCCAGCTCTGCTTCTCCTCAGGAGGGATGAAGTGTTGAAAATTAGAATCAGCTGCAAGCGTTTGCAGCTCCACATTCAGAACTACAGATCAGAAGTTGCTAGAAGCTATTTTTGGAGAACTCCTAATAAGTACAGAACCAAAATACAGACATGGTTGTTAACACTGTGGGAAATGCCAAACTCAAGTTGGAGCACAGCCAGTGGAGAACAAGAGTCCTAGAGAGCTTATCTCCCACAGATCTTTATTATGCAGGAGATAAGAGGCTCACATGTGTGCTCTTTCTGTCTTTCTCTTGTGTGTGTGTACGTACATATTCCTGTGTATGAGTGTGTGTGTGTGTGTGTGTGTGTGTATGTCTGTGTATGTGTGTGTGTGTGTGTGTGTGTGTGTGTATGTGTACGTGCACACATAGGCCGTGGCATCTGGGTGGAGGCCAGAAAACAACCTCAGGTGTCAAGTCTCACTTTCTGCCTTGTTTGATGTAGGCTCTGTCTTGTCATTCATCACCACACGCATCAGAGTAGCAAGCCTGCTATCTTTGCTCATGTTCGCCTGCCTCTGCCAAGCATCACCTCATACAAGTAGGGAATTAGACCCATGCTACCTCTTCTTGCTTTTTTAAACACACACACACACACACACACACACACACACACACACACACACACAAACACTCTCTCTCTCTCCCCCCCTCTCTCTCTCTCTCTCTCTCTCTCTCTCTCTATATATATATATATATATATATATATATATATATATATATACTTGAAGGTGTATTTATTTTTATTTTCTGTGCATGAGTGTTTTGCCTGCATGTAGGTATGTGCACCACTTGTGTCCCTGATACTTAACAGTGGTGAGAAGAGGGCATCAGGTCTCCTTCAACAAGAGTTACAGAGGGTTGTGAGCTGCCATGGAGGTGCTGGGAATGGAACCCAAGTCTCATGGAGAGCAGCCAGAGATCTTAACCACGGAGCCATTTCTTCAGCCTCTCTCTTGTTGCTTTGATGTGGGTTCTGGGGAAAACGACTCAGGTCATCAGCTTGCTGTGCCTGCATTTTCCCTGCTGAGCTATCTCCCAGCCCAAGGAGCTTTTCCTGCCCTTTGTACTTCTGTTAGAGCCCAGGACCTCAGGCAGCAAGCAACACCTGCCATGTTCTGCACCTTTATCTCCAATGAGCAGGTTGTTTTTCTCCTCCGTGTCTTTCCTCACATCTCTATCTGTTCTCTCTCAAACCTGTTAGGAGATCTCCTTCCAGGGCAGGTATAAAAAACTGCTCAATGACAGACTGAAGTTGGATTTCACCAAAGTTTCTTTGGGGGAATCAGTGAGTTTATGAGGCTTCTTTACAGTGAATGGTGACTCCACACCAGCCAATCAGCCAGCCATACAGAATTTTCAGCCTATGTGAATGATGGATTCCTGACAGCTACATAGGACAGAGCCCTGTCCTCTAGCAAACCCTCATACTCAGATGTCTCCAGAGACCATATGTGACCTTATTCAAGTAGGCCAGAAACATATACAATTGGCCAAAGGTGCAGGAGAGAGTGGCTGGAATTTTAGGTGAGGTTCCTGGGATCACCCCCTTCTATGAGGGGAGGAGCATCAAGCGTCAGCAAGCTGGATCTTGAGGGTCTCCTGGAAGTAACCACAGCTGCTCAGGTGATGTTGACAGCTGTTCTGTGCACAGGACAGTGCTATATGATAGCACCCCGTTTGTTCTCTGGCGTACCTCATTTATTCCAGGGATTTGTGCAACCCACATCCCACACAAACAATTCCTCATTCTATACTTCTAGCCTTGAACTTTATTCTGAACATCATACCGTCCTTTAAAGTCCCCCTACACCCACGGTGCCTCAACAATGGGTGATATTCTCTCACTCTGCTCACTAACATTGGAGCAAAAGCTGGCTGTAGGCTCAGATCTTTTTCTCTCTAGAACAAAGCTTTCATCGCGGCATCCTTGATAACTGAGACTACACCACCCATGTAGAATATCCCTTTCTGAAAGTAACAGGATCTATTCACACGGCATGCCTTGTGGCTTCTGGGAAAGTGTGGGACACCACACACAGGTGCTCCTACTAATACCACACTTGTCATAGAGATCCAGGACTGTCATCTACACAGTTCATGGCCCTCTGCTCAACAAGCTTTCATTAGGCTTTAGCTGAAGACTTTCATAGCTTAAGCAGGTGCCATTTCAGTTTGGCAGTGTGTCGGGTGTGGATCTTCAGGTGCTGTTCACCTCTCGGCACACTGGAATCCTTACTCCCGTTTAGGTTGCCGATTAAATTGTCCCCACCCTCCATCCTCTGAAGATTCTTGTTAGTTGTTGCCAGGGCATCAACGGTACCTCTTCTAGAACATGTTCCGGAGGGAGGCCTTTGTGTCTCCATCAGAGCTGACAGTCTCGGTGCTCTAGGGGACATCCTCGTGCTTCAGTTTTCTCCAGGGTCCTGATTGCTGTGAAGGGGCCTAACATGGTCCTCAAAGGGCCCACTTGTGGGGGTAAATACATGCCAGAGCACCGCTCCCATGACCTGCAGCCTGTTTGATTGAGTGGCTCTAGTTGCAGAGTTGCCACAGCAGACCGATTCCCCACTGCCCATAGCATCAGCCTGATAGGACCTGGTCCACTTAAAACACACCCTGCTTCAGTGTGTGTGTGTGTGTGTGTGTGTGTGTGTGTGTGTGTGTGTGTGTTTGATATTTGTGGCTAAAAGGGAGAAAAACATCTACTGGTTGCTAGCATTTAGTTATGGAAAACTTGGTGTTCCTTCATTATTATTATGTTTTTATAAAGCATGATGTTGGCAGAGTTCACTCCTGTTGTAGTGTTAATCAGCACCTTATTCCTTACAGTGGCTGAGTAGCATCCCATTTGTGAACATAGCATATTTTGTCTATATAGTCATCTATCCTTAGGGCTTGTTGGGCTGTATCCATTTTTTTGGTTGTCTATCTGTTTTCTTTTGTTATCTTTCTCTCTCCTCTCCCCCTTCTTCTCCCTCCCCTCTCTCTTTTTCTCTTGGTGCTGGCCAACCATCCCCATGCCTTGTACATGCTGGCTGAGTGCCATACCACTGTCCTCTCTTTTGCCTAGGTGTCTGTGTAAGAAAACATCCCTTAACCCTAAAGCCTCCTTTTCTCTTCTGCTTCCCTCCAAGGGATTTTAGAGCCTTCTGCGTTTAGATCTCTGATTAATTTTGAGTAGGTTTTATGTGTACTATATGGAAGCTGTTTGGTTTTTTACCTGTTAATGAACACCAACCACCTTTGTATCTGTTGTCTCTCTGTCACTTAGGCAAGACACCATTCCTTCCTCTGGTTGACTCCTGTCAGCATGCTTGTTCACACTGGATGGATGGGAGTGTTGTGTCCCTCATTTTAATAGCTTGACATAATGTTCTTGTTCGCTATCTCACTTTTTATCCACCACAGGCAATACCACGGCTGACGCGGTGGGCATGCTGTTGCTCAAACAGAGCTGAGATAGCCTCCCTACAAGATTGCATGTGTTTATTTTTGAACTTGGAATAGAGAGGGGTTTTCCAAGCATGAGAGAAAATTTAGAATCTGTAAAGGAAAAAGATGGAAGCATATGAGTTTGTAACATTTTTTTTTTAACTGTTTGGCAGAGAAGAGCTAAAACAAAGCAAAGCAAATAAATCTGGGGAGAGAGTGGAGTCTTCAGGGCATGTGGTGGGTGGAGGGTTGATAACCACAATCATCAATGGCACTGGCACGGAGGAAGGTCACAGAGAAGTCGGATGGACCTTGAACTTGTCACTGGAAGGAAAAGAAGAGCGGACACAAAGCGTGTTTACAGGTCTTTGTGTAGCTCTTTTCTCTCTGTCTCTCGTGTGTGTGTGTGTGTGTGTGTGTGTGTGTGTTTATGTGTGTGTGTATGTGAGAGCATCCCCAGATGTGGGGGTGCATACAGATACATGTACATGTGGCAGTCAGCAGCCATGTCTTCCTGGGTCATGGTTTACCTTATTCACTGAGTACAGACTCTCAGAACCTGGAGCTCATGGATTCAATCCACGTGGCCAGCCAGCTTGCTCTGAGGAGCCTTTGTGTTTACTTCCTGACTGCTGCGACTAAAGGCCGGCTGTCAGGTGTTCTTAGCTTTTATGTGGGTCCTGAGGATCTGAACTCTGGTTTTCAGGCTGTGTACAACATGTATCCTCCACGGAGCCATCTCCCAGGCCTTCGGTGCGGCTTTTAAGTAAGGGTCAAATGAGAACTGGGAAGGCAAAGATGAATATGCCAGGAGGGGGTTGCTGAGATCTGGCGATGGTGTGGGGCAGGTGTGCTTAGATGCAGAAAGGGATAAACTGTTGCCAACATTATGGCCAGTGACAGGCTGGTGCCCATTAAAAATCAAACTGCTTAGATTCTGAGCTATGAAATCCACTGCTAGGAACTTGTGCTAGATGCCCTCCCCCGGCCCTGAAAAAAGCAAAGCCTAGAAAACAAGCTCGAAAATACTTACATGTCTAATCCAGAACACCCAACAATCACCAAACAGCTTGCAGATCCCAACATAGAAAAACTCCCAGAACGTCTTCAAAGGAAATACATCAAAAGCCGAAAACTACCCAGCATATGCAACAAGATGCAGACACTTTGTAAATATGAAATTTAAGCATGTAAAATAAAGCATAAAGGTAAATATGCTATGTGAAAATGAAAAAGATAGGTACACACAAATGTATCGCCATATTGGCCTAAGCATGTCCCGCTGTTATTTAAAGGGTTTGCTAGGCAACTGTTAGTGGTGAACTGTTTGGGACAGAGAAGGAGCGAATACATACACAGGATTGTAAGTATCTGTTTGCATGGGAAGTGTGTGCCCTCCAAGTGTGTCCCGAGTCCCCGGAAGGTGTAGCTGTGAAGTGTGCTCTCAGGCTTCTGCAGTCTAGGGGCGATGGTGCGCTGGGACCAAGAGCCTGCTGGAGAAGGCTGCCACGTGCTCACTCCCATCTGTGCCTTTCCTTTTGTGTCTGTTGACATGTGTCTCCCCAAAGGCTGTGGTGAAGGCAGAGTGTGTTGTTTAATGGCACCGAGGACGTTTGTGTGGCCATCCCGTCCCCATCGTCTTCTGAAGTCAACACCTCACCCACACTCTCTGCTCCGGCCACCAGCATTTGTTGTTGGTCTGCGAATCTGGCCTTTCTGTTCTTTGATGTTCACCCATTTCACAGATCATCTGAGCTGTAGCTTGTGATCGGAGTTTTCCCCTTTCCAAGGCTGAATAATATCTCAATGTATGGCTGGACCACATTCTGCTTGTCCATCCCTGCACTGCTGGAAAAGCCGACTAATGCGCGGAACGGTTCCTTGAACCCACACAGGCGCTGTTCTGAGACCCTGCTTTTCCTGCTTGTGATGTCCAGATACCCAGGGGAGCAATTTTTGGATCATATACTAATCTTTTATAAGATTTTAAAATGTATTTATTTGTATTAGTGTTTTGCCTGCCTGCATGTCTGTATACCAAGTGTATGCAGGGCCCATGGAGGCCAGAAGAGGGCGTTGGGTACCCTGGAACTGGAGTTACAGGTGATTGTGAGCTGCCTTGTGGCTGCTGGGAATTGAACCTTGGTCCTCAGGTGGAGCAGCCTGTGCTCTCAACGACAGACGAGCCATCTCTGCAGGCCCTGTGTTAAGTCTTGAGGTACCACCTCACAGCTTGTTACCAGTGCAGAGGTTCCAGTGTCTCCACATTTGTCCCAGGGTTCTTATACTCATGTACATTTTTACATAATTGAGTATATATTTTGGATACCAGTCACCCTACTAAAGGAGGCAAGTATTAAGTTTGATTGGGTCAGGGGCACACATTCATATGTGTGTGTGTGTGTGTGTGTGTGTGTGTGTGTGTGTGTGTGTGTGTAGACCAGAAGTTAGCATTGGGCGCTTCCTCAGTCTTGCTTCATTTTATTCACTGAGGTAAGGCCTTCTTGCTGAACCTGAAACTTGCTGTTTTGCCAGGCTCACTAGCCATCGCCAGCTTGCCCCTCCAGGCCTCCGGTATCCACCTCCCAGCACTGGGTTTATAAGTAGACCACAAGATCAACCAGCCTTATGTAGGTGTTGGGGATTAACACTGCGGTTCTCACATCTGCACAGTGAACACTACCCACTGGGCCCACCTCCCCGAAGAGTCTCAGCATGGAGCTTTTAAACAAAATTTGTTTGTGTTGACGTTCCTCTCCGATTTTCTCTTCTATTCACCCCTTAAACTCTTCCACTGCTAGTAGCTTCCTTTCCACTCTGTTTCTTTGACCTGCAATATCTCATTTGTATGTTAAACAGTTACTGTACTCACGAGGCAGATTGGTGTCTAGAGCAGTGCTTCTCAACTTGTGGGCCGTGACCCCTTCGGAGGGTCACATATCAGATACCCTGCATATCAGATATTTATACTGACAATTTATAAAAGTTGTAAAATGACAGTTATGAAGTAGCAGCAGAAATAATTTTATGGTTGGGGTGACCACAACAGGAAGAACTGCCCTAAAGGGTCACAACATTAAAAAGGTTGAGAACCGCTGGTCTTGAGGGAAGCTCCCCATCTGACAGCCCGGGGGACGTGCAGACTCAGAATGCTACGGCACTGTCCTGGGTGCAGCGGGATGGGACAAATGCAGAGCCATTTGCTACGTCTTCGAATACCAGTCGGACGTTCCGGGCAGGAGGAACATTGCAGACTGCATCCGAACGTTACGGAGTTCCTATTTAGGGTAATGAAAATGTGCCCTCCACCCACAGCGGAGTTCTGCTCAGAAAGATAAAGACATTTTCAGGAAAATGGGTGACCCTTGAAATTATTATATTAAACACAAATATATACATTTTATTAATTCAGAATCACAAATATCACACTTATCTGGTGTGTGTGTGTGTGTGTGTGTGTGTGTGTGTGTGTGTGTGTGTGTGCAGGTGTAATTGCACGTAGAGGCAATGAAGGTACAAGGGAGCCAAACTCTAGGAATGAAAGGAGGCAGGGAGGAGGGAAAGGGCAATAAAAGTCATATGACCTAAAAGCGGAAAGGAGTTTACTGGGGTGGAAGGTGTGTTCATGGGGGGGGGGGGTAAGAGGAGTCAAGTCAACAAAAACAAATCGTGTTTGAAAATGTCATGACGAAAGCCAGTACTGCTCAAGACTGACCTTCAGACGCAGAAAGCTGCTCCTTTTTCACCGTTCTTCCGACAAGCTAGGGGGCTTAGGCCTTCTAGAGCTCGATGTCTCCCCAACCGCAGGGTGCTCTGGGGTGTATCCCATGTGCTCCAGGCTCACGTGAACCATGCCTATCTAGGGAGACAACAGACAATGGAGGGGGGAAATGCCGATCTGCAATACTGTGTCAGGGAGCAGGGGAAGGCAGTGTTAAAGAGACTGGGCTCTCAGCAGACGTTTGACTCTTCAGAACCTTTCTCTACTAAACAGAGGAGGTGGAGTCTGTGCCAAAAGGGGTTATCTTTTCCACTCGAATTTGCAATTGGCCATGTGCTACCCACACCTGGCGGGAAATATATTTAACAGTATATGCAAATACTTCTTGCCCGAACGGGCTTCCATTTTCCTGTGTACTTTTTACAGCTTCCTTGCTTTTGAGCTTTCTTTACCGGTTATGTATTTTAAAAATCTTTATGTGTGTGTATATATGAGTGTGTGATGTGTGCGTGTGGTGTGTGTGTGTGTGTGTGTGTGTGTAGGGAATGCGTGTGATGTGTGCGTGTGATTGTGAGTATGCATGTGAGTGCATGTGGTGTATGCATCGTGTGTATGTATGTGTGAGTGGTGTGGATGTGAGTGTGCTGTATAGATAGTGTGTGGTGTGCGCATGCCTCTGTGTGAGTGTATATGTGAGTATGCTGTGTGTGTGCTTTGTGTAGTTCTTGGTATGGAGGGAGAATGTGTCTGTTGTGGTAAGTTACCTGTTGTGTGGCACTCTGTCTCTGCAGCCCTAGAAAACTCAAACAATGCCTCCCAAGACACAGATGCCTCCTGGGACGACAGAGCGCAGGGTGGGAAGGACCGGCACTCCTGGCCTTGCTGGTCACACTGGTCCTGGCACAGAGGGCCGGTGGTTTTGGCACCGGACACGCTTGACTTCCAAGCTGCATCAGGTTTCCTCATCTGTCTGGAGTACACGATGTAGGCTGGTAATGTCGTCCTGGCATACCGGAAGAAGGATTTGGATGGGCTCTGCCGTGCCTGACCTGCTGAGGGCCCTCAGTTGACTAGTTAACAGGCGTTAGCAGCAGCCCCGGTGCGTCCTCTCTCTTTGACGAGACTGTACCTCTAGCGTCAGTCCTTGAACACAAGTTCATGCTGCTCGTTTTTGCCCTCCCATTGTGTTTATTTAAGGAACCATTCGTTTGGGTGAAACCTCACAGCGTTTAGGTTTTGGCTGAGTGCGTTGGAACACTCTGGAGAGTATTTATAGCCAGAAACATTTGTGCTCCTCAGACCACATGATTTGACATCTCCTGAAACCTGAGCGAGCTCTGGTTTGCTTTGGGTCTTTAAGCCTTTCTGTGGTATAGAGAAGAGCGAACTTTCCAACAGCTTTCTCTGGTTTTGTAACTCTCTCAGTCTCACTCCAGTGAGCCAACCAAACTGTGGTCCTCGTCAGTTGTCACACACGCATCTTGAGTGTCGCCACGGAGGTGGATAGATGGTGGCAGACATTGGCAAGAGGTTTCAGGTCTTTGGGTTTTACCTCAAGTGTTTAACAGGCAGCTTCAGTGGAGGAAAAAAGCCAAAATCAAACCAAAACAGCAACAACAAAAAAAAATCCACATCTAAAACCCAACTTGTTTTTCAAAATTGGGCCTAGGCGAGTGAGTTCTGAATGTCTGAATGCAGGAAGATAACCACTTTTTTTTTTTTTTTGCTCTCTTCTATACACCTGTGTGGGCACAAAGTAGGATTTATGAAGAAGCTTTTCCTTTTTGAAAAAATAAATTATTTGATTGCCAGCCAATGCCATGACCTTAACGTGCATGCTGGCAATGCCTTCAAAACAGTTTGAGAGCAGGCCATGAAAAAAGAAAAAGCCCAGGTTTGCTGATGGAGACTGGAGGCAGGCTGAGCAGACCATGCGGCGGGAAATATTTGGAGAAGCGAGAGCTGAGTTTTTAGTCTTTTGTTGCCAGAAAGCCAAAAGCAAAGCTGGAATTTTGTGGTTCCGGCACTTTCTGTGCCTCCCAGTCATTTTGCACAGATGGTTCTGTTTTAGGGCCATGATGCCTCATCTACTAGAGGGAAAGATGCCTGGTGAATGCGCCCAAGCCTCCCATTCTCATGCCAAAGTACACTGTGCTGCTGGGTGGGGGTGGATGAGAGCCTGGAGAAGTCACTTAGAAAGCCACCAATTACGGTGCAAGAAGTTGAATGGTTCAGTGATTGTGCAATGCTGAAACCCACACTTTCCTTTGGATTGTATCACCTGGGGGATACTGACAGGGATTCTCCTCTGCCCAGTCAGTCACTGTTGCATGATACTGAAAGGTTTAGATGGGTCTATTATTTTTATTTTTATTTTTTTTATTAATTACACTTTATTCACTTTGTATCCTCCCATAAGCCCCTCCCTCTTCCCCTCCCGATCCCACCTTCCTTCCCCCTTATTCACACATGCCCCTCCTCAAGTCCACTGATAGGGGAGGTCCTCCTCTCCTTCCTTCTGATCTTAGTCTATCAGATCTCATCAAGAGTGGCTGCATTGTCATATTCTATAGCCTGGTAAGGCTGCTCCCCCCTCATGGGGAGGTGATCAAAGAGCAGGTTCATGTCAGAGACAGTCCCTCTTCCCATTACTATGTAACCCACTTGGACACTAAACTGCCATGGGCTCCATCTGTGCAGGGGTTCTAGGTTATCTCCATGCATGGTACTTGGTTAGAATATGAGTCTCTGGGAAGACCCCTGTGTTCAGATTTCTGGTTCTGTTGCTCTCCTTGTGGAGTTCCGGTCCTCTCCAGATCTTACTGTAAGAAGTGGGAAATAGTAAGATCTAGACAGGTCTATTTTTGTCACTTGAAAAAAATCAAGACAGAGACCCTGAGAAACCTAGGATCTTGCCATTGGTCAAGGGTCTGGGATACAGTGGGAGATTCCCAAGTGGAAGATTGTATCAACCTTTCTATTCCTGAATAGACGAAAACCCCAGTTGTCTCTCTTTTACTTTGTGCTTTCCACAGTTGACCTTTCACCTCTGACTTCTCTCTTGCAAATTTCTCTTTTCCCCTCTCTCCCTTTGTAACTGTTAGCCTTGTCAAATTAATAAGATCTGGAATTGTCTAGGAGACTGACCTTCCAGGCCAGGGGTTCTCAACCTTCCTAATGCTGTGACCCCCTTAATACAGTTCCTTGTGTTGTGGTGACCCCCAACCATAAAATTATGTTAGGAATCATAATGTAAACATCTGATATGCAGGATATCTGATAATGTGACTACCATGAAAGGGTTGTTGGGACCCCAACCACTGCTCCAGACACACTGTGATGGATTAAATTAGCCTCTGGGCATGCCTGTGACAGGTTATCTTTTTTGTTTGTTTGTTTATACGGTCATTTATTTTTTATTTTAAATTTTTATTTTTTTATATTAATTGCAGTTTATTTACTTTGTATCTCAGCTGTAGCCTCTTCCCTCATTCCCTCTCAATCTCACCCTCCCTCCCTCATCTCCTCCCTGCCCCTCTCTAAGTCCACTGATAGGACTAAGTCCTCCTCCCCTTCCATCTGACCCTAGCTTATCAGATCTCATCAGAATTGGCTTCGATGTCCTTCTCTGTGGCCTAGCAAGGCTGCTTCTCCCTGGGGGGGGGGGGGTCAAAGAGTCTGTCACTGAGTTCATGTCAGTGAACTCAGTTCACTGTTCCCCAGTTCCACCTGTTCCCCTTACTAGGGAGCACACTTGGATACTGAGCTGCCATGGGCTACTTCTGAGCAGGGGTTCTAGGTTATATCCAAACATGGTCCTTGGTTGGAGAATCAGTCTCATGTAAGACCCCTGTGCCCAGATATATTTGGTCCTTGTGGAGCTCCTATCCTCTCCAGGTCTTACTAACTCCCCCTTCTTTTATATGATTCCCTTCACTCTGCCCAAGGTTTGGTTATGAATCTTAGCATTTGCCTTGGTACACTGCTATGTAGAGTCTTTCAGAGACCCTTTATGGTAGGCTCCTGTCCTGTTTCTTGTTTTCTCCTACTTTCAATGTCCTTCCCATTTGTCTTTCTAAGTGCTGATTGATCATCTTACCCAGGGTCCTCCTTCTTGTTTAGCTTCTTTAGGTGTACAGATTTTAGTATGTTTATCCTATATTTTAGGTCTAGTATCTACTTATAAGTATCCACTTATGCCATGTGTGTCTTTCTGCTTCTGGGATACCTCACTCAGGTTGATCTTTTTAGATCCCACCATTTGCCTGCAAATTTCATGATTTCCTTGTTTTTAATTGCTGAGTAGTATCTTCAACAAATGGTGCTGGTCCAACTGGATGTGTACATGCAGAAAATTGAAAATAGATCAATATTTATCACCATGCACAAAACTAAAGTCCAAGTGGATCAAAGACCTCAACATAAAACCAGACACACTATATTGGTTAGAAGAAAAAGAGCCTAGAACTCATTGGCACAGAAGATAACTTCCTGAACAGAACACCAACAGCACAGGCTCTGAGATCAACAATCAATAAATGGGACCTCATGAAAATGAAAAGCTTCTGTAAAGCAAAAGACACTGTCATCAGAACAAAACAACTGCCTACAGACTGGGAAAGGATCTTCACCAACCCTATATCTGACAGAGGACTAATATCCAGAATATATAAAGAACTAAAGAAGTTAAAAAGCAACAAATCAAGTAATCCAATTAAAAAATGGGGAACAGAGCTAAACAGAGAATTCTCTGTAGAGGAATATAGAATGGTAGAGAAACACTTAAAGAAATGCTCAACGCCACCAGGGAAATGCAAATCAAAACAACCCTGAAATTTCACCTTACACACTTCATAATGGCTAAGATCAAAAACTCAAGTGACAACACATGCTGGAGAGGTTGTGGAGAAAGGGGAACCCTCCTCCATTGCTGTGGGAATGCAAACTTATACAACCACTTTGGAAATCAATCTTGCACTTTCTCAGACAACTAGGGATAGTGCTTCCTCAAGATCCAGCTATATCACTCCTAGGCATATATCCAAAAGAGGCTCAAGTACACAAGGGCATTTGTTCAACCATGCTCATAGCAGCTTTATTTGTAATAGCCAGAACCTGGAAACAACCCAGATGTCCCTCAACGGAGGAATGGATACAGAAATTTTGGTACATCTACACAATGGAATATTACTCAGCAATTAAAAACAAGGAAATTGTGATGGGTTATCTTAATTGAGGTGGGAGACATTGTTCCCTGGGTCTTAAAAGAGCAAGCTATCTGAGCACAACCATTCATCTCTCCTTGCTTCCTGACAGTGGATACAACGTGAGACAGTGCTTCAAGCTTCTGCCTCCTGTTCTTCCAGCTGTTCCTGGAACTGTGAGCTGAAGTAAACTTTCTTCCTCAGTTGCTTTGGTTCAGGCATTTTTTCCACAGCATAAAACTAAAGCTCTCCGTGGCAGGTGTGGTTTAAGGCTGTCAGGGGAATGGGTATGTTAGGCTCTTTTTGCTCTTATAAAACACCTGCTATCAACAACTTAAAGGAAGATGGATTCATATTGGCTCATGGAATTCTGAGGTTTCAGCCCTCAGTCCTTGGCTATGTTGATATTAGGCTTATGGTGACATAGAGCATTATGATGTTGGGAGCATGAGGCAGACACAACTTCAGTTCCTGGCACACAGGAAGTAGTATTATAGAGAGGTCTGTCTCCAGTGATCTTCTTCCTCTGGCTAAGCCACACCTTTTAAAGTTTCTAGAACAGTGGTTCTTAACCTGTGGGTTTCAAACCCTTTTTGGGGTTGAATGACCCTTTCACAGGAGTCACCTGTGGCTATCAGAAAACACAGATATTTACACTACGATTCCTAACAGTCACAAAATTACAGCTATGAAATAGCAACGAGATTAATTTTATTGTTGGGCGCCACACAACCTGAGGAACCTTATAAAAGGGTCACAGCATTAGAAAGGGTGAGAATTACTGGTCTCAAACCTCCAATAAAACAACATCACCACTTGACTAATTTTTCAATACCTGGGACTTTGAGGGGGGAGTGGTCACTTCATATCCAAACTGCCACAGCCTGGATTGGCCAGAAAATTTCACTGTGTCTCTCCTCCGCACACCAACCCGGATCCATGCAAGAAAGTCCACTTCTTGGGGCTGGAGAAATGGCTCAGTGGTCAAGCGTGCCCACTGCTCCTTCCGAGTACTCCAGCCTGGTTCCCAGTACCAATGCTGGGCTTCCCCATTCCACTCACAACTGCAACTCCAGGAGACCTGCTGCCTTTGGCTTCCACAGGCACCTGCGTTTATGTGCATGTGCCCACCTCCCAGCGTTAAAAATAATCGTAGTTATTTCTAATGTCCCCATCTTTTATAGGGCAGTATTCTTTTGTTGCATTTGCTATAGTTTATACGCATGAATATTTCACCTGCAGGTGTGTGTATATTCCATATACCTGCAGAGCCCGGAACAGGGTGTTAGATCCCTTGGGATGGGAGTTTTAGGTGACTGTAAGCTTCTGTGTGGGTCCTGTGCAGGCTCTACGCAAGAATAAGTGCTCTTAGCTCAAGCCAGCTCTTAAGCCTGTAGGCTCTAATCTTGCTGTTCTCCCCTAAGCAAAATAATGTAACAAGGACTCACTCGGCATTTGTCTGACATCATTAGCATTGGCTTAAGGTTCAAGGGAGGAGGTGGGTACGTTGTATACAGGTACCGTATGTTTTGAGTCGCAAGAGCCTCTTAAGATGGTGGTATTGTGGAGGTGCCAAAAGAGCCCGTGAGCTGAAAGCTGAAAGCTTTCACCAGGGTTGGCTTTGAGAAAAACCATTTATGTTGCATTTATGTAATGCTTTAGAATTCATACCTTGATTTCCTGGATCTTTTGGTTGACAGCCTTAAGTCTTCCTTGGGAAGCAGGAAAGGCAGGTGTCAGTCCACAAAAAGAGCACCTCTGGCCCCATGGCGCAGGTGAGGAAACAGGGTCTCAGTGCTGTTGATTTCTTTCTAGTTTCAAAGATTTAAAAACCTAGAACTGGGCCTTGTACTCATTTCTGAAGTCTGGCTCAGGAATTCATAACAGTACAGTATTATTGTTAGAAAGGGGCAAGGATAATTTTGTGGGTTTTATGAAAAGAAAAAAAAAGAAGACAAAGCACAGTCCATGGTGATAGCAAAGTTCTCAGACCCTCAGGGCAGATGGTTTCTAGGTTGACATTGTGTCTGTCCCACTGGTGTGTGAGCTGGGGCCCTCCTCCAGCGCTGGGGGAGGAGGTTGGCAGGGGCTGTACAGGCAAACCCTGTCACAGCTCATCAAGCAGGGAAGATTCACAAACAGGAACCATTTCCAAGACCTGGCTCTGTGGATGAGTGAGCCTAGCCCCCGGGTGTGGCCATACGACTCCATCAGTCAAAAGTCCAAACAGACCTTGGCTGAGCTTCAGGGTCCACATTTGGAAGACAAGGTATGATTCATTCTTCATTTGTCTGGGTTTTCGAGCCCAGGCCAGGCTTCCTCAGAACCAGACCGGGAGAGTGACTAGCATTTCTTTGCCTAGGGACCTTTGGCAGTGGGATTTCCAGGTTCCTCTTGGATATAGAAGAGACAGATGGAGTTCAAAGATTGCTATAATGCCAAAACGTGTAGTATTAATATGCAACTCCCCCTCAAACACACACACACACACACACACACACACACACGAATGTGTATTTCATGTGTGCTATATGTATTTTTTTTCCAACATCTTTTCCACTTATAAAATCTATATCTTATGAAGTTTAGATGAAATCTCAACACATAAGAGTATAATCTGTTGTATCCTGAGTTCTTCTCAAGTATTTTGGGACCAAAGAGCTCTTGTAACCCCTGATGATCCTGTAGCATGAGGAGAGTGAATGTCTCTCAGTCTGCAGAGCTGTTTAACTCAGAGGAACATGCTTCCCTGGGCACCCATAAGTACTCCAGGGAGTATCTCTAGCCACCCCCAGCTTCCCCTGTTCTTTTGGAAATCCTGTAGAGTGTGGTACTTTTCTGTCTCCTTTGTTGACATTTAAAAGCAGATATGAATGAACCTTTGGGGGGTGTTCAGAATGGTCTATTGTAGGCTTACAGCTTAAATAATAGCCCTGCAGGCTGGAAGGCCAAGACCAAGATATTGGCATGGCTGGGTTTTTTGGGGAGCTCTCCCCCTGGCTTGAAGCTAAGAATCTTTTGTCTGTGTCTCCTGGTCTTAGTATGTCTTATAAATATCTCTAAGGACACCAGCCAGATTGAGTTAGGACCATCCCAATGACCTTATTTTCACTAAGTTACCTCTTTAACAATCCTGTGTCCAAATATAGTCACACTCTGAGGTGCTGAGGGCTATTTTCGGGGGGGGGGGACATGGATCACCTCATAAAAGAATGTCAAATTATAAATGCAAAATGAGGTTCAGTGCTTCAGAGGAATTCCATGCATGGGCAGTACCCAGATTAAGCTTTTTAGCCTTTTGGTAGATTTGTATGTAGATTGGCGGCTGCCAGTTGCAGCTGTGACTGTTGCTGTGCTGACAGAGGTGATAGAAGGAAGTGGATGTTCCTCAGGATCCACGGAGTGACAAGAACAGTGGCCTACGTAGAGGTAGTGAGGGTCACATCTAAGGGAGAGGAAGGGAGAAGCTGCCAGCTGGCTCTGGGTAGACCAGTTGGAGGTCTGAGTGGAAGCCAGCTGGATCTGGATAGAAGTTCTGAGGATCTGGGTAGAAAATGAGTGAGCAGACAGGCTTATTTCCTCTGAGGATAAACCCATCACAATCAAATACCACCGTTGCCAGCAATGACCCTGCGATCAGAATGTTTACTTCATTAGAGTCTCTGCTACTCCTTTTTCTGTATGGCATTCAGCCAGCGCTTTCAGAATAAAAACAATTGTGTGTGTGTGTGTGTGTGTGTGTGTGTGTGTGTGTGTGTACAGATGCATGTGAGTGTGTGGGTGTGGGAGTATGTGTATGTGCATGCACATGGAGGTCAGAAAACCTCGTATGTCATTCCTCACATGCACTGTCTATCTTTGTTTTTGGAGACTGAGTTTCTCATCAGTTTACAATGCCATGATTTGTCTAGGTTGTCTGGCCAGCAAGCCTCAGAGATCCTGTTTATGCCTCACCAGTGCTGTAAGGACAGCCATGTGCCAACATGCCTGGTGGTCTTTTGCATGGGTTCTGGGAATCAAACTCAGGTCCTTGTGCTTGCAAGGCAAGCGCTTTATTGACTGAGCCATCCTTCCAGCCTGGCCTCACACCCAGTGGTTTTAACTGGAAAAAATCTAGCATTCTATAAAGTACTCACATGTACACATTTCAGCCATCTTTTGAGACAAACGCTGGCATGCGCTTATATATACCATTAGGGAGGCCTGAGCCAAGTCAGTGGGCTCAAGGGACTCTTTCATACTCCATAGCAAGTGAGAATCAGGGGAGTGATGTACTGAACACAGGTCTTATGGGCTGACATCTTTTTTATTGCACTGGAGTCATTTCTCTTTGTGAGCCAGGAGCAATGTCTTCACAATAAATCTTTGTGCTAATGGAACTATCACAACAAGGCAACCTACACATGAGCCTTTGGGTCTGGGTGCATGTCATAAAATTAAGCTAGAGGAGGAGAGAAGAGCAAGCATAGCTGCCTCGAGAGGGCAGTTGAAATAATGAAATCTGACCAGCCAGATATGAATCTATAGAAATATTCCCTTATTAGCAACATTTAACCTGCCCAATGCCAAGGTGGATGGGAGAGTATGACCCAGTCACATAATTCAAATGCTTTTAGCAAGTTGAGTGGACTTTGACTGCAAAACAAAATGATGAGAAGTCCAAAGAATCCAGAGGAAAGGATGGAGCTAGGGTCTGACTGAATCACACCAGCTTGGTTCATGTTAACAGTGCTTTGCAATGTTTACTCTAACTTGTGGTTTTAGTGCAACAAGAAAAAGTAATTTTAAGTGTTTATGGCTGGTCATAAGGTTACAAACTGGACAGCAAGGAATCAAAGTTTAGGTGCATTTGCTGTGTTGTGAGGCAGGTCTGAGGGACTCCTCACTATGCTTATGGTAGAAACAAACTATTTAATGAGAGCTCAGTAGTGAGGTTGGAGAATTTCCTGGAGACAAGGTCTCTGAAATGACGAGTCTTTGTTTCCTAACATCTAAGACATAAGGGATCATGGCTAAATATAAATGATATTGAATCATGAAAGAAGGGACCCACCCCATTTTTGTAACAAAATTATGCCTTGGCTGAGCAGGTGAAGTCAAAACAAAGAGTCATGCTAAGTTGTCATACTGAGGTGACCATGCATTTCCACCACTGGTTCTTGTATAGCTTTTCCTATGATGCCCTGAGGTGAAGCCACATCTGGCATTACCTTGACCATCACAATCTGTTTTTACTATATTTTTTGCATGATTATGACTTATTTATTTCTGTAATATGGAGGTTAAAATGAACCTTTCTGACCTTCTGCCAGGACTCAAAGAGTTACTTATGCAGTTCTGTCCAGAAGCGGGTAGAACTCAATAGACATTCTGGAGAATAGGTTGTGCCAAGGTCAGCTCTTAATCCCCACTTTTAATTCCTCATTCTCTTCTGCACAGAGTCCTGAAAAGTTCCTGTATTCTTCTCGGCTTAAGGTCCAGATCAAACCCCATTGTCTTGAAACTTCTTCTTTCACTGGCATGCGCACTTCTCTTCTTGCCTCAGTTCCTTGCTCTTTTGCACCCCTGCCTCTTACCTCCTATACTTGATTCTGTTTTTCTTGGTGTCTTGTGGGACAGCTAGGAATTCCCATGTTGTTTTTCTTCCTCTATGTCTCCTTTACTTGTGACCCAGAGGGGATTGGATAGTGGTCAGATCCAAATAGACAGTTCAGTTTGACCACCCAGTAGCCGTGTAACGTGGAGTCAAGGACTTTTCTTCTTGACTTGCAGTTCCTATGACTACAGAAAACATGACGATGATATCTACTTTGTTGGGTTACAGTATGCACAACAGTGTGTATTAAGTGCCTAGGGCAAGTCTACATGCATTTTTGAGGCTCCACAAATGCAGGTGATTTTGGCAACAATGATGATACCATAACAACAGCTATGACATCTAATGCTCACTGAACTATTAATTCGAGGCATTTAAAAATAACATTTTTTTAAATTTAATATGTCTTGAATGAATTGTGCTGCAGAGAATGTAGACCTTGCACAGTGATCTTAAAGGAAAGATGAAATAATGGGATGGAAAATAATAAATAAATACAGATGAATATTATGTGCTTGTTAGCTTATACATATATGAAAATCTATTTAGCCAAGCATAAGAGTCATAAACCAATGAAGGTGTAACATTAACTCAAGTTCCTATAACAGGATAGTTGGAGGGAGACATAAGGCTAAAATTCAAGATTAGTTTTTCTGACCTCTAACTTCATGTTTTTGTATCTTATGGTATGAAGACATAAAAGGGTGATAGGCCTTAACCTGTCACTGAAACAGAATCAAAATCCAAGGGATGTGGAAGAGTTGGGCTTGATTCAGGCTGGCATTGGCCAATAAAGGATCTGGGGTACACAGATTGTCTCAGGGTGCAGAAATGATGTTTTAACTGATGTGAGTGGAAATCCCGGGCTTCTGGGAACTTGGTGTAGCAGCTGTTCCTTGGAAAGTTCTTTTGACTCCCCAGATTCTAGAATAAACTCTACTTCAAAGAATAGGGTCAACTCAAATGCATCTGGGGAAAAGCTGTGTTTTCTGGCGTCAGCAAAGTGACCAAGGCCAAGTTGCCACCTCTTCATCAATGAAAATCAGTTGGAGTCTTCACGGTCGTCTTGAGGAAACAGTCAGGCCTAAAATTACAGAGTAATGTCCTTAGACCCTAAAGGTCACACTGGGGGAGGGTAGGGAGGTGACATAGTGCACATGACAACTCCAACGGGGTAGAATAATTTAGTTCTTGGATAATAGAAGAGGACACCAAGAGCAGATAAAGAGAAAGAGCAGGTCTGTTAGCCTGCCTGTCTTTGCTTCTTGCTAGTGGTTGTATGTGTCCTGTTGTTGAGCTGTTACCCTTCATTTACATAAAAACACAGATTCTTCTGCCTTCTGATGTAGGCTGTAGACCAGTGGCTCTTCAGGAATCTTCCAGGGTGTCAGTACTGGATTCAGATGCAGAGGTACCTTGCTTTGTGGACTGGGGAGCTAGCTGTTGGGCTCTCATCCTCTGCAGTGTGCAGGTGGCAACTATTGAGCTGTCCAGCCCTGACTGTCCAAGCCAACTTGTTAAATCCCCAAACCTCTTTTCATGGTGTATGTTCACTGTGTTGGTTCTGCCCCTATGGAGAATCCTGACCAGTGTTCTCTGCTAGTCCTTCCCTAATTTGATAGCATTTAGCACATTTTTATTGTGTCTTAGGTCCTGAACCATATACTGTCTTCACTGCATATTAAAGTCATGGTATAGTAGCCATCAGTAGGTAGACAGTGTCTTTCAGGCACTGTATTGGCATTCTGAGTATGACATTGAGAACAGCAGTAATGCATCACCATTTTAAGTTCTTTTTTAGGCAAGACAAGCAAATTTTTGTGCCTGTTTTTAGCCCTCATACTACTTGGAGTGGAGGACTCCCAATGAGAAGCTAAATCTCACTTGCCATTTCCTCAAACTTTTCATTGTCACTTTTCCAGGAATAAAATAGGATTAAAAATTAATATTTATTTCAACTGATAATGATTTCTCTGCTCTTCTAAACTGACCATTGTTTGTTGGGTTTTGTTTGTTTGTTTTGTTTTTTTTTTTTGGTCTGGGACATCTTCTAGCAGGGAGACTCCAATAGTTTCCAGTGCCAATCCTGGAACTGACCTGCTGTCCACTGACTAAGGTAGATAGATTTCTGTCCAGGTGAAACTCAAGTTAGTATCTTCTCCACACAGTCTGGCAGACAGTCCTATCTCCACAAGTGCATACCATATCTCACGCAGAAGCTGTGTGTGTGGAAACAGATACTCCTGAAATGGCTCCCAAAGTTAAACAGAAACATTCCAAAACAACAGAAGTTGCAACACCGGCAACTTAATTGTTTTCCCAGTTGAGAGCATGGCACGTACTCCCAGAAAGAAATGTGAAAATGCCACTAAGGCATTGATGAGGGGCTGAAATTGGAGCTTATTCTGGATAGGTAGAATGTGTGACAGGGCGACATACTTTGACCGTCACAATGTGGAGGGGAAGGTTTTTTTTTTTTTCTTTCTTTCAGATGTGGATTCCACAAAGATGAGAGTAAACCTGATGGGCAGTCTCTCTCAGAATGGAATGAGAAGGCTAGAGGGATGGTTCATTCATGAGGACCTAAGTTTGAGTCCCAGGACCCATGTGAAAAAGTGAGGTATGGTAGTCTGCACTTGTTTCTCATCTTTGGAGAGTTAGGAGGCAGATGGACAGATCTCTAGAGCTCACTAGCTGGCAAGGTTCCAGGCTGACAAGAGGTATCTGTCTCAAACAAAAAGCAGAAGGCACCTGAGGAATGGTCCCTGGGGTTGTCTCTTGACCTTAGCAGGCCCGCTTTCAATACAGTAGCCATACCCCAGACATGCATGCACACATGTACATACTTGCAAGTAAACAGAATAAAAATCTTACTCCTGAAGATTAGGATCTTCTGTATCATTTGACGTCTTGGTGGCTGCAGAGCCTGACCTGCCTTGGGGGATTTTTCTCTTGCTTTTAGTTGACACAGAGTAAGTGGTAGGCAGGTGTCAAGCTTCTTCCATCCCTGGTCTCCAACACAAAGGTGAAGGATCTGGGCTGAGTGAATACTGGCTCAGATGCCATCTCTAGCTACCCACTCTTATTCCTTCTTTCCTCACCGACTTTGTGTCATCTATTAGTATGCAAGTGACATTATATTAGGAATAAGCTTTAACATTCTATAATTTATGAAAAAAGTAACATTTGCAAGCTTGGTACCCTGACTATTATTAGTGCTGCGGACATCTGTTGGTTTTGGCTTCCAACAAACCTTTTCCCATCTTTCCTATCATGAAATTGACCTTTCTGTATTTTTTTCCCTGTGGTTCTGGTGATACCTGTCATAGCAGTGATAGGCAGAAGGGAGGCCAAGAATGATCTGAAAAGTATGTAGTCACAAAAGTCAGCAGGACTTGGTACCTCCTTGCATGAGAAGGCTGACAGGAAAGGGAGCCCAGACGGCTGCCAAGACTGGGGCATGGGTGACTGTGGGTGGATAGTGTCACTGCTGATGAGCCATCGAAACTTGGGGAGAAGCAGGTCACTGATGAGCAGAGTCTGAGGCTCCCATGGGCTGTGTGTGGGGAGAAGCCAGATACACTGTCAGTCACCGAGCTCTGAGCATCTTCCCATGTACCATGCATCATTTCTTCACACTCGAGCCTGGCTCAAGCTCCACTCATAGTCTTTGTCTTAGAAGGACCACGGACAGCAATTCATTGACTCATAGTCATGGAGGTTGGGAACCCCAAGATCAAATGCTGACATCTCTGTTAGGACCTATGTTCTTCCTCATGATGTAGTAGAAGGTGTCATGCGGTAAGGGAGAGCAATAGAGGGAAAGATAAGGAGGAAGGGAGAGCAGAAGAGAGGGAGAAAGAGGAAGCACGAGAAAAGGAGAGAGAGAGGTAGAGAGGGAGAGCAAGCAAGCACAAAAGGGGTGAATTCACTCCTATGGTCATAACATTAATATATTTAGGAAAGGAAACCTCATGGCACTAACATCTTTTAGAGGTCTCACTTCCCCAAACTGCCCCAGGGATAATCAGATTTTAGCATGTCGTCTGGAGGAAAGATATGAGCCAATTAGACTCTAGTTCACTGTGTTTGTGAATGATGCCTTGCCTGCCACTCGGGATGTTGATTACTCCCTCTTTCCTAGGCCCCTTTGATTTTTCCTCCCATATAGACATGGGTAGAGACTCTGATACTTGTAAGTCATGGCTAGGTTTGCTTTTCTCATCACTTCACTGAAGGTTGGAGTGCTGGTGGAGTATGGTCAAGGTCCCAGGGAAAGTTCTTGGATATAACAGAGGACATAAACAAAGGGAGCTCCTTGAGGGCACGATATTTATACCGACAAGGTAAAAGGGTTAAAGTCAATCCTTGTAAGTTATCCTTTGATCTCCTTTGAAATCATTCATGCTGTGGTGTGTAGAGCATGCAAGCATGTGCACATACAGATACATACATGAAATTGTGAAAAAAAGACAAGTGCAATTTCTCTGAAACATAGACATACATGAAAATTCTCAACAAAATATTTACAAACTGAATTTAAGATCACAACAAGAAGATTATAATCATAAACAAATTATGTTAATTTTATGGACACAGGGTATGGTTCAATATATGCAAATCAATAAAAATAATACATTGATTAAGTAGAGTTAAGAATAGAAATAACATCCTCAATAGACACAGAAAAGGCCTTAGAAAAATTTCTTTTGATAAAAAGAAGAAAACCTGCAAAAAAAAGCTAGGAACAGAATAAAGCTATCTGAGTGCTGGATTCCTTCCTTCCTGGATAGGGTGGCATTTCATTTTGTGTGATATTCACATCTGTTTGGGTTGTGGGGTTGGCTTTTTGTTGTTGTTGTTGTTTTGCTCCCAAGTTCTTAGAACTTAGAGTTAACTTAAAATCGTAGTTAAATTTGGTCTACTGATACAGGATTTAATATAACACTGATTTTAAGACTATATTTATGGCAAGGCAGATTTAGTATCTGACCTTACTATTATAGTATCTGGCCTCTCACCTACCCATACTTTTGAGAAACTACCAACCAGATTGTGAGGCAAAACAGTTCCATAAAGGCACATCTTTTTTGTACGATGCCTCTTTTCCAGGATCACTGTCCTACAGAGTGATGCCCCGCAACCCATCTGTGGAGTTGTTAGTTAATATAATGTCTCCAGTTGGATAAATACACAAGTCTGGAAATTAACAGGTAGACTTAGGAGTTATTTGAGTTCCCATAAACCCTGGATACCTATTTTCTAGAATTTGTGTTTTCATTCCCAAATCTCTAGGTTCTATAGTACAAGTGTAAGAGTCTCTAGAGGAAACTGTGTCCTCTGGTAATCACCTTCAGGATCCTACTGAGCTTTAAGCCACAGCTGTCAGCTGGTCACACTGGACTATGATGTGTACTATGATGTGAAGACTGGTACCAGTAGGAATCATGGACTCTTTCCCCACAGTGACCTACAGTGAGGCATTCTCCAAGGTCAACACGCCAACTAATGAGCTTCTGAGAATATTAGCTGCTACTGTGGGTGCGAAGTCTTCACTAGGAGTTGCTTTTGTCTTAACTCACATCCCATTGGACACCTTCCTCACTTCTTTTCAGAAGGAACACCCAAACTGTTTCCTGCTGGGGCAACTTTACCTTCTGAGTCTGATTATAGAGTTCTGAGTCCAGGGTAGACAGTTGTCAGTGTATTATCTGGCCTAAGCCCTGCTGAACTCTCAGAGTCAATGGCAAGTCATGATTATTTGTTTATTTCTTTATTTAATCACTTTACAGCTTGATCCCAGTTCCCTCCTGCCTCTCCTTCCAGGCCCACTCTCATACTTCTATCCCCTCATTCCTTCCTTTACTTCTTCTCAGAGAAGGGGAGGCCTTCAAGAGGTGCCAACTCAGCCTGGAAACTCAAGTCACAGCACATCCCCTTCCACTGAGGCCAGACAATACAGTCTAGCTAGATGGAAGGGAAACACAGGCAGGCAACAGAGTCAGAGACTGCCTCCACTCCCATTGTTGGGGGACCCACACGATGGCCAAAGTGACCATATGCTCTCTGTTTGGTGGTTCACTCTCTGTGAGCCTCCCTGACCCAGGTTAGTTTACTCTGTAGGTCTTCGTGTGGAAGAAGACCTGCTCCTGCTCCCACTATCCTTCCACCTACTCTTCTTCAAAACTCCCCAAGCTCAACCTAGTGTTCGGCTGTGGGTCCCTGCATCTGTTTCCATCAGCTTCTAGATGAAGTCCCTCAGAAGGTGGTTATGCTGTCTGCAGGCACAGCAGAGTATCATCAATAGTGACAAGAATTTGGTTCTTTCCCATGGGGTGGATCTCAAGTTGGACTAGTCATTGGCTGGCCATTCCCTCAATCTCTGCTCCATCTTTATCCCTACGCTTCTTGTAGGTGAGACAAATTTTGGGTTGAAAGTTTTATGGGCACCCTCCCTCCACTGGAAGTCCCACCTGGCTACAGGAGGTGGCACAAGTCATGATTTCTAAGCCACTTTGTTTTAGATCCAAGCTTTTATTCCATTCAGGATATGTTTGGTATTAGTGATTCCTACAATTCACTGTCAAGATCAGGCAACGTTATCACTTCAGTTCATCCTTTCTGGTTCATATTGGATTTTTCCTATAAACACACACACACAGAACCTCATATTTCTTTTAGCCATACCCACTCAGCCTCTACAGAACATGAGACACCCCTCACCTGTGTTTCTGGATAACATTTGCATTTGCCATTAGATTTTTATTAACATTTGGGGGCTTTGTTTTTCGTTTCTAAGCTGGTTTACAGGAAGATGGGAGGGGAAGAGGGAATTCACAAGTTGTGCTCAGTAGTGCTCAGAAGTAGGCAAAAGTGGGGCACTGATAGACTACACTACCTCCTGCTCTATTCTAACTCACCGACAGGTGTGCATTTCTCCTCTTTCTTCTGTGTGACAGGGGTGTTTTTGTAAACCGCGGCATTTCTAGATTGACCTCAGTAAGCGAGCAAATAACGTTTTTTGGCCACGTGAACTTGTAAATACAGGTTAGATGCCATGTGTACCCATTACCCTGCCAATCACCATTGAGGAATCTGATGACTTCCAGTGCATTTTACCATCAGAATCCAAACAGAGTAAAGGTGAGGATAAAAGGTGAGAAGACAGCCGGGAAGATGGCTCAGTCAGTAGTGTGCTCGCCTGAGGACCTGGAGCTTGATCCCTGGTATCTAAACTAGGGACAGTTTCATGTGCTTGTAAGCCTATCACTAGAGAGGCAGAGATTGAAGGACCCCTGGGAATCACTGGCCAGACAGTCTAGCTGAATTGGTGAGCTCCAGGTTTAGTTAAATGACACCATCTTATAAAGTTAAGAAGTGGTTGAGAAAGACTTCTGGCTTCTTTGTGCACTCACAAACGTACACACGCACACACATTCACACAGACTCACACATACATACACATACATGAACATGTACATGTGCACAGAAATCACATGTACACAGGCACAAACATCTTGTTTAATATCAGTTGCAACAGTTACTATTCAAGGGTCCTATAATGTGCAAAGACTTTTAATGTGAACAACACTCTCTGCCTGACATCAGAGAGAAGCTGAACGTATCTATAGAAACAAATTTCATCGCTGCTGCCTCCTCCCTTGTTTATCCTGTTGCAACGGTGCAGTTTGTTTAGAAAGCCATAAATGCCGAAAGCCCTCCCCGGATTTTTAGCCCAAAGTACACCTCCCTCTGAACACACCCACAGATGTGCTAGTACAGATGTGAATCATCTTCGCAAACAAACTGAAGAGTGATTTGAGCGTCAGTCTAATGAGCGCTGAATACGACTGATTACTGTACTTGTGAAGAACTTTATTTTTTTCCCCCCAGCGTTGTGTTGCAGAACAGACTGGTGCCTCCATAGGCTTGCTAATGTAGGCAATCGATGTGTTTGTGTAAATATTTAACAATGTTCATGTTCACATCCATAGCTCCTTGGACAAATGTCGCTTTTGTGTGATGTGGTAGATGCAGACTTAAAGACGACCTTCTGAGTCTTGCACGACTTCCTTTTGGAACTGAGAATAATCTATTGACACACAGAAACATTTCTGCCATGTGGATAAAGTCTTGCAGGAAGAATCCAAGCTTGGCTACACAAAATCCAGGTCATTCCCTTTAGTTGCCACCCTTTCTGATGCAGCTTCGTGGTGCTGCTTTATTTAGATTTACTTGCCCTGCTGAGTCTTTAGGCATTGAGTGATTCTTTCCCCCTACTTCACAGTCATTTGCAGAACAGAAACTTCTTGGCATTTGGTTGTGAGTTATGGGGTCAGTGTAGAGTCTCAGGGAGTCTTGGCTTTGGCCTCTATCTGTTCTAGATTCAAATAGAGTTTTCTGATTTTTAGGAGTTCAAGCTCGGCTCACCAACTGCCTTCTAAGCCTCCTTCCTTCTCCATACAATGAGGAAGAGGTCTACTTACTTGAGGTATTGTAAGGACTGAGTGCTTTTCGGCAACAGATGCTATAACATCAGATTCTTGCATACTATAGTCACTCAGACTTTTTTTTCTGAACCTTTTTCTTTCCGTGGAAATCTGCTGTGACCCTATTCTGAAGGAATCAATAGAGTATTTTGCAGCTGTTTCTGTATTTCATTTGTCTGGGGAAACCAAGTGATTATGGGAATAAAAAGAGAGGAAGAGTCACAATGGGTTTTCTGTATAAGGTCCTTGTTTTCTAACTCTCAAGCTACTTTACATTTCTTCAGCTTGGAATACATTGTCTTGCCTTTCATATTTTTTCTAAAATCACTTCATTTTTATTTACGTATGTCTGTGCAGTACCTATAGAGACCAGAAGAGGCACTGGATTCCCTGGAGTTGGCGTTACAGGCAGTTTTGAGCTGCCCCATGTGGGTGCTGGGAATTGAACTCTTATCCTCTGAAAAAAACCCAGTGAGTACTCTTAACTGATAAGCCATCTCTCCAAGCCCCAGCTTTATAGTTTTTCTCAGTCTACGTCATCATCATCTACCTCCCTTTTACATCTTTCTGCTGTGCCACTCATAGTCAAAGCTGCATCTGTGCTTCTGTGAACCTCACACCAGGCAGACTCCCATGCCCCGAGGGAGATTTTCCCTCAGGAGGAAATTATAGCTTAGCTATCAGCCCTTTTAACACGTGTGCTGTTCTAACATGTGTAGAGTTTTTGAAACTCTACTTTATTTGGGGTGTTTAGGCCTCTACCTCCCTTCCAACCTCCCAGCAGTGCATAGAGAAAGTCAAAGTAAAGGGCCACAGGCCCCTTTACTTCTCCTGGCTGTTTAGGGTCGATGGGCCTTTGGGGAATATACCAATCTCCATCAACAGCAAATGCAGCCAGCAGTCTCCTCCAAGCTGCTGAGCCCCAAAGCAGTTCTTTCTGTCTGTCTGCTTGAAACTGCCACACTGTCCATCTCCGGTCTCTCCAAACTGCTACACACCCCATGCCAATACTGCATGCCACACCCTCTCTTTCTGGGCTCTCAAATTTATATCTTCAGAGCCCTGGTCCACCCCCTCCCTCCATGCCACACAGTCATGAGGTAGGCCATCACCAGCCACGCCCCACATGAGACAATTAACAGCTGTGGACAAACTATAGCCCAACTAAAAATCCCACACTTGGGATTAAAACAAAAACATATTTATGTAACATAATTGAATTTTTAAAGAAACCAGAACTTCCATTACAAACGTGTTACTGGAACCTTCTCCCTGATCTGGGTTGTTTTCTTCAGAACCTGTACCTACCACCACTCTTTTCATAGCTATCCTAACTCTGCTCATGTTTCTGTGCTGCCGATGACACTGAGTTTAACGAACTGAAATAAACCAAAGTTCCAAGTGTACATTTAACTAGAGCTGCCATATCAGAGCGCAGCAAAGCAGGTGGCTCAGAGCAAAGGAGGAAGCAAGTCTCCTGTCTGAGTCTGTACATGCAATATTGGGTTGTGCAAACTCCAGAGGATTCTGGGAGCTTTTGTGCCCATTTGAGCTTCTATAGGTTGCTGCCGTTTCCTTATCTGTCTTTCCTGACTGTCTGTCTCTGTGTCAGAACTTCTCCTTTATGTAATGAAGCCAATGATTTTATGCTTGGAGCCCACACTAAGAACCTCATATAACTTGGTGAATCTGATGAAGCCCTATTTCCAAACAAGACCCCAGTCTGTTGTACTGAGTGTTAAGACTTTACCTTATCTCATTGTATGGGAACATGATTCAACCTGTCACACCAGGGTAGACAGGTGGCTGGTTTATGGGACTTACAGGCAGGTTGGCATTGTGATGATGGTTTAAAAGACACATGTGTGGCTGGAGCTTTTGGTTCTTACTGAGTTCAGGAGGAAAGTATGTGGAAGAGAACCTTTAACTAGAGGGCCACCCCTGCTCTTCAAGGGTTCGCTGCAGACAGTAGGCCTCCACGATGCTAGAACACTGCTTTCCAATTGGATCTGGGTCATGCTTGCTAAAGAGGACTCCAACACTCTCCCAGAGGGATGGAATCTGCCCTTGCCTTCAGGACTCCACTGTGCCCTGACATGATGAGACAGATGCCCCTTAGGTCTGACATTGGCAGCATCTGACCTCTTGTATTATAATTTATGTCAGTTCAGATCAAGCCTGATCTCCCGCTACCACTATGGATGCTTGACAGTAAGAGCTGGGTCTATCTGGTTCTCTTTGGCCAATAGCTTAGTAGATATGTTTCTATCAACTGCATCAAAATATCATTTTTGAACAATTCATACATGTATATAATGAAATAGATGTATATAATGATCACATCCACGACTCTGCCACTTGGCTTCCTAATTCCATATCTCCCCATGTAAAAACACACATCTTTGCTGTTAGAAGAATAATGCTAAAGCCCTACCTAAGCACTAAAGGTCACTACTCTATTTCATGCTTTATTAGTATATGTTAATAATGCATAATAACATGTTTCACTTATGTTTTGTACATGTATATATTGTGTTTTGATCATATTCACCATCAATTACCTACCCTCTCTTGTTCCCTCCCATTCCTGCTCATTTCCTTTCTACTAAACCTCTTTTTTCCTTCATATCTTTGTGTGCACGCTTGCATGCGTATGTGTGTGTGTGCATGTGTGTGTACATTGCTGTGAGTTTTATTAGTGTGGCTCACAGGAACATGAGAGGATATTTGCAGCATAAAGTTTGGCATTTACAAAGGGTAGATTGAGGGGCTGCTAAGGCTTTGGTCTAGATCATCTTTTTGGAACAGTAGAATGAACAGAAGCCCAGCGAGTTCATACTGCCTTGCACAAGAGCCCACAGTCCCTGATGTACCTGAGGCCACAGCTGTATCTTTTGTCTACTCGCTCCTATTTAGAAAAAGGTGAGGGCTCCAGGAAGCATTTGGGGCCTATTCCTGTTGACACCCAAATAAACCATCTTCTTAACTGCCTCCTGCCTCCCTGTTCCTCAAGCCTGAAGGTGGGACTGGTGGATGACTGGCCACGGGCCCATGAGCACACATTCCTCTGTTTTATGCCTCAGCTTCTAGGGTTTGAGTCATTGGCTGCCTGGGCCAAGGCCAACGAGAGGCTTCTGGTCTTTAAAACTGATGAGATCCATTGCTATTCAATGTGAAAGGCAGAGTGTCTTTCCTAGAGCTTCTAGAGTCAGCTCTCTAGTTCCCAATGAGAAGGGTGTCAGATCCTCTAGGACTGGAGTTACAAATAGTTGTGAGCCACCACATGGTTGCTGGGAACTGAAACCCAGTCCTTTGGAAGAGCAGTCAGTGCTCTTAACAGCTGAGCCATCTTTCCAGCTACTGTGGACTCTTAAGTAAGCAGATGCTAGGCCTTGAGATGAGGGTTTTACTACCCCAGTTGTTTCTGTCACCATGCCTCAAAAGTGAGCCATATGTCCTCGTGGGGAGCCTTAGCTAACCACAAGGGCTAGGGCCCAGGAGGTGCTATGGAGGGTACAGGATTTGGCTTTTTATGTCTCACAGAGGACACAGCTGATTGCCTCAGAACTGTGGGGTCTTGGTGAGCAGCCATGACTCAGCTTCCTCTGTAAGCCATCATAGCCCACTGAAAGATGGGGGTATTTGACAAAACAGGCCTCTTCAAGCCCGTCACATTCCATTTCCTGCCACCAGAGGCCCCAGCTTCCTTTGAGACATACTGTGGAAAGAAATTCTCTCTTCGTATGTTTGCAGCATTTGACACTTTACAAAAAAAATATGACATCACGTTGGTTCATCTGATGTTTATTCAAGCAGTGAGAGAGTGTAACAAACCTGTTGTTACTGCAGATGGGCATGGAGGAAAGCAGGATTCAGTCAGGGGAGGGTATTTGTTTAGGGGGTTGCTGGTAGAGGGTTGGTGCTTGAGTCCAGGGTTCTGGAGTATTCAGTTAGTATCCTATTAGACTTCAGTTAAGAAGGTTTCAACGTATATCTCCTCATAAGTCTCAAAATGTTTATTGATTAACTTATCCTAATGTGAATCCATTTGCAGAAGGAGGCTTCGGGAATGGAAAAGATGCAGCTGTGAGAGATGCCATTCAATTTTTACCTTATACCAGGATTCTCATGAACAATAGTGCTTTAGCTAAGCCACATGTTTCTGAGCTGTACTCTCCTCGGGACAGGGGGAATGAGAATTAGTGCCTATTTTCAAAGCAGGTCTGATATTTAAATGAAATAACGCACATCAAGGGCCAGCACTGTGCATACTACCTAGGGGTCCAGCACATAAGTATTCTTCCTATCATCTTCACTCTCACACTTAATCTTTAGAACCTCAGAAGGGTAGAGTGTCATCTCACCCATACTCAATTTCTGCCTGGAACTTGTGTTTTTGCTCCATATTATTTTTTAAATACAGATTGTAAATATACAAAATAAAGCATGTGTAACCCTGGCCCTTCATCAAGAAATAACCTTCATTAACCACCTGTGAGCTACCCCACATGTAAGGTACCCAGGGCAGGTCTCAAAAAATGGTGTACCAAGGTTTTATCATTTTGACTTACTTTAGTAGAAAACACATCTGTTCTTAGAAGAGTGAAGCACATACTTTCACCCTGTGTGCTCATGCCATGATGGACCTTTTGATGCTCAAGGATCCTAGCTTTTGTCCTGGCTGGCGTTTAATGGGACCTGAATGCTCCCTGGGATCATGATGAAGCTTTGGGTCAGATGCTTAGGCAATGCTGGTGATAGCACCGTGAGGCCATTGGATCATGGTGACACAGACCTTATGAGTAGATTGGTCAAGTAATAGCTTTTGGAAAGAGAAGCCAAGAGAGTGGAAGTGGGTCACTGGGGCATTTTAAGAGAATATCTTGTTCTGGACTTCTGCTTGTTCTCTATTTGCTTCCTGGCTGCTTTGAAGCAAGAGGCTTTGCTTTAACTGACCAACAGCCCTCCCACAACCCGAGGATTTCAGTGCCAAGGCCAGCTGCAAATGCGGCCCAACATAGAATTATAAACTCACTAAAACATATTGAGATTTATTTAGTGGTTTGTTTTGTAACGTGAATATCTAATTCTTAGGCTTGAACTCTATAGATGACAACGCTGTCCTGCAACATCAAGGGTTGGGCACATTTGCTGTGACATCCTATGGTGCCCTACCACATGCTATCACATGTTTCTACATGCTTCCTGCCATAATCTTATGCCTTGTCACAGGCTGACAGCAATGGAGATAAATAACTGTGAATAGTAACTTCTGAAGCTAAATGAACCTTTCTTCCTTTTAAGTTGACTTGCATAGGCCCTTGGACCCAGCAATGAAATGTGAGCAACGCACACTGGCTCCACGGAGGAGGCAATAGGGTGGATGGAAATAGAGGCAAACACATAGGGAGGGAGCAGATTCCTGAACAAAGGAAACCAACAAGGAAGGGGTTTTAAGGAGAGAGGTGAGATCTTTTGGGTGAGGAAACCACAGCACTTGTGGAGCCTAAAGAGGGATTATTTGTACTGGCAAATGCTTCTAACTGTGGGCTGGGAAATATCTGTCCATGAAAGTGTGACCTTCAGAATACTCAAAGCCAATGAAGAGGCCCTTTTCTTTCTTCCTTTTGGGAGCCTCCAGAGAGGGAGACTCCACCATTAGGCACATAGCTCAGCTCCTTGTGTCTTTCAAACACATACTCTGGCTAAAGTTGGAGCCAGATAATTGTGTCTTGATTCAGTGGCCAAGTCCATGCTAGGCCCAGGTGGAAACACTTAACGCCATCACAGTAAAATGGTCTATAAAAGAGAATGGCTTCCATACTTTCATAGGAGAAATTTATTTTTCCAAAGAGAGTGTGTATTTTGGAAGGAGAGAGCCTTGTTTATTTTGGAAATTAGACACATTTCCAGGGTTAGGGGAGGCATTTGAGTTCTTTAACTTAATGTTACCAAGAACTCCCCAAGAACTGGCAGAGGAGGCCCTTTGACTATCATCTTCCAACAGGTGGAGAATTGAGCTCCAGGTATGGGGCAGGCCATCTCAGGAGGGTTATCCCGAGATGATGGGAGATTGCTGGAGATTCCCAGTTAAACTGTGTTTGGGAGAGGGCCAAGGGAAGAGTTGTAGGGGAAAGGGAGAGAAGCAAGAGTATGAGGCAAGGGAGATGAAGTGTTCTTGAGCTTTCTCTAAAGACAGAGTCTGGAAACATAAGCAAGTGCCTTGTTTTTCTCTGAAACTACCAACTTGAGAAGAGTTTTTCCTTGAGATTTCTTAGCTTGAACTCAAATATTAACACAGGTTGCTTTACAGAAAGGGAATTTCTTGCATTTCTGTCATTTAAAAATAACCACGTCTTTATTCCTGTTGACAGCCCTCTTGAAACACATGGACACAAGCCCATTCTGAAGGTTTCAAAGGCTGGAAAAAGCAATGTTTACATAAGTAGGAAGCAATGCCTATTTGTTGGGTGTGTTTATAGTTGTATGACTTTGGCATTTAGGCTGGGGCAAACTTTCTTTGCAGTAGACAGATCAGCTTTGGGGACCAAGTGATATTTATAAAGAATGAAGTGAAAAGTCCCATATTTACATTTCAAGAATGAAAAGTCTTTGCTTCATAGAAATCTCAGGAATGTCTCCAGAGTTTGAAGTGTCCTTTTGCTGAATTCATTCCAAGGAGACCATTGACACTACAATATACTTGTTTAAGGGATTTGTTTCCTACAAAATATGGGCTCAAATCCCTCTTTCTCTTTGTACCCTTGGCTATGAGATATATTAACCAAACAGGCCCATAGTTTTGATTTATCCACGTGCCAGCCAATCAGTCCTCACAGACAGTTTGAGCTGCTTCTCACACATTGATGTTCTGGATTACCAAATGTCTTTTCTTTCTGGATAGGATGATGAAAGGAGGAAGGAGGAAGTTTCAGAAGGAGGAAGCCTTTAAGTGTGTTTCCACTGCCCTCTCTTCTAAACCTTTTCTTGACATTGTCCTGGTCCTTTTCAGAGATCTGCTAATGTCTCTCCTTCTGGTTAATGAAAACTATAGGAGAACATTAGGAGGTAATCGTCAAGGGAGGCACACAGACAATAATGACTCTCAAATGACTCAGCAATGTGCAGAGCACATGTTTAGTAAACACGTGTGGTCCTTTGTGCCTCTGTCAGCATCACTCCCAATGACAGCTACCCTCAACTTTCTGTCATATGCTCTGTTTATTCAGTTTTCAGTATTTATTGAGTGCTTTACACATGCCAAATAATATCTAAAGTATTAGAGATATAGAAATGAACAAACTTGACCAGCACTGGCCTGATGTATCTCACTCTGGGATCCACAGAACTCCAAACTCTCTTTATTTTTGAGAACTTCATACATGAACACTCCATCTCTCTTGCCTCATACTCTTGCCTCTCTCCCTTTTCCCTACAACTCTTCCCTTGGCCCTCTCCCAAATGCATAACTTCTTCTTCTTTAATTATTATTGTTTTACACACACACACACACACACACAACTTTCTGTCTGTCTGTGTATATACAATCTACTAAGTTCATTTAGCATTGCTCATATGTGTATGTGTCCAAGGCTGACTGTTTGGGATGGGACAACCTATGTGTGAGCTGAAGATAATTCAAACTCTTATGTGAATATTATAAGAAATTTTTGAAAATTACTTTATATTTTATGATAAATTAAAATATTAATAGGGTATTTCTGAATTGATGACTGTATTTAAAAACTCCTTCCATAGAATCTAGGTATATAGGTTCACATTAGTGTCATGGGCCACATCAGAACCAGTGTTCAAGTTGACAGTGAAATGCCTCTCAGGTTAGGGTGAAGGGAAATATACGTGAGCTTTCATAGAGTTCTTTTCCTCTGAGGGAGCTGCATGTACTTCTCAACTTTGAGAAATGCTGATGTGGAAGCAATACAAAATCAGGCAGGCTTTCTGTGGCTGCCACCCTGCTACAGACATTAGTATTGTTGGATCATGTTAGTATTTCAGTGTCAAAAAGTCTCATCCCAAAGCTGTCTGCTGTGGTTTGATTATGGAATGTCCTCCACAGGCTTATGTGTTTGAACATTTGGTCTCCAGCAGGTGGTGCTGCTTGGAAGATTATGGAACTTTTAGGAGGTGGAGTCTTTCTGGAAGTGTGTCACTGGCTTCCCTTTCTGCTTTCTCTCTGTCTGTCTGTCTTGCTGTTTCCTGTGATTAATCTCCTTCCTGATTGCTAGGCTAGTCCCATGCTCCTGCTACTATGCCTTTACAATTATGTCGGAATGTTCCCTTTCTGGAACTGTAAGCCAAAAGAAACCTTTTCACCCTTAACTTGCTAAAGTCAGGGTATTTTATCATAGCCAACAGAAAAGTAAAGAGAATAGTGTCCATGCTCTTATGCCTGGAATCTGAAAAAAAAAATGATAGCACATATTAGCAGATGCAGCAAAGGGAGAAAATTTTGGAGTGTCTAGATGCTATTCATAACAGTGAAAGGCAGAAACAACTGAAATAACTATACAGCAGTGCATGGACAGATGGATAAAACTGTGTCTGCTCATGCAAAGAGATTTTATTCAGTACTAAATGGAATTAGGTATCAAGGCATAGTGCAATCTGGATGGACCTCTAGCACAGTCAGTAAAGGCAGGTACATAGGTACATATATATGAAGTGTCTGGAATAGGTAAATCCATTGAACTGGATGTCATTGCTAGGGGCTGGGAGAGGAGACATGGGGAGTGTGATCATTTGGAATATGCTTTAGTATGAAGTGGTGGAAGTACTTTAGACAGACAGAGGTGATGGTTGTATAAAATATCTCTATTATTTACTCACAGTGGTTAATTTCTTATATTCACTTCCCTTCAAGTGGAGAGAAAGAATGGAAGATAAAGACAGATGAGTAGAGCAGAGAGGCAACAAGAGAAGAAGAGATGGGGGATATTGAGAATATAAAATGAGCTCATCCCACTGTTGTTAACTTTGGAGTTTGAGGAAGGAGCCCATAATCCAAAGGAAGCTGGCAGTCTTTCGAGACTTGGAAGTGACCTTCTTTGACAGCTGGCAATCATATAAGGACCTTACTCTGGGAATCAGAAAGATGAGAGAGGGCAAAAATATTCCTCCCTGAGATCTCCTTAAACATATGGATTTCAGCCCAGTGAAATCCAGACAGGACTAAAGGAATGATGCTCAACAGAAAATGAATAGTAACTTTATGCTATCAACCACAAAGTTTGTAGTAATTGGTTACAACAGTCTTAGAAAATGAATACAAGTCTCCTGCCTAGAGTTCTTGTTTGAATACAAATTATAGAATGCAAGTTCTATTTTCTCTTCTTCATTGGTCAAACCCATTCCCAGCATATTTTGGTCACCTGTGTCTTTCCAAGTCTTTCAATTGTCCAAGGTTGGTTAAAAACTCTTCTGATATCTCTCAGTGTTCCCAGATTTGCCTCTGTACCTATACCTGGCATGCTGTCATGGTCTGTTCTCTGATTGTTGTTCTTCCATTCCCCTGCATGCTCTTGTGGTTACCACCGACAAGTAGATGCTAACTGCATCCTGCCCCAGCTTTTGGGTCTTCTCGTTTCAGCCTGAGTTAGCTGGAATACAGGGCCATCCAGGGTCAGCTACAGAACTGCATAGTACCCATTGTTCAGAATTGGTCTTTATGTGGCCTTATGCTGTGCTGCCTCTTCTTAAAATTGGCATTTCTCCAACTGTACCACAGTGTTCCCCAATCCTTCGTGTGACATGGTGCTCCCTGGTCCTTCATGGTGAAACTGATTATGTGCATTTGAATCCTCATCAGGCTCACTTGGTTGAAATTTGGGTTGCCTCTGGTTGTTGTATCCACTGTTTGTGGTGAGAGGAAGATGATGAGTGTTTTGGGATTGGTGGGTGGCTATGATTAGAGTGTCTTCAACAGCCTCCCTTGAGAGGGCAGGTGTGAGAACGGGGTATACTCCAGCCGGAAGATATGGAGAAGACTCCATGTTTGCCCTGAGCACACCGTGGATAGCCATGTAGGAAGTCTTCACAGCAACGCCAACCAGCCTGTCAGATGGTTGCATGTGCATGTAGCCAAAGAGTCATGGCTACACCCGTTAGGTGTAGCTGGAGTGGTGCCCCTTTCCTGGATAGCAAGGAACTCAACTACAGGTATCTCAATGCAGGGGCTGGAGCCTGTGGAGTCACTCCATCTATTCCAGAGTTCTTGACTTCCTCCCTATCATCCAAAGATGAGAGGACAATGGGTCCTGGTTTGGAGGCACATACTGTAGCCCAGTGCTTGTATTTTTGCCTATTAAAATGGGAATGGCTGCCTTTGTTCTGTGTGGAAGTGTCTCCAAGGTGCTGATTTAGTATGAATTGGGGTCATGACTATGGGAGAAAAATCTGGCTTTGTTGTCAGGGTTCTTGGCCTCTTCCCTGGTGCTGTGGCTGGATGATGGTTGTACACCCTGCTGATTTTTTTTTTCTGATCTTGCAAGAAGGGCCCTTCTCTGTCAGAGTAGACAAAGAAGGGGGGGTAGAAACCTGGGTCATGGTTCCCAGCAATCCAGGATATATGAGGGGTCCAGCCCAGGAGCCAACATCTCGTGGAGACAAGCATCAAATGGCCTGAGCATTTTATCTTAGAAACATCCCAAATCTCACAACATCAGGAAGACGGTTGAACTATGTTGTAAGCCACTTTGTTCTAAAACTTTTCCTCTTTGTATTTTCTTAACTTTTGTGAAAATAAAATAACTTTGACATGACAGTCAGTTGTGAAAATATAAGTCAATGAAATGGAATTTGTAAACGTTGAGTCAAGCAAATGTTTGGATTATCTTGTTTCAATTAAGATGCCATGACTTAGCCTTCCAAGAAGGGGCCTTTGTTCTCATCTGTATTTGAATATATTATGCCCTTAGATTAGCTTTGAAAGAGAGAGGACACAGAAGGGATGGGGGAAGGGAGCAACAAAGGCAGTAGACAAGAAGACCAATTCAGGGTGTTCAGAACAGGTTTGGAGTCAGAGGGGCAGAGATTTAAGTCCTGGTTCTGACTGTGCCAGCCGTGTGCCATTGACTATCTCATTCAGCTTCTCTGAGCTCCTGTTTCCTCCTTATGTGAATGGATATATCTGGGCTTGCTATTTGGGAGGACTATTAAAGAGGATAATGTATATCATTTTGCCTCTTGCAGAAAGTCCCGCAGTAAATATTTACTAAACGAATGAACGAATACTCTTGAAGTAGCAGTGTTTCTCAGTTGTGTGTGGAGTATTTCCTAGTGTTCAATATCAGTCCACCATAGCCCCCTGCACTGATTTTGGAAGCAATAAACTTGAGTGCCCTTAACTATGCTGGCCCTTATCACAGAGCCAAAGGTGATTCATTCCATATTTTTTTCTCCTTTTCTTTTTCCTTGAAAATATAGACTACAATTCTGCTACATTTCAGCCACTGGGGTTGGAGTAGTGGTAATAAGCTAAGGAAGGTTGACCTTGGCCCCTGAGAAGGTAGCAGTGACAGTCTTGGGCACCAAGAAGAGATTTTCTCTTCCATCTGAGTGGGGCAGGTGAGGGAGGCATCTGATTGTCTAGGAGGTATGGATTTTATTGACGCTGGTGTGGAAAATAAAGCTCAGAATCACTAGACACCAGACGAAGGAAGAGGACAGTGAGTCCACTGTGCTTTTCCACTGGAGTCCACAGCTGATGGCTTCAGTCCCTTTTTAAAAATGCATTGAGTTGAGTGGAGTTGTGGATGACACCCCTGCAGAGACCAAAATCGCCACCACAGGCTACTTGAACTGGTCTTGTTGTTGGTGATCTCTAGTTTCATGTGTGGAAGGCTTCTTCAGAGATCCTTCCTGAGCCTGGGCCTGTGGGGAGGGCAGGAGGTGGTGATGGGGACAGGGCAGGCCTTTGCTTCGATGTTTCTCATCTGTGTTTTCATTACTTTAGTGTAGAGCCCTGGTTTCCTCAGAGATGCATCATCTCACATCCATGGCCTGAGAATCAGAAGCTATATCCATGGGCAGGTTTGAGCCCGGCTCACACGGCTATAGGCACTTCCTGTCCACACACAGGAAGGGGCCTTTGTCAGGAGTCTAAGTTAGGTTATTTTGTTGTTGTTGTTGTTTTTAGAACAGAATGCACTGTGAACCCGAGCATTGCTCTCTGAATTGGCAATTTGCAATTCCATTACTGGCAATGTTGTTCCTCGTGGAACTTAATTCATAATGATGGGATGCAAAAGCATTGAATTTCAATCTGTCCCATGCCAGTGATATTCACTGAGACTCTCTCCATGCAGGGCATTCTTCCTTGCACCTAACTGATGTATTTTCAGCTTGCTATTAGTTAATCATGGTGTAAGTCAGGGAGTGTAAGGTCAGTGATTCACACACCTAATGCTGGGAGGGCACCCACAGTTACTGAGGGAAAGAAGGTGTGTATGATGGTCCCTTTAGACTCCTGGGTTCTGGTTTATCACAATAGAGAACTGATTTATTTAAAGTCAGATTGAGAGCTTGGGATGTAACTCAGTTGGTGGAGAACTTGCCTAACACACACACAGTACTCTGGGCTCCCTCCCCAGCACTGCACAGACTCAGGGCGCACTTGTGATCCCATCTGGGAGGCAGAGGCCAGAGGATTAGATGCTCCAGGATGACTGGGGCCTGGCTACATAGTGAATTCTCTATAACCAGCTATGCTGTATCAGATCCTTTTTCTAAGAAAAGCTATTTATTGAAACACACAGTATAAAGTTCTAATTTTTCAGTTGATAGCCATACGGATTTCAAAAACATCGCATATGGTCCTTTAGATACTCCTGCTCAAGGCACAGAACATTTCCACTGTTCCAGATGCTCCAGGCTATTCCCAGTGTGGTCCATACTGTATCCCAAAGCACAGCTGCTGTCAACCTTCAATCTACTTTTGCATTTTTAGAGGATACCATATAAATGAAATTATACAGTGGGTGGTGGCTTGAGCATTACTTCTTTTACAGAGCCAGATGCACCTGGCGCTCATCCTTGTTGGCTCACAGGTTACTAGTTCTTTATTATTCTTGAGGACAGGCCACACCTGTCCACCCTCTTCCCATTAAGGGCCATTCAGGTTGCTTCAGTTTTTCTAGAAGCTGTCAATAAAGGCATTCCTCAGGTTTGGATGCAGCATGTGTGTGTGTGTGTGTGTGTGTGTGTGTGTGTGTGTGTGTGTGTGTAGGAGGGTGTTTCATTTTCAGAAAATACATGATCATTGAATTGCTGGGTCTGACATCTATGCAAAACAAATAAGACAAAACAACAAATAAGACAAAAAAAATCCATACCCAGGTATTTTTCAGAATAGATGCTTCATTTAATGATTCAATATTATAAAATTTAATTTTATTTTGTGATTAAAAAGATAGAATCAAATGCAGTTTTAAGACATAATAAGAACAACCCCCAAGATTCTGTGTTTCCTTACTCAGTTTCCAACAATGGAAACAAGAATGTCAGTCACAACCAAAGTGTTGACATCATTATAGCCAAGAGAGGAACATTGCATCACCAGAGACTTCCTTATGGCTTTTCCACTCAGTCTCATTCTTGCTGTTGTTTTTTGAGGACAGGATTTCTATCTATAACTTCCCTGGATATCCTGGAACTCACTTTGTAGACCATGCTGGCCTTGAACTCGCAAAGATCTGCCTCCCAAGTGCTGGCCTAAAAGGTATGCACTGTCACGCCCAGCCAGTCTCATTCTTTATAGATTTATTAAGGTTGTCTTATGAACATTGGTTCCTTTTTGTTGCTGTGCTGTATTCCTTGTCATGGACATACCTCAGTCTGTTAAACCCTATACGAGTTCAAGGCCATCTAGGTCCTTTGACACTGTTGGCAATTACAAATCAAGTTACTGTTAACTTTTGGTGCACAGAAATTGCATTTCTCTTGAGTAAATATCCAAGTTTGTCTTAGCTTCCTTTCATGCTGCTGTGTGAAATACCCTGACCAATATAACTCAGAGAGAAAGGCTTTATTTCAGCTCCCAGTCCCAAGGGCACAGTTTACAATGGTAGTGAAGACAAGGCAGTGGGGGCTTGAAGCGCTGACTACTCACATCTTCAGCCAGGAAGCAGAAAGGGGTGAGTACCACTCAGCTCACTTTCTCCTCGTCATTCAGTCCATGACCTTGACCTACAGAATGCTGCCTTGTATTGTCCCATTGCCGTTAACCCAATCAAGATCCCTTAACACGTGTACCCAGAGACTTGTCTTCTGAGTGATTCTAGATTCTATCAAGTTGACACTACTAAACACCCCAAGGATCTAACCCGTAGGCATGTACCTGGTCTTTTTAAGTGATAAACAGTGCATGCATGATCCCACTTCTGCCTCCCCATCAGCTTGTTATTGATTCAGTGTCTCTTGGAGATTTTCTTTCTCCAGAGAGAGCAACTTTATGCACTTGAATTTGTTATTTATGTAATTTAAAATGATTATTTCAGCTGTGTTCTTCTCCATGCAACTCAGTTGCTGTTCAACTACTGTGAAAAATGAGAACAGTGGACAGTGAGTGTTTCTGTTCACTGTAAATCTGTGTGTTTGGTTTGGTACTCTCTACAGAGCATCTTATTTCGCTTATTAACTTGGCTGCTGGGATGTTCAGTATAAAGACTTGTGTTGTCAGTATTTACGGTTAGTCTTTTCTATGGCTGGTTCATGTCTTTTTTAAAAAATGACGCTTGCTATAAATAATTTATTTGTTAAAATTGTCACTGGCAGCTTTTTTTATTTGTATTTTTTGATACAGTGGACACTTAGCTTAGACTGCCATTGTGCTCCCAGATCTAAATAACAATTATGCTCATGTCTTGGACTTAGCTCATCTACCATGTGTGGAATCCATCGAGAGGATAACCATCTCCCAAAGATGATTTGTTCCCCAAAGAGGTTTTTTTTTTTTCATATTTTGTCTTTTTTCAGACGCTCAAAGATAATTTTCATGCACTTTGCGTGGGTTTTGCCTTAAGAATGTCCTGATTTAAGTGGGAAGTCAAACTGTGTATGTGAACAAATACAATCCAGGTAAAGTGATGTGTAATTGAAAATTGAGATGTCTAGGGAGTGAGATGGGAGGCTGTCATGTCCACATAGAAGATACAGGAGACATGGTTTTATGACTTTTTAAAAATATCTTCAGCCTCCACTATGTAAAGGTTCACTGGACTTGGTAAAATGTGTGACAAATCAGAGGAATGGGCAGGAAAATGTCTGGGGTCCTTTGGGGTTCTGCCTGTGGATGATGGCATTGCTGAGGAGAGGTCTGGGCAGGACCAGCTAAGGTACCTTAGCGGGAGCTGATCCCTAAAAGGAACATGGTTGGATTGATAGAAATGAAGGCTTGGGCTACCATTTGAAGCTACTATGATCCATGAGGCATTCCTAGACATTCTAGGAATCAGACCAAGAAGAGTTGTAGGCTTGTAGGCATCACAATGAGAATGTGGCAAGCTTACTGTTCTTGGTGGGTCCAGAGCATAGGAGAACCCAGACAAATAAAGTGTACTAGGTTGTAGCATCCTACTCTGTGTTCTTTAAAAAAACAAAACAAAACAAAACAAAACAAACAAAATCTGCTGATGGTACACATGGCTCCAAGAATCCTGGTATTGTACATTCTAACCAACCAAGAGCCTGTTAGAATAACATCATGACATTGGTAATTCTTAGCATTCAAACTCTAAACAAAGCAAATGGAGAAATGAAAGAAAGGCTTTCTGTTGGCTAAGTGGCCTAGATTTGGAGGAAATTGAAGCATGCTCTTGGAGATGCTGTTGACACACCTGAGCTGATTTCTGTTGAGTCCTCTGGGCCATGACTTCTAAAGACCAATTGGGCTTCACACTGGGGGTATTCACCAGTGGGCTGTTATAGTCACTGTGATGAAGACAGGGACACTCTGCCATAACTCATTTTAAAGACTTGGACTTTTCCACGGTTCTTTTGGGCATGGGATTCTTGGATCATATTTTCGCCTTTGTGTTGACTGCCAGAAATTTCAAGTTGAGCTCATAGCTTCAGTGTTATAAGTATACTAGGCTTCATCTAAAAAATGCAATGGTCTATGGAGATGTCTTAGCTGCTTTTCTTTAGCTGTGAGGAAACATCATGACCAAGGCAACTTTTTAATTGGGGACTTGCTTACAGTTTCAGACAATTTGTCCATGCTCATCAAGATGGGGGGCATGATGGTAGGCAGCTGTGGTGTTGGAGACATAGCCGAGGGTTCACATGATCTGGAAGTTGTTGACTGATGAAGAGTGAAACTGGATCTCGTGTGAGCTTTTGAAAGCTCAGTGCCCACCGCCCAGTAACACATCTTCCTCAACAAGAGCACACCTCCTAATCCTTCCCAAATAGTCAAACATATTATTTAAGCATTCAAATGTAAGAAAATACTGTGGGGCATTTCTCATTCAAAACACAACAGCCACTTTAGGTCTTGCTTCATTTTAATCTAGTTTTGATTGACTAGCTTCCTTCCTTCCTTCCTTCCTTCCTTCCTTCCTTCCTTCCTTCCTTCCTTCCTTCCTTCCTCTCTTTCCCCCTCCCTTCTTTCATTCCTTCCTTCCCTCCTTCCATCCCTTCTTTTTCTCTTCATTTCTTTTTCCTCCCTCCATCACTCCCTATTTTCTTCCTTAATCCTGTTAAATTTTATCTTGCATTAAAGTTTTAAGTACTTTTAAGACAAGTATGATTGAATAAAAAAAATAAAGTAATTACTTTGTCACACACTGCAGTGATCTCACTTCTGTGAGAGTGATATTTACTCCTGAAGAAAATGCATCCCCCGGGAATGCTAACAAGACAACCTACTAAATTTCAGCGTCTTTGCTCATCTGTGTAGAAATTTTGTTTTATGTAATGACAGCCTACCATGGAAGATGCCTTTGCTGCCCTAGCTCACAGGAGAGGAAGCCCAGATGCAGAGAAGCTCCATGGCCTTTGCAAAACCCCAAAATTAGGCAGAGACACAACTCAACTTGAAATCAGGAAGATCAACATGTCTTGAAGAAACTTTTATTCTCATCAGATCCTTATTACAGGTAAATGCATGAAAAGTCTAGAGATGCAGGACAGGTTCTGACTCCAGTTAATCATTTAACACCTGAATAATGGAAGGGATTGACCACCTGCAAGTTCCTTTGCATTGTTTGCAAAGAGAGTTGATATAGGTGTTTTCCTTGGTTGCTCTGCTGATCAGTGGCATAATGTGAGTTAACTAGATGAGAGAATACTGCCAGCTGTCACTCAGTGACATCCAGGGGTGGGGTAGGGTGGGCTCTGGACAAAGAGGAGTGCTAGATCTAGGCTCAGCTTAGCCCCCCTGTAAAGGAAATGATGATGTTTTTACATGTTTCAGTAAGACCAGAGACAGGAACATACTTTGCAAAGGGCAGATGGCTGAGAAGTCAGAAGTCATCAGTCTAACGGGAAAGATGTGGTTGGACACTATAGACCTCTATAGTGCCTCCCAGGCAGGTGGCAGGGGACACGTGTACTCACTTTCTTCAGTATGATTTTAAATTAAGAATAAGTTTTCTACAGTGTTAAAATTCTGCTAGAGTCCATCCTGAGAATTTAATTGTCTTTGGCCACTCCCAGTCTTGCTTGATTTTAATCTACTTTTGTGGGTTTTTTTTTCTCTTTCCTTTTCCTATTCTTTCTAGAGTGCATATTGCTGTAGGATTGCTATTGTCCAGGACTCTGCAGGCCTCATTTGAAGAGGGTTGCCTTGTCTTTGAGTGTCTTGTTGTCTGGGCTCCTGAAACTCAACACATCTCAGCACAAACTCATGTCGCATCACCTCAATCTGACACTTCTCTAGATCTTCCTCTCAGACACAACCGCCTTCATCTACAGTACTCCAGAGAGGAGTCTGGATCTATCATTTGGTCCTGCCTTCTGGCCATCTCAGCTACATAGTGCAAGCATATCAGGGTCAGATCTGTGGTACTGACCTTGCTGTTTTTCCCTTAACACATGCATGTTTCTCCATCCTTACTGCCAATCAATGCATGCCACCCACAGGAACTGCTCTCTGTAGCTGGTCATTCCTGATCACATTTTTCCAAACTCCGGAGACACTCTAAGAATTTTTCTTTTTATGGCCCAATCTCAAATTCTGATGGATTAAAGAGATCCATCAACACAAGCAATCCATGTCCACTCTTTCTTCCTTTGCTTAAATTTCCTATCATCAGTTACATATTCTTCTACCACCCCTGTATTCTTAGGGTTGCATAGTTGGTAGTTAAGGATCCATAATGTCTTTAACTCAGAGAAGCAGTTGAAATGTCTGATCCTTCTTTCGGACACAGGTTATAGCAAGGAGGCCCAACACTACAGCCAATGATAGAACAGGGCCAAACTAGAGGCAGACACTCTCGCATCACTCGGTTGATAACATTGTGTCTACCTGGTATTACCTGTCTCTGTGGCTTGCCCAGGCCCTCCACCTGATCTGCTTCCCTGCCCATCAAAAGGTGTGAGCTATTACACAGAGATGCTTTAAAGCAGGGTTTGATAGTGTCTAGTCGGTTCCCACCAGATAAGTATCCCAAGGCTGTACTGTCAGTCACCACCCAGAGGTCGAGATGCCACAATAGTGAATTGACATAATAGCCTGCTTCCAGATGAGGATGTCATTGTTCTGCCTTTCCCCTGTGGATTCGGGCTTCTTGTTCTCAGCTGAAAGGCTGACATCCACAGTGATGAATAAGACATTTTTAATCACTAGTCTATATCCCACAGGCATTCTGTCCAGGCCCAATTGAAGATGGTATGAAGGATGGTAATAAGGGAAGCCAGGGCTACATCCTCACAAACAATACTGCAGCTGCTGGAAGGGAAGGCGAGTATTTTCTAATCCCCTGCCCTTGCATCTGGGACTAGATATCGATGTGCAAACTCAAGCCAGATTTTTTTTCCTGGCTTGCTTTGGAACCTGCTGGATCCCATTTTCAGAAAGAACAGAGCACCAGTTTCTTTGTGTACTTCCAGAGTCAAACAGTAATTATGTAAATGACTCACTGAACTGGGCCTGTTAGGCAACCACACATTTTTAAAAAAATGATTCCTATTTCCTGGAAATCCATGAGTGTGTTCGGAAGAGGCTAATCACTCTAAATTTCTCCATGCTGAGGCTCTAGGGCATGCACTCCTCTTTGGAGTTCTAGCACAACTCTTCAGAGTTCCCGTTCTGCCTTGCTTCTCTGTGGTTAAGGCCCAATTTCTCTTTTCACTTGATCTCACCAATCATTGAACGTATACCACCAGGGCTTTTATTTTAAGCTTTCCAAATCCAAGATTGTGTTAGAAATGTGGAAATTTATTTTTCTTGGGAGCTGTCATTGCTTCTAACCCTTGATGTTGTAAGAAAAACAGATGTCAGTTTTTGAATTGGTGCATAGCACACGTATATTAAATACTTAGAGATCACTTGTATTTGTCAGCCTGTTAAAAATTTACGGTTATCTTTAAAGGGAACAAGATAGAAAATATTTTTCAGGATCCATGAATCTTTTTTTTTGTCTCTTTGCCATCAATATTTTATCACAGAATAATCTCATTTTTATTTCTATCAACTTTATTTAGACTTTCCTTGTGTCTGTGTATGTTGAGGAGGTATGCATGTACCACAGTGTGTGTGTGTGTGTGTGTGCGTGTGTGTGAGAGTGAGAGACAGAGAGACAGAGACAGAGAGACAAAGACAGAGAGACAAAGAGAAAGAGAGACGGGGAAGAGGAAGGAAGAGAGAGAGAGAGAGAGAGAGAGAGAGAGAGAGAGAGAAAGCTTGTCCTAGCTCAGCTATCAGTTCTTACTTTCTACCTTATTTGAAATAGGGTCTTATAGTTGACCATAGCTGTATCCCTCAGACTAGCCCAAAGCATTCAGGAGTGCCTGTCTCCACTTCCCAACTCCCTGTAGATGCTCACACTATCACGTCCAGCTTTACTTGAGATCATAACTCCTGACCTCTTCTTTGTGTGACAAGTGTTTTAACCACTCAGCCGTCTCTCCACCCTAGATTTTCCTGCTTTTGAACTGTCTGTATATGCATCATACAATTTTTGCACCTGGCTTCTTCTAGCAAAAACTATGTTTTTCTAGGTTTATCCATTCATGTATTTATTGGTAGTTGGTCATCTTTTTGTGTTGCCATTATACGATGATACCATCTATGTATTCATCCCTCTGTCAATGGCGACTGCAGCTGTTTTCAGCACTGGACACCTACCAACAGACCCACCTTGGACATGCCTGCCCAGTCAGCTCTCTCACTGGGAAGCTACTTGTTTCTCCTCTGTATACCCTAATGAGTAAGCATACAAGCTTGTAGTTTAACGCTATTCTTGATTTTAGTATGTACAATCAAATAGCTATCTAATTTGTCTGCTAGAATTCATATTTCAAATATTGACATTTATTGTACTAGATCCTCATAGAATTTATTGTCATAGTAGTATTTTAGTCTATTTCCTTAGGTGAGTGATTGATATTTTTATTTACCCAGTAGATAGTTGAATGCATTTGCTCTTTTTCTCAAAAAAAAAAAAAAAAAGAGTGATTATACATGTATATACATTTGTGGGTAAAATGTCATGCTTGATCTATGCATATATCATAAAAGATTGAAACTAATTAATATATTTATTATGTTATCAATGTCTTTTCTTTACTAGCAAGTTTCAAATATACTAAGCAGTTTTCCCAGCTGTCGTCACTGTGCAGTGTGGTAGAGTTCTAGAGTTTACTTCTTTGGGGAAGCTGAGACTTTGTTCTTATAGAGCCTTCTCTTCCTCTTTCTCACCTCTTCGGCCTTCAGCTCCCGTCTACTCTCTGGTTTCCTTCTTTACTTATGGTTCCTGTGGTGATATTATTATGACTACTACTGCTATTTTACAGCCTGCATATGTGATCACGGTGTCTTTCTTTGACTTAGAAGGATGTCTCCAGGCTCTACCCATGTTGTAATGACACAGTTTTTCCTTATTTTAAAGACTGCCTATCATTCCAATTTGTATTATGTCACATTTTATTTATTTATTTTTTATCCATTCCTCTCCTGATTGACACGTGATTTGCATTCAGATCTTGCCTGTTGTGAATTGTATTGATATGAAGTATAAATAACTCTTTGAAATCATTTAAAATTCATTTGAATCTATCTATCTATCTATCTATCTATCTATCTATCTATCTATCTATCTATCTATCATCATCTATCTATTCCCTGCCCTCCTCTTAGAAGTTGAGTCCCTAGGCCATACACTGGTTCTGTTTTTAGGTCTTTAGGCATTTTTTTGAATACTATTTTTAAAAATGTCTTTACTGATGTACCTTCCCACCAACATCACCCAAGGGTCCCTCTTTTCCACAGTCCCCACACTTGCCATCACTTGTTTTTTTTATAATAGCACCTCGAGCAAATGTGCTGATAATCTCATCATGGTTTTTAATCTCTATCTCTATGACACTGCGGACATTGATCATATTTTCACATACCTGTTAGCTATAATAATCTCTTTATTTATTTGAAAAACATTGATGCAAGCCCTTGGCTCCACTGTAAATTTAGTGTTTTTCTTTCTCATTTGGAACAGGGTGTCAAGTAGCCCAGGGCTTGAACTCTTGAACTGACTGTGTAACCGAGGTCTTTCTCCAAGTACTAGTTCTCTTGTGCTTGCCCCTCATGTTCTGGGGTTACACATTGGAGCTACCACCTGTATGGTAGACAGCTGTTTGTTTTCTGCATATTGAGTTGTTTCAGTTTCTTATACGTTTGGGGTATTAACCCCTTGTCAAAGGTATGGCTTGCAAACATTTTCTTCCAGTCTGAGTATTCCCTTTACTCTTTTTTTTTTTTCCTTTGCTGCACAGATGCTTGTTAATCACACAGAAATTCTGGATGGCCAAAGCAATCGAGAAAAACTAGCAAAGCAGGAGACACCATACTCCCTGATCCCAAATGTCATCACAGTACTATTGTAATAAAAGCACTACAGCTCTGGTGATAAAACAGATACATCAACCAATGGAACAGGGCTGGAAGCCTAAACAGAAGTATTTACTTGCAGTCAGTTGCTTTTTTGATAAAGGCGGCAAGAACACACAATGCAGGTTGGGTGGGGTGAAAAGATTCTCTTCAAGGTGTTTACAAAACAGACTCATTCATTCATTCATTCAAAAGAATGAAGTTGGTACTGTATTTCACACTTTGCAAAACTCATACACTCAAAATGATTAAAAGCATGATACAGAAGACTCTAGAACAATGGCTCTTAACCTTTAGACTCTGGACCAGTGGCTCTCAACCTTCCTAATGCTGTGCCCCTTTAATACAGTTCCTCATGTTTTGGTGAGCTGCCCCCACAACCATAAAATTATTTTCATTGCTATTTCATAACTGTAATTTTGCTACTGTTATGAATTGTAATGTTAATATCTGAGATGCAGGGTATCTAATATCTGATCATGACTTAAAGGGGACAGGATCTACAGACTGAGAACCACTTGTCTAGAGGAAAATGCAGAGAAAGTGCTGCCATAGTCTTGGTTTGGGCAACGTTTCTTGGTAAAACTCTGGAAACAGGCAACAACAGCAAAGTTGTTGATGGGATTGTGACTCTTGCCTTTTAAGAACTAAAGTTAGGAGGCACAGAGATGGCTCCACAGTTAAGAGCGAGTACTGCTTGTCTTAGTTTGGGCTTCTGTTACTGTGAATAAAACACCATGACTGGACACAGCTTGGAGAAGGAAGAACTGACTTCATTTTTACAAAAGTCAGATCACTGTTCCTCACTGAAGGAAGTCGGGCCAGGTACTCAAGGCAGGAGCCTGGAAGCAGAAACTGGAGCAGAGGCTGTGGAGGGGTGCTGCTTACTAGCTTGCTCCTCATGGCTTGCTCTGCCTGCTTTGTGATAGCACCCAGGACCACCTGTCCAGGGGTGGCACCACACACAGTGAGCTGGATCCTCCCACGTAATCACTAATTAAGAAAATGCCCCACAGGCTTGCTACTGTTCAGTCTTATAGGAGCATTTTCTGTACTGTGGTCCCTTCTTCTTAGATCATGGTAGTCTAAAGTTCACACACACACACACACACACACACACACACACACCTACACACACACACCACTCCATACCATACCACATCGAACACACATGAAAACCCACTGTTTTTGCAGAAGTTTGCTGCACCCGTGTCAGATCTTAAGGGACTCACCGCTCTCTGTAACTGCAGTTGCTGGGAATCCAGTGCCCTCATCTGGACTCCACAGGTACCTGCACACACTGTGCACTCAGCCCACCCCTGACATATATAGGTACATAATTAAACAAAATAACTGGTCCCCCCCCTCTTTTTTGTTTGTCTGTTTCTCGAGACAGGGTTTCTCTGTGGAGCCTTGCCTGTCCTGGACTTGCTTTGTAGACCAGGCTGGCCTCGAATCACATTGATCTGCCTGCTTTTGACTCCTTGAGTGCTAGTATTAAAGGTGTGCACCACCACACTCAGCTAACAAAGTAACTCTTAAAAAATAGTGTTATGTGACTTTTTTATTGAGAAAATTACTTGACCATACACTTCATTAATAAGTTGCATAAATAGAACCCAAAATCACATTGAAAGGTGTTCTTTCCTTCTATTAATTTCAAAGTCCAAATGAAGATGATGGGTCTTACAGTGTTTCTGGCCAATGGACTGCTCTTGTTTTTGTTCTCTTTTCACCAGATCGCGATTAGCTATAGACACAGCTGAATAGTAGGTAGAAATAAACAAGCCTGAACCTGATCCTAGCTCCTAGAATGTTCTCACTTGGCACCATTCTGCCCTTCCAAAGCTGAAACTTCTTTTTTGCCTACTCTAGTATTTGAAGTTGCTGTTGATTTTGATGCAAATTTACCATTTTCATTATTCACGGTTTTTCTTTTTTTTTTTTTCTCCTCTCTGCCTCATAGTATTTCTTGCAAATTGGGCAGTGAAAATATCTTTTATAAGTTTTATTTTTCAATTCATGTATATGAAGATTTGTCTCTCTGCATGGAGAGAAGCACAGTGTACACATGCCTGGTGACATCAGAGGCTCTTCAAAGATGGGCCACGTCTTCTGGAACTGGCGTTATGAATGATTATTAGCTGCCATGTTGGTGTTTGAAAGTGAATCTGGGTCCTCTGCAAGAGCAGCAAGTGCTGAGTCATCTTTCCAGCTCCCAGGAAAACATCACTATTCCAACAATTGACATTAGCATTTCTTTTTCAAAGGAAATACTTTGATATGTACTTGGTGCCATGAATTTGTATATCAATGATAGCTTAAACTCAAAGAGCTTTGTATGAGACAAGAGGAAAAGACAAGTGTTGATATTAGGGGAAAGAGAAGCAGTAGAGAGATGTGGGATACCAAACCCCTGATTGTCTGGCCAAAGTATTTAAAGAAAATGACGTCCATGAGTACATGTAAAAATGCTGACACAGCAGATTCCAGACCAGCTGCTTCTTACCTGGTTTCTTGTGGGGAACTCCTCCCTGCACTCTCAGACCTTATTGTTGGCCACATCACATGCTTCAGCCCATAAATGGTGAGCAAGATGGATGGGCATCACTTTCCAAGCAAGAGCTGTAAGAGTCTGTGAGTAATTTGCTCATCCATGATGGATGGCTGTGCTCCAGAAAGCAAGTGCTCTGTTAGCTCATGTCTCTAGCACACGTAATATCTTGTGAAGCAGTTTTAGATCCCTGGCCCAATTTGAGTCGCTTAACTATTATGTTTTAAAAAAAAATCATAAATCCTACTCTTCACATGATATTAAGTTGATACACTTACAGAGGCAGGTGTGAGAAGGGCTTGAACCCAAATCTCTTTCTCTGACCCCAAACCCTTGCTCTTTGCGCTTAGACTCAGCCAAGAAAACACTTTGAATCTGAGAACAGGAGTCTTTAATGGCCTCTGGAGAGTTTCAGGGAATGTGGATAAAGATCTAGAGGACTAACATTTTTGCAAATGCTTTACACAGTTTACAAAACAATTGAAGGTATGAATCTTTCTGTGGACTCCTGCTAGAATACACCATATTGCATTGTCAATGGAAACACCGAGTCTCAGGGATCAAGTGCATATTCTCTATAGTTCAGAGAATGCTTTATGATAGCCATATTTTTGTTTTGAATGTGTGAGTTTATTAAATATACAGTAAGCAAAAACAAGAAAATAAAATTGAGTTGAAGATAGAAAAGGCAAAGAGATAGCTACTTTTTATCAAACCAGCACTGGTGACATCAAGCAGAGACAATTGAAGGCACCCAAATAATAAAGGAAACAATAGGCAAACATATAAAATTGGAGGCTTACAAAAATCCTTCAAAAATCTCCCAAGGAAGCCCATGGGAGGCAGCCAGCCACAGTTCCAGACAGAGTCTCTGGAGGAGTGAAGGATCTGCTTGAAGGCTACCAAGAACAAGAATAAACAGCAAGTATCAGATAGACATCATCATCAGATCATCCTGCAGAAACTACCTGGGGAAGGTGAGGCATTTGGCTGGAGTTTTCAGTTGAGCTTTTGCTTCATGGATGAGCCTTGTGTTCCCACCCCAGGCATTTTATATCATGAGAACAGACAATAACCTTGTTTGGAAATACTTTGCCTTCCAGCTGATCTGAAGGACACAGTGTTCTTAATAACTTTAACTGCTTTCTATTCTCCTTCCTTCTTGTTATAGAGCAAAAGGGCCAGACTGCCCCAAGAAAGCAAGGTTTGGGAAGAGACAAGCTCAAACAACACATGATATTCAACAGGATAATGTAGCTTACAGTGAAGAATCACGATAATGACATTAACATGTACTCTGTGTCTTTGGACCCCCAATGTCAGAAATGTGTTTTGTTAAACCATGCTGGCTTTGAAATATAGTCAGTTAGATGAAAAGAACAGCGTAAACCCTACAGATCTCAAAACAAGAAGTGGGGACGGTAGAGCTCAGTTGGAGTACTTGCCTTATATGCACAACCCCCTGACTTTGATCCCCCCCAAACCACACAAACTGGATGTGGTAGTGTAGACCTGCAGTCCCAGTACTAGACAGGTAGAGGTAGGAGAAGCAGATGTTCAAGATCATCCTTGGCTACAGAGTGAGTTCTAGGATAGCTTGGGCTACAGGAGACCCTGTCTCAAAAATCAATAGGAAAATATCAATAAATAAAATAAAAATGAGGCACGGACATTAAAAATAATGGAAAGCAAGGTTCAAACTGGGTATAACATTCCTCAAGAACCATCTTGTGGTCCTCTGTCAGATTCCACAGCCTAGCAGCGTTTCTCCCCCACTCCTGGATACTTAAGCTTCTGTTACCCTAGGAAGTAAAACTGAATGGACTGGGAAGAAAGTGCCTGAATCATCTGTCCCAAGCATGCTGGGAAGTTAGAATCAGTCAGCTTTAAGCCTCAGAATGGGAGGAAAGAAGATCTATGCCAAGCATCAGGCTGGAAAGTTCGGAAAGTTCAGAGCAGGAAACACATCCGGGGATGATAGAATCACAATGGTGTCTCAAGAAGGTCAAGATAGGCAGCAACAGATAGGGACATAGGGACGGGAAGGCTATGAACAAGGTAGGACTATGGACTGCAATGAGAATTTTGGTGTCTTCAAAAACCCAGTTATGTTTTGTAAACATGTTTTTGTTTTAATCCCAGGTGTGGGACATAGGGCTCTTTCAGATTGTCCACAGCAGCAGACTGTCTCATGTGTGCTCTGGCAGAGGTGCGATTCTGTCAGCTGAAGATAGTTTAATTCTAGGAACTCTTGAGAGGTTATAAAAAGACCAGGGCCCCCCAAGAGAGGAGGCATGGCTAGTCTTCCTGCTAGTTCCTGCTCCTGCTGTTGCTGGTTTGTCAAGTGGTTGAGGGAAAAAAGACAAGAAGTTGGAGATATCCTGATGAGATGAAGATTGGACTTGCCCCACGGAATTCAGCAGGAAGTGAATGCTTGACAATGCTCCCTCTCCTCACTAACCTTCTTTCTCTCCTACCTGGTGTTAGGGTGTTAGAAAGGATCAGGGTGGACAAGGGGGGGTAGGCCTAAGCAACCAAAATAGGTGGGAAAAAAAAAGTACAGCAACAATAGACTCTCTGGGGGCATTTCTGGAGTGAAGTCTTCTCTCTGCATTCAGAACAAACTGAGAACTGAGTGTGTCTGCTGGGAATATGGGGTACCAAATACAAATCTAACCAATCTGGAGCTAGAGTTAGGATCAGACTGATGGAAAGTCCAACCACTCATGCAGAATGTGTGGAAGCTGGCCACACCACCAGGCTGCAGAAATCCTGTCCTGTGGGAGGAGGGGCCCTCCCTTCTCATGGGTGGGGATCCCTGGGCTGTGGGTGGCAAGCTCGTGTGTAACCTCTGTGCTGTGCCCTGTGGATTCGGAAGGGCTAACGGCTCAGTCCTCAGTGCTTCACACGGTGGTAATCTGCTCTGTGAAGTGATGTCCAGTTCTACACATATATCCTTTACTCGCTCACTACTTTGACACCAACTTGTAGGAAGGAAAACCTCCTGATTGGCTCCATATATTAGATACTGTGCCAAGCCCTAAAAGGTTCCAGCTAGTCAAACTCTTCATATTCTCTCCTTTGGAAATATAAAGGCTTTTATGTTAAGTCAAGCAAATCTGCCTGTCTGCTCTGTGCTCACAAGGAATTAAAGTAAAAGTATTCATTTGTTTTCTGATGCTAACGCACTAGAATGACTCTGCCAGTATCTTTGACCCAGGAGTTAGGAAGCTGGGATTCTCTCAGAATGGCAGCATGATTTTCTTGTTTCCTTCTCCAGTATTATTCTTAAGAAAGGTCCTGACTTTGTGAACCACGGACAATTGGTGAAAAAAATATTCTTTCAAACTAATAAGTTGTGAGAGTCCAGGCACCATCTTCCATCGCTCAGAGAAGAGGGGTTCTAATTATTCACAGAAATAGAACAATATGTAAAAATACTAGTTTGGAAAATAAAATTGTTTTAACAGAAGTACAGCAGAGAAATGAAAAGGAAAGGAGGAAATTGGAAAGGTGAATTGTTAGTGTTAGTATAGTAACACATGAGTAACACACATACATAAATTCACATGCACATGTATGTATCCTCTTCAGGTTTCTTCTCTTCGGTCTATGACAAAGCAATCTGAGAATAAAAACTATTTGCAATTGCCCAATACACACTCCTCACCTATCCTGCTTAAATCCATCTTTTTCATGTGTGCATTTTTTTTATATTTATTCTCAACTGTGATCATGATGTACCTAACTGTTTACTTGTATTTATGTGTGCATGTATGCATATTGGTATGTGTGCAGGTGTGTGATGTGTGTAGACTAGAGGTCAATCTCAGGTGTCATTCATTCCTCCTAAACTCCCCTTCTTGTTTGAGACAGGATCTCTCACTGGGACCTTGGGATTTGCCAGGTAGACTAGGCTAGGCTAGCCAGCTAGCCCCAGGAATCTACCTGCCTCCAGTTGCCAGCCCTGGGATCATATGTGCCTGCCATCATGTCTGGCTTTTTATGCTAGTGGTCACGTTCAGGTGCTTATGAGTGTATGAGTAGCACTTTACCATTCAACCTATCTCCCTTGTCACAATAGTCATTCTTAACTCGGGAAGCAACATACAGCTCAAATCAGCCAAGCTTCCATCTACAGTGTAAGTGAGTGGGAGACAGAATTGCATTCCAGTCCAGATGTTTACTTCTAGGTAGCTTCAGTCCTGGTTTGTTGGGAAGTGGCTGGGGCCCCCTCCCCGTGGCTCCTTTTTATAGAGAGCAGTCACAATGTCACTTTGATTTTTGTTTTGCCCTTATGATCATAGACAAATCACATATTTCAACCCTGTGTTTCAGTTTCCTTTCTGTTGCTGTGATAAAACACCCTGACCAAAAGTAACTTACAGAAGTGGAGGGTTTATTTAAGCTTACGGTCTGCCATTGGGGGATGCTGGCAAGAGCATAGTCAGGAACTTGAAAGCCGAAACCATGGAAGAAGGCTGCTCACTGTTTCACTTGCAGTACTGCTGCACTGCAAGGGCTGGGCCTCTTCCAGCAACTCCTAATCAAGACTTCCCTCCCATAGACAGGACCACAGGCCAATCAAGACAGCCCTCCCATAGACAGGACCACAGGCCAATCAAGACAGCCCTCCCATAGACATGACCATGGGCCAATTAATTCAGTTCTTCCTTAAACATGACCACAAGCCAGTCAAGATAGTCCTTCCTAGACATGACCACAGACTAGTCAAGACAGTGCTTCACAAACATGACAACAAGCCAGTCAAGACAGTCCTTCATAGAAGTGACCACAGGCCGGTCTGATCCAGGCAATTCTATAATGGGTGACTCTAGGCTGTCTCTAGGGGACAGTTGAAGCTGACCAGACACTCTGTATCAATTCTTATGAATGTTATTAGTTCATAGTCCTTGTGCAAACTGGTGGGTTTTTATAATGGCATTTTCATTCAAGTATGTCATTTGCTCTGGAATACTTAACCCAGACCTCCCTCTCTCCAGTTCCCCATTCACACTAATATCTTCCTTCCCAAATAGTCTTTCTTTTATTCTTATGCCATATATACATATACCATATGTGTATATATATATAATATGTATATAATATATATAAGATTACATATCTAATCTTACATATATATTACATATGTAATTATATATATATATATATATATATATATATACGAGAGAGAGAGCATATTATATGTATAAACTACAGGCTACATATGTGAAACATGATATGTTTGTCCTTTGAGCCTAGCTCATTCCACTGATGTCTGTTCCCAGTGAGCTGGGGGAAGTGACATGAGCCTTACTTCTCCTATTCTCTGTCAGCTGTAGCACCTGTGAACATGCAGTAGCAGAAGCCCAAGAGTTAAGTGTCCTCTAAATATTAAGCTAAGGTTTTCCATTTAACAATTAGGTTTTCAGTTCTCCTTTATTAAAGATACTAGCTATTGTTTTAATTATTGTTGGGGCTTTTCTTGATTGTAACATTTATTTTTTCTTTCTATGAAATAAGTTATAGAACTCCAGCATCAGAAAATTGAGAGAATGCTTCTGCTTTCTTCTTCCATTAATGTTATCAGCCAAAGCTGAATCATTCTGGGAAGATGACGTGTAACTGTCAGCCTGAGCTATTGCATGAGAAGCATCCTGGCACAGAGGAGAGCTTCTTGGGCTTGGAGCTTAGCCGACCCTGTCCAAATCAGGCTCCTATCCCATCCCTGCCAGATGGCACTTGGACAACTCGCTTGCACTCTCATTTTATTGATTCAGAAACACATACAGTGAGGTCACAGAGCTGTGTTAATGGCTGGAGGCCATGGTGACAGTGTGCAATCTAAATGACAGCCTCTTTTTTTGCTAAATGGACACAATTGGAACTCCTACCGTCAAATGCAGTGGCTGTGCCTTCATTTTCCCCCATTCCTTCCTCTTTTCCACTGCTCATGCTTTCCCTTGGCAGCATCCAAGCAATCTGCTAAAGTGTAAGCACTGCCAGTCAAAGCTGTCCTTTCCTCACCTCAGCCCTCTCTGGTGGAGCTCCCTCCAGAACTCCAGGAATGATCGCTGGGGACCGTAGCACCTGTGAAGGTGCCCTGTTCACCTCCCAACCACGTCTCTCTCTCTCCCCTGCATCCCAGAGTGCTCTAAACACACCGGCTTCCCCCTCATCAAACATGGTGAGTTCTACATCAGGATCTTTAAATGGGCTGTTCTCTGTACTTTTTCCCTAGGACTATAGACAGCTAGATTGCTCCTTTCAGTTCCCTAAGCTCTTTCCTGAAATTCCCTCAGAGTTGAGCTGCCCTCTCCTCTGCCCTTATTTCACCTCTCAAATCTCTGATACCCTCTCAACTAATATCTAATTTATTTTTATTCCTAACAATAACCACTATCCATAACCATTTAATATGTGTGTGTTTATTTACAACACCTTTTCTCACTAGAATGCAATCCTCACAAGGCAAAGATCTTGATCCTTAGTGCATTATTTTCAGGAAACAGTCTAGTGCCTGACACATAATAGGTACTTACTATGTATGTGTTTCCTGTTTGATCACATGGCTGCCTCTGCATTAATTTGGCTATTTCATGAGCTTAGAAATGCAGAGAAAGCAGAGAGTCTGGTACAAAGGAGATGTGCAGTGAATGGACCAGCACTGTCTTTATCCATCGCTGCCCACCTTGTCTTTTTGTGATAGGATCTCTGAACCTGGAGGTCACTGTTAAGTTATGCTGGCTTACCAATGAACTCCAGGGATCCTCCTGTCTCTACCTCCCAAGGGCTGTCATTAGAGGCACAAACCACTGTGCCTTGCTTTTAACATAGGTGCCAGGGATCCAAACTTAAGTCCTCGTGCTTGCTGAGAAAGCAGTTTATGGACTGGGCTATCAGTCCAGTGTCCAAGGACAAGTTTTTAGTATTGACTGAAGCACACCATGGTCACACTTAGATTGATGGGCACTCTTATCATTTACTTATCTTCATCTGCTCTCATCATGGTAGTACAGATACAAGAAAGGAAGATTGGAAGTCTTTTATGCCACAGGGAATGTGAAAGAATGAAGGTGATAACTGAGGGACAAGGCACAAAACAGAAGGGCTTGATGTGACGTTATTCTAGCGGAAGGCAGAGGAAAGAGATAAAAGGAGGCCAAGGGCCAAGATGGCAGCTGGGATGTAGACTAACAAATGGCCATAGACTGGAAAGAGACAGGTCTTCCATGGACATAATGGTCCAGGCAGCTGCTTACTTGAGTGATGAGTCACTAGGCTTTGGTAGTCCCAGAGACCCCACTGTGTGAATAAAGCTCTTCTAACAGATGGGAAATTCTTTCGGAGTTTTCCCTGTTACCTTTTATCTTTTCAATGATTCTGTATCCCCACCTCCTTTCACCAGCAATGGCGGATCCTCCTTTTCCCACACTCCTATTTGTCCTAGAGACCATTCTCCTGTCCAGCCTCAGGTGTCTATCACTGTTAACCTGGAAAATCACAATTATACCTCATCACTGACTGTCTCATTCTATGTAGCTCTTAGGGAAATACGTATTCATAATTATCTCCATGGCTGATAATTTTTTTTTACTGCATTTACTGTACTTCTGAAGTGGGAAATATAGAAGTTGATAGAATTATATTAAATTTTGGATCTAAAACAGAATGTTCTCAAGACTGGTAGCATGACGGACTGTCACAGAGGTGACAAGAGGCTCTGATAATGAAAGTCGAGTATTTTTGATCCTAGTCTATGGGAATTAATCATACACTTCAAAATAATGAGAGAAGAGTTTGAAGGTCACAGAAAATGGAAAAGGTAATATTTGGGAAGTTAGAAATGCTGGTTACTTTGACGTGATTGCTAAACTCTGTATACTTGTATTAAGTTATAATACATTACTGCATAAGTAACTACACATACCATGACAGCTAGAGATGGAGAAATTATAGCATAGCAAGACATTATGAAATTATATGTATAAGCTAAAATGGGAAGACAGGTGAGCATACACACCTTGATACAGATTTGGTGTGGGTATGTATGTGTTTAATGTGAATGATGATTTTTTTTCCTGATGTCCCACTTTCACTTTCATTTTTCAAAGCAGTGTGTGTATGCAGCCATGGATTCCACTAGGCTATGTGCTTTGTTCACCTTCACCTCCTACCCTCAGCTATTCCTCACATCATTATTCTACCAGCCCCCCTCTTCTCCCGAGTGCCCCCTCTGTTTTTTTGACCACCCCCTTCATATACACGCATACACACACACACCTAAACCTAGATTCAACATGGACGAGAAAACGTGCTGTATCTACCATTGTAAGCCTGGCTCTTTTTGCTTAATATGGTCATTCTACCCATTTGTCTACAAGTGACAGGAATTCACTTCTCTTTATGGCTGAATAAGACTCAGTTGTGCATATATGCTACATCTTCTTTATCCATCCACCTGTTGGGGGCTGGCCAGGCTGGTTTAATATCTGAGTTAATATGAATAATCTCATGATAATATGGGGGTGCAGGTATCTCAGGTCTGCTGACCGCCAGAGGAGTTCTGTATCTGCACTGTATGATTGTTTCAGTTTAATTTCTTTTGGGGGAGCTTCATCGTAACTACACGTATTGACGTCTCCACCAGTACTGTGTAAGGGCTCCGTTCTCTCCGGATCCTTGCCAGCCTTTGTTGCTGCCATTCATATCACCAAGGATGACTTTGTAAATGAGGCTTTGTCTTCCTCTGCTCCAGCGTGGAGCTGCAGGCTACTCATTCAGTTTTGCTGCATTGCTTCTCTCGTCCTCTGTGTGTTTTTCGGGTGTCCCACGATGTATGTTGCCATTTTTAATGTTTCTTTTCTCTTTTTTTTTTTTGCCTCTGGAGAAAGGTTTATTTTCACCCTGGTTCTTTTCATGCATAATGTCATACAGAGGTAGCTTGCGGTCTGCCATCTTTCCTCAGATGTCCTAATATATTATTAGATTAAAAACTTTGTTTGTGAGGCTGGAGAGACAGCTCAGTGGTGACGAGCATTCACTGCTCTCACAGAAGAAGTTCTGTTCCAAGCACCCACATCCTGTAGCTCACAACCACTTGTAACTCCGGCTCCAGAGATCTGACACCTTCCGCCAGCCTCTGTGGACACTTGAACTCATGTGCTTTTACGCTCATGCATACACATACACTAAAAGATAATAAAAAGAAGCCATAAAAACCTCTGGCTATACCCAGATTAACATGTGTAACTCAACTTTTATTGAAAATAGTTGTGCTCAAGCCTATGCAGAGAACTACAGGCAAACGAGTAAAGCTGAGAGCGGGAGAAGTGGCCTTCCTGGGGAGGAGCATAGCAAATGGTTGTTTAGCACCAAATGGTCAGCCCTAAAAACATACATACAGACACACTTACATACATATATACATGCATTCACAAATATCCTAAAATATGTACACATATACATACAAACATGCATGCACACATATCCTAAAACATACAAGTACCTGTGTACAGCTATACATACATATACATACATACATATATACATACACATGCATGCAATATAACTAGTAAAAAAAGAGGATATGAATTTGAAGGAGAGTAGGGAGGGCCATCTGGGAGGGCTTGGGGGATAAAAAGGGAAAGAAAAATAGTGTAATTCTGTAATTATCTCAACAAATAGTCACATAGGTGAATTTAAGCACACAGAACTCTAATATAAATGTGTTCACTAGGTAGTGACATCATCTGCCTCTGTCTCCAGAGTTTATTTGCTCTGCCTTATGCCATTATTGTGCACACGTCAGTGACCAGACCGAGGGCCTCCTCAGTGAAAGGGAGAAGGCTACAGTACCCATGTCATATGATTGATGTCAAGAATGAAGCAATTACTGTGTGCTAGACAGTGTAGATCTTATTATGACCGCTATTATTACTACTGAAGCTATGAGATGTATTTTACTTATATCCTTATGAATCATCCTGTCACAGTGTCACCCACGGTTCTTTATATGAGCAACCAGTGAAATAAACTTCCTTTAACACTCATTATTTAAGCTGCTAGATGATTTAAAAAAAAAAAAACTTTCACGACAATTTTTTATTTTATTCTTTTAAACTCACGTTTATGAAAATTACCTATATTATAGTTATTTCATGGGTAAGCAAAATGGGGCAAGTTGTTAGATCTGAAGTCTGTGTCTTTGGGGGTTATGTGTGTGCTACATGTACCTGGCAGTGTGGGCGTGTATGAGCCTGTCACGTGGAGGCCAGAGTTGGCAGTCTTTCCTTGAGTGCTTCCCACTTTTCTGTTTTGAGACAAGCTGCCTCACTGAGTCTGAAGCCTATCTACTGATTCCTGTAGATCAGCTCGCCGAGGGGCTCCCACACCGTCTCTGCCCTGCCTGCTGCCGTGAGCAGCTTTTTATGTGGGAAGAGGGGCTCATGTCCTCGTGCTCACGTCATGAGTACTTTACTGACTGTGCCATCGCCTCAGTCCCTACTGCTAGATCTAACGGAGACTTTATGTTTTCTCTTCTCCTTAATCCTACATCCATTCTGGCCATCATGTCTTATTAGTTCTTTTTTATTTTTAGAGTAAATGTTTTTTATGTTTTCTTTTTATTAATTACAGTTTATTCACTTTGTATCCCCCCCTGTTCCTCCCTCCTCCCCTCCCAATCCCACCCTCCCTCTCTTTTCCCCACCCGTATTCTTGCAGCTCTAGCATCCTACAAGATAAAAGGCATAAAGCTGTGCTCAAAATATAAACATTAGATTCATCTATTTTTGGGTGCAAAAATCAGTGTATGCTTACTTTAAAAATCAAATTATCCGGATCTCAGCCTAACAGCTCTCTTTCCACCTGTCCTGGAGTGTCCGTGTCAGTTTCTCTTAGCTGTAATTCTACGCAACCCGTTCTGGATACATTTATGGAAGTAGCCTGGGCTAATTTGCTCTTAGGAGGGGCCATATGAAAACCTGTACGTCCTGCCAGGAGCCCATTCTCTGTCACCGCTGCTTGTGCACGGTCTGAGAGTGCGGTGTTTACCTTGAGTACTGGCAGGGCACCTGCAGTTGTCTGACCCTTCCGCCACAGTAGCCGCAGCTGTAGATCTGGGTGCTGTGCCAGACACTGAGGGCTTTGGCGGGGGGGGGGGGGCACACGCCACCCTCAGTGACTTAGTGTTAAGCATGGGGAAGACAGCAGTATCCTGGGAACCTGTGTTGCTGCGGTTGCTTCTTTCATCTTGGTTTCTTAGTCTTGCCTCACCAGCCTCACAGCTATTCTAGCTTGCATCATGATTAACTTTGCTCCACACTACTCAGACACAGCCTGATCGGGGGTTACTGCCTACCCTCACGCAGTCATTCCCAATCATCTTTGATCTTGGGCAGCGTGTTGGTTACCTTTCTCATTGCTGTGATGAAATACCCCTTCAAAGGCATCTTGAGGAACTCAGGGTTCAAACTTTGGGTTCACCCAAAGTTTCAGGGTGTGGCTCATTATAGCGGGTGAGGAGCGGGAGAGCAGGCGTGGGAGGTGCCTGGTCATATTGCTCATGTAGTCCGAAGTGGAGAGAGATGAATGCCTGTGCTCAGCTCACTTCCTCCCTTGTATTCAGTCCAGGTCCCCAGTCCATGGATTGGTGCTGCCACAGTTAGGGCGGGGGCCTCTTCCTCCAGTTAACTTAGTCTGGAAACTCCTTCACGGTGGTACCCAGTGCTTTGTCTCCAAGGTTGTTCTAGAATGTCAGGCTGATAGTCAACATTAAGTGTTACAGGGAGAAAGAGGCCATTCCTCCACCTGCCCTGTTTCTTAAAAGACTTACTGATTTTTATTTTGTGTATATTAGTGTTTTGTCTGCAAGCATGTCTACGAACCGCACATGTTCATTGCCCAAAGAAGCCAGAAGAGGATGTCAGATCCCCTGGAACTGGAGTTTTGGGGTGTGAGCAGCCTCACAGGTGCTAGAAATGGAATCTGAGTCCTCTAGAAGAGCAATCAGTGTTCTTAGCAGCTGAGCCATCTCTCTGTCTTCCCGTGTCATTTTCTGGTCAAGTCTTTCTGAATAGAAGCTTTATCTTGTGAAAAACTATCACGGGGCTATATGGTGTGGGAGCCTGACAGGACTGAACAGTGTGAAATTATCGTGGGACTGTACGGTAGGATTATCACTAGACTGCAGGGTGTGGGATTCTCATGGGACTGACTGTACAGTGTGGGACTCTCACAGGGCTGGGATGGGATCATTATGAGACAGTACAATGGACTATTTGAAATGTCAGGAAGCGTGTTCTATTAGCAGCTGGTAGAAACATGATTAGCATACAGTTCTCAAAATGACCCTAATGATCTCTCTCTCCCTGCAGAACTTCCAGCTCTGTTTCCTAGCAAGTGATTCATTCTCTTTCAATGGCTCTCTAAACGCTGCCTTGAGCCTTTCGCTAAAAAAGCTTCATTAAATGAGCTCTTTAGTTCCTTGATTCATCTATTGACTTATCTATTTATTTATTTGTCTCACAGGTATTTGGTGATTGTGCACATAACCAGACGTGTGCTAGTTTCTGTCGCCTCAGGGGTAAAATTGGAGGCCCCTACTTGCATGAGTCTCAGCGGCAGGGACCTACAGGAAGTAATAGGCAGCTCTGTTCAGCATACCCTTGTGGAGGTGCCACCAGCTCGGGTTCTGTCGGTGACAGCAGCAGCATGTGACCCAACCGCAGAGACCACGGAGACTCTACCATGGGAGTTGATGGGAAAGCTGAGCTAGGCTTGGAGGAATAGAAAGACGTATCGAGCTGAGAACAATGGAAGGAATATGCGTGTTTTCTAACTGGCGTCATGCAAGCTGTTCTGTGCCGGTTTGGTCTTGTTATTGGTGGATCTGGACCGAGTTCCCTTTAAGATGAAAGCACACTGCTCTGTGTTTGCAGGGTGCACTGGGCTGAAAAGGGAGCTCTTCAGTTAATTCCCGGTCATGTGGCCCCGCTGATGAGTGCCCTCCCCAAAACATTCCAGGCTACTGCTTCAAGATGCAGGAAGAGAAAACTGGTGCTGCCCTCCCTACTGTGACAATTTTAACCTACCAAGTTAATAGACTAATTTTTCTCTTACATGCTCCAAAAAGAGTGTCAGGGAATCATAGGTTTGCTTTATTGATTTCAGAGAAAATACAGGCATGTGGAAACACTGAGATTTAAAAAAAAAAAATTCCAGGTACACTATAACAAAACCTATTAAACTCCTGCCTCTCATGAAGTGTTATGTATAATGTGAAATTGCTCATGGATAGAATACTGTATTAGCTACTCCCCCCTATAGCTGTGATAAAAATAAGATGAATTGAAAAAGAAAGGTTTGATTTCAGCCTATCTTTTGAAGAACTGCTGTCCACCGTGGTGAAGAAGTCATGGTGGAAGGCATATGAGGTACCTAGTCATGTTACATCCTCAGTCAGAAACTGGGGAATGGAGCTCCAAATGAGACCAGGTAATAATGTTATAGCTTCTAGGGTGGGTCTTCATACCTCCATTTACCTAATCAAGATAATCCCTCACAGGCATGGCCATAGGCCAACCTAAGTTAGATAATTCTTCATGGGTATGTGTTCTGGTCCTAGATCCTATCAGGCTGATGGTAAACATTAAGAGTCCCAGATGCTAATACTATATCTTCATCTAGAAAGGAATATGCACAGAACCTCCAGGGAATCCTCCCAGGGGATTTGTGTCTTCAAGTGTTTTGGACAAAAAAGATTTGACAGTTAGCATCACAAAGGGCTGCTGCAGTCTCAGGTATCACAAAGGAGCAGTGTTATGAGGGTCTCTGCTGTCTTAAGGATAAAGAAATGGAAGCGAATATTTATTGAGCACTTACTGTGTACTCAAACTGAGTATTCCAGTTTACAGGATGAAGACACAAGGCTCAGAAAGTATGGAAGAAATTGTCCTAGCTTTCAGATTGTGGACAGCTGTCTCAGATCTTCTAGCTTCTGGAGCCTGTTTTCATTTAACTCTGTTAGAAAGAAGATGGCACAGATGGAAACATGTTCTGAAAAGATGGAAAGGAAAGACAGTTGAACCAAGGAGTTATGGTCATGCCAGCTATGACATGCCAGGAGGCAAGTCTTGGTAAGGTAAGATGGGGAGAGCTAGTGAGCAGAATCGTTGCTCATCCGAGCATCATGAGTGGCCTCTGAGGCATCTTTTAGAACATGAGTTTTGGTTCTGATTAAAAACAAAACATGTGGTCCCAGGCTAACATTCTTTGTGATACAAAGTCATGAGGAGATGGCAGTGTTTGGTGTGGGGAAAATTCCAGGTCTTTTCAATTAGCAGTGATGTGTGTGTGTTGGTGTCTACATGTGCATTAGTTATTTTTCATATAGTTATGACCAAATGTCTGACAAGAAGGCTGTAAGAGAAAAGGTTTGTTTTGACTCACTGTTCAATGGTAGAGAGTCCACATACTCCATCACAGCAGGAAGGATATGGCGGCAAGAGTGTGCAGCCGCTAGTCAGGATGTATCTGCAGTCAGGAAGCTGACTGAGGACAGGAAGTGGAACCCTGCTAAAAAACCTCAAGGCCTGCATCCAGTGACCCACTTCTTCCAGCTAGGCCCCCCCTTAACACCTGCTTCAAGCTGAGACAAGTATGCAAACACACAGGTCAACATGGGACATTTCACATTCAAACCACAACAGTGTTCATATGCGAGTGTGTGTGTGTGTGTGTGTGTGTGTGTGTGTGTATAAAATAGTAGATTTCTTGTCAAGTAGCACAGCCTCAATAGTGCCTGAAAACTTGACTGGCAAACCCTTCATTCACTTTGATCCTGGTCTCTGTCCACCATGGGTCATCCTAGTGTTCTATTTGCTTTTAACCTACAATATCATACAAGCTAGCTTAATCACTGTTCCTTCAGAAACAAACAAACAAACAAAAACAAAAAACCCCAATTAGTGGCTCAGTGACCTTATAGCAAGGCAAACTGTCCTTTACACAAAAATTTCCACTACAGCTAAAAGGATATGAACCTGGAAATCAGAGAACTATGTTTGTGGGAGTAAAGGACACCTGTGCTGGAAGGAAGCCCTTCCAGCGACTTACAGAATATATAGTTGAAACGGGAAGAACAGCACAAGATCAAGGTTTCCTAGCATGGCACCCAGATGCCCCAGTATCTCTTGAGCTTTTGTACCTGTACCTGGGTCTTCAAATGTACTTCATGACAGTGTATCTTAGGGTGAGAAGAGAATTTGAGTTGCTGTCAGTGGTAGTACCATTTTCAGACAGGGAGAAGAGAGGCAGAAGGATGCCACGCTCACCTCCTCTGACTGTGAGGAGCAAGCCTTTTGCTAGGAGGTTTTTGAGGTGGAGGCAGATCATTGTCACATAAATTATCCCAGTGAGCCATGCATGAAATTTCCATCCCACAGTCTACTGTCATCTTCCCATGCATCTGGCCAGCCCATCCAGCAATAGTTTTTAGAGCCTAAGTATAAAAATAGTGGGCATGGTATGATGACCCTGGAATTTGGTTCAGCTATCAGCTCTGCCATTCTTTTGGGAGGTTAGTTTTCCTCTCAAGGTCACCACCAAATGCCAAGTTCAAGCTCTTGTCACTCTTCCTCCATTTCTACCTGGTGTCCTTGCCTCATCTTCGTCAAATACCCCTCAATCCATGTATCCCTAGCAGGTCATTGCTACCTAAGCTTTTAATGACAATTTCTCTCTCAAAACCAAAAACAAAAAACTATGGTAGGTTGCCAGTGCTCCAGTGGATGGCCTGACATCCGTGCTCATTTGTGCAGCTCCAATTTGACAGTGGGTTAAAATGAAAAAATAAAAACATAAAATTTGAATCTAGGAGAAGTGCTATTCAATCTGGTCCCCAGGCATCCTTCCCTTCCCTGCTCATTCTATAGTAGAAAGCTCTGATGCTAAAGGTCACTATGTTGGAATTGTTAGATACTCTTGGGGTTAATCTTTGATTGATTTATGGTGCACATTGTGTGAGATTTTGTGTGTGTGTGTGGTTGTGAACTTCATTGCCCAGTACCCCCTTCCTGTCCCTGCTACAGCTTTTATGAGTTTTTCTTTGTCTTTGTATTAAAACTTGCACCATCCTCTGTTCTTGTCAGTCTTGTCCCTCCTTGCAATTGTCTGTTTCTCTGAATGCTTCTCTGTGGTGATTATGGGCTCCCACAGGGTTGGGTTGGAAAGCACAGGCCCCAGATGAAACACTGGGCACAGAGGAGGAAAGCAAAAGTTGGTGTCAGTCATCCAGAGAATGTTTACCAAGGGAATGGTTTTGTTTAAGTTTTCTTACCCTAAGTGCCCTTATTTGTAAAATAGGAATGATAATAACACCCATCTCATGAATTTATTATAAGGACAAAATGAAAAGCATGTGTGAATAAAAGAATTTCTCAACTATGAAATTATGACACATTCCAGTTGTTATGATGCAAACATGAGTCTTAGGAACTGGTGCTGGAGATTTCACAGATCTACCCAAAGTCTGGAATTGTGCTTGGTCTAAAGATTCCCATAATATACAAAGTTTAGTCTAATTATTGGAGTTTCTACTCGCTGATTAGGCCAATACTGATTTTTAATTTTCTTACTTTTGGGAGAAAAGCTGCATTAAGACATGAAAGCCTCCTAACAGCTTGTTAGAGCATTATTTGTTCTCAGCTACTAGTGAATGTATTTTGCTGAATGCTTCAAATCCAGCTTTTAAGGACTAAGCTGCAGCTAGTAATCATTTCATAAATATTAATGGAGAATATGCATGTGGAAAGTTAAATTAAAATGCTACCAAGTGGCTAGCAAGCAGCAGAAAATGAGCAGGAGCTCTAATCAGTGGAATCCATCGTTGTATAACTTTTATCCTCCCATTAGTGTGCAAAGCAGAAGTTGATTTTTCTCCTCTTTAAAATCAGTTCATGTGGAAGGAAATGCAAATTAGCTCAATAGCTGAAAGATTCTAGAAATGGCAGTTTTTTGTGGCAAGTCAACTTTCTTGATCATAGTTGATTGCAAATGGCTGGACACACTCAGATGCCAGTAGTTGTGTGGTCTTCTCTTGGTTTGCTTGGCAGGACGTCAACAAGGTTTCGGGGGAAGAAGAGACTAAGCAATAGCTCATGCTCTCCAAAAATTTACCCTGTTTGTCTTCTGGATATTTATACACTGTAACCAGCATGTTGAATGGCTGATTTTAGGGATGCAAATTGGAAAAGAGAAGAAATATGGAGTACTTAGTTGATCTCACTGTCGTGGAAGCATGATATGTCTTTATCTATATACAACTAAGCATCCAGTCACGTCTCTATTCACCACCCTACCATTTACTTGCCTGCTTAGCCATCCAACCAACCAAATGTTCTATCTTCATCTACCCTTCCACCCACTCATCCATCTATCAACCCTTTTATCCACCCTTCCATTTACCCCCCCAATCCATCCACCTACCCATCCTTTTTCATCTGTCTAATAAGTGTTTACTGAGCTCCTAGTATGGAGCCTTGGAGAAAAGACGAGAGCACTAGACAATGAGGAAAAAGATTGGAGTAAGTCATGGACAGAGGGGTTCATTCTCCCCAAGATTTATAATCTAAAATATATGCATTATTTACTTTTCTATTACTGTGGTATAACACCATGACCAAGGCACTTTATGGGAGAAGGATTTTATTTGGGCTTATGATCCCAGAGTATTAAAGTCTGTATGGGTATATGAACTGTAGGTCCCAAGCTTTCTGGCACACAACATCTCTCAGTCCTCTGGGCATTACCCACAGCTAAAACATCTATTAGCTAATACACCTAGTAGCACAGCTTTCAAAAAAATCTCACAGAACATAGCTTCTGCAAACCCCTCTAAGTACCATTGCTAGCACTCTCCTTTACACCTTTACTTGAGTGCTTCTAGCACTCCAAGATTTAGTTTACAGAATTATAATAATGTATTTCACGTCACTCTATGTCTGCTCCATTTAGATCTTGTTAAATTTTAAATTTTATTTGTATTTTTTGCACCTATTTCACTTGGCTAAACATCCGGGATCCCAGTTTCAGAGTCTTCAAATCTTCTGAAGATTCTGGTGGAAAAACTTCATTGGGTCATGGTGCTCAGTGAGAAAACTCACATCACAAGATGAAACTTGAAAATCAAAAGGAAGCCATCTAACGAGGCTTCTGAAGTGGCAAGTGTAGGTACAAGTATTTCCTACCTATTGGTAAGGGCAGGTTATGGGAGTGTAGTGCTTGTGTGTTATACACTGGACAAGAGAGTATGCTAACCCAGGGCTTCCAAAAGAGAATGTCTCATCTTGGTCCTGCCCCACATGTACCATCTGGAACATTGGATTCACTGCTGAAACCCTGACTGACCTGCACATGTGTTTCCATTTGCCTGATGTCTTTCAGCTTTCCATAAAATAGTCATTTTTATTTATTCTCTGACAATCTAAAGCACACACACATACGCACACACACTATATTTTTATTACATCCACCCCATCTTCCCTTCTTTTAACACCCCTATTCCTTCTAGACCTCTCTTTCATGCCTCCTTCCTACTTTCATCTTTAAAAAAAGCGAACACTGAGTTTAGTTTAAGTATCCCTTACTTTTTAAGTGGGAGGATTAAAGTTTTGAAGCCATCTCAAAGACATAGCAATGATTTAGGTAGAGCACAAAATAATTTTTCCTTAAAAATTTTGAAAGTAAGCTGCTAACATTTGAAAACATTTGCAATAGTCAAAGAAAATGCTTCATCATTCTGATATATTTCAGAGCATTCTCTCACAACCATCACAATTTATAGACACTGGCTTCTTCTCTGAACTACCCCACTGTTAGTGTTTCAGAGGTTGTTCTCTTCAACCCCAAACCCATGCCTTATTGTCATTAAATTTAGGAAGTCCCAGACAGCTGTGTGGCTGTACATCCCACTTCACCTCTATAGCGAGCAGTGACTAGATGCTGCTTTCACACAAGTCTGAACCCTCGACAGTTACTGACTGAAAGCTACAGGTGTGTATGGAAAGTCCAACTCTGAGTGCTTCTGCTACATCAGAGGGTGGAAGGTTCAAAGCTGTACTTAGGGTTGATGAATGACATGCATTATTAAAGGTGGTTCTCAGAGCAGTGTCAATCATCTCTGCATTAACCTTTCTAATTTTATTCAGCCCTGATTACGCTTTTACCTTTTTGTAGAAGCAGGGAATAGACAGTGTGAAAGGCAGGAGGGAGGGTGACATAACATTTCACAGATGTGGTTTTCCACAGGAAGGGAGCTCCCCAAAGTTTACATAGAGGGTAGAGTTCTGCACATTTTCCAGTTTCCATCAGGAGCTGCTTGGACAGCATTCTTCATCTTGCACAACCTTAATTCTACATTTTCTCCAGAAGGGACCTGTGAAGGAGGGTGGTGTTAGGTTTTAGAAAAGCAGAGAACATGTAGTATTAGAGTCATGGAGTCGGATCAGGCTGCAAGCAGAAGGCTTGTTGTTAGTGTTGAAAACATAGTGGTATCTGAAGGGGAGAGCCAAGTGTGTTCACTTAAGGTTCCTTGGGAGGGGAAGGTGTTGCAACGTGACGCATAGAAGTGCATACATGCTCAACTTCTATCACAAGTAGACTAAAAGACACTGGTCTTTGTGGTCCAGACTGAAGCGTGTATTTGGAAGTTGCCAAGGATAAGAGGAGGTTGGAAGGACAACGGGCCCAGCTAATATATGACTTACGCAACATGACAATAGTCAATATGCCTCTGGGACTGGGGAGTGGAGCTGGGTGTGATCTTAGTCTGCTTGTAGTCCCCTCCAGCTAGGCTCCCTACTTGTCTGATGTGATGGGTAGCATTGCCCTTAGCTATCACACTGTTTTTCTTGGGATGCCCGGGCTGGTATCCTCATTGGCAAGCCGCTTGCCTCTTTCTTCCATCCTCTGGAGTTATCACAGTCTGTGTGCCAACCCTTCCCCATCGCAATCGGAGCTGCCCCTCCAGAACAGGAGCGAGGACGGACATACCTTTGTGTCTCCATTAGGCACAGTGCTTGGTTCTGAGAAGAAACTCAGTATGTATATAACGGGAACACTGGATGGCTAAAGTGCTGACCAGCTTGGGAAAAAAAAAATGTCTGTCTTTTCACTTACCAAAATATCACTCCCAGCCTCTCGCACCACCCCCTTTCCTGTTGTGAGGAAAAAGCTTCAGCAGAGTACTCTGAGTGGAGCCACGGCTTGTGATGGAGGGAAAGAAGAAAGCCTGCCGATGGGGAATAATAAAATGCAAATGTGTGTCTCCTGGATCTCAGGAGCAAAGATGATGTTTCAGATCCTATCTCCCTCGCGCAATTCTTGGCTTACATTTCTCCAGCAGTCCAGGTAAAGTAAAAACATTCACAAAAGAAGCATTTTTCTTCTTGGCCTGGAAAATCGATTCTGATGTTTATCTTGCTTGTTGGAATGTCCTTCCCCCACCCTTCCCACCTAGCAAAATACGCCTCATCTTCCGAAGCTAGCCTCCGGCTCTCCACCCAGAGGCAGTCATAGCAGGTATCTGCCTCATGTTAACCCAGCTTAGTTTTAGGTGCTTCCTGGTACGTGTATTTGCAGGACCCTGGACTCCTGTTGTGCTTGCATCACGAGCACATCAGTCCCTCTGGAGCCTTCTGTAACTCCTCTGAGACAGAGCTCTTAGTCCTCATCCTCAGTGGTGATCACCAGAGCCTCCTGTCTGTCCTTCTGGCTCCAAGCTTAGTACTTGGCAAAGACACCAGTGCCAGTCCAGTCCTCCATCACATTCTTTTTTCTTTTGTACTTGGCACTCTCTTGACTTGTGGTTGCTGCCCTTTGTCTCCCCTGTTCGTTTCCATGCCTTTCTTCTGCCCAAGCCACTTCTTGTTCATCCTTCTGAGTTTTCTCTTCCTCAGCATAGCTTGAGGAACTGGCACACCAGCCTGTGTCTCCCCGCCTAATGACACCAAGTATGGAGTGCGTGACTCACTCTGGACAGCCGACAACAGTGATGGATGGACTTGGATGGACTTTATCGTTATTGACTCTTTAGACGTCATCATGCCAGCCAATTATTTTCACAAAGTTCACCAAATAATCAATATAGAACCGTACAATTAAAGCCTGTGATTGCATGAAGGAGGGCTTCTCCTGCCCAGTTGGAACTTCTCTGATCAGGAATTCTTAGTAATCTATAGGAAGGTGTTTCAGGTAACTCTCCCTTTTCTCAGCTCACAAATTCACATTACACACACACACACACACACACACACACACACACACACACGTATATATGTGCTGTCTCAAGGACACATTTTCTTCTTCTTTTTTAAAATTGCATGTGTATGTAAGCCTGGGTGAGTATGCATATAGCATGTGAGTGCGATGCCTCACAAGAGGACAGAAGAGGGTGCTGGATCCCTGGAACTGGAGTTACAGGTGGTCATTAGCTGCCACAGAGGTGCTGGGAGTTGAGCCAGAGACTGCTAGAAGAGCCACAAGTGCTCTTAACCACTGGGCCATCTCTCTAGCCCCTCTGTTAACTGCTTGAAAGGGTCTATCTCACAACAGATTTTCCTGAGGTGCTCAGAGAGGTGCTCCCCAGTGCGTGCTTCATGTCTGACCCAAGTGCTCCTTCCAACACTCTACCTGGGCAACTGGAGCCACTGAAACCAGAGAAAGAGTCCAGATATGTGTTACTACTTCTGTTGACAGCAAATGCTACGGGAACCCTGAAGCTGGTACCAAGTTTTGCCATACTAATTATTAGAGGCGTAAAATGCCAATTTTATCGTCAGCAACCCCCTCCCCCCTTCCCCTGTGTTCCATGGGTCACACTTGTTGGATAGGCAGAACTCTACTCTGTAAATATTCATGGCCTGGAAGACAGCAGAAAGGGAACAGAGATGATAGCTGAGAGCTGACAGTGACTTGCCGATCTGTAGTAAGGCTGAGCAATGGCTGAATTCTACAGGCCTCAGTGTGGTCACCAAAATGAGATTGTTAACATCGATGCCACTGCCACCTATTCTGCTGGGTGGTTACAATGATGGAATGATTTAATGTGTGCCATGTCTTAAGTAATCGCAAAAGCATGCCTTTTGAGCTGGACTTTAGTTGGGAGAGAAGGCCGAGTCTTCTCTTCTACTTGCTGCCAGCCTAGTTGATTTTAGGTAAGTCAATCTCTCTCTCTCTTCTCCCTCTCCTTCTTCCTCCCTCTTGCCCTCTCTCCCTCCCTCCCTTCAGCTCCCCCCTCCCCCCATCCCCCTCTCTCCCTCTCTCTGTTGTTTTTCAGCCCAGGCTGACCTCAGTCTCACTGTGTTGTTAATTTGAACAAGTCTGGGATTACAGGCTTAGGTCATACACGTTTTATTCAGTGCTGGGGCTAGAACCCAGGTCCTGTGCATGTAAGGCAAACTGAGCTACATTCCATCCCTATGTAGGTCAATATTTCTGACTATAAAATCTCTACAATGTGAGTTATAGCTTCATGTCACACTTCTGTTGACAGCAGAAGTGGCTTTCCAGTGACTTACAAGCTTGTGGTCTGCCATTGTGGCCTGGTCACCCATCCCCCACCGCCAACCAGGTTTACACCCACCGATCCAGGCTCATGAATACTCTGCCTTCTCTCAATGCAGGGCTGAATCCAGATCTCCCCTTTATATAAGGCTCTCAGACACACTGGATTAGGACCCACTCTAATGACCTCATTTAACAACATTTCCTCTGTAAAGACCCTGCTTCCAAAGAAGGTCATGTTCTGAGGGGCTGTACCTCAGGACATCAGTGGATTTTAAAGGAACCCACCGTTAAATCCCCACTGCTTGGGTCAAACACAGACCTGGGGCTCAAAGCCTCTGGTGTGGTGCTTGTCTTTTCCTTATTAACCCTGCCATTCAGCCTCTGGGAGACTTCATTCCTCATGAATTTACAGAGAGGTGCTCGGGTAACATTTCCTGAATTCTAACTCCTTTCTCTGCTGCTGCAAAGCTGCTATGCTGTTTGGTTTCTTCTTTCATCCACCTGGCTGCCAACCAAGGTCTAAAAAAAACAAGTCCCCATGCTAGCTGAATTCCTGCCTCGGGTCGATGTAGGTTTATTGATATTCCAGCATGGTTTGCTTCACGATTTATGCTCTGCAGTTTGTGAACCATAGACCCAGGGGGGAAAAAAGATAGTGAAAGAGAGCATTTTTCCATCACTTTATATGCAGTACATTGAACCTCAATTTCCTGCCATGTTATTTCAGAGTCCTTAAATATCCTTTTCTCTGCATGGACATTAGGAACGACAAAGCCCCTGCATTCTTTGGGTTGAAATATGAGTCCTGTAAGAGCTATAATCACAGTGGCCTCTTACTAGTGAAAACACTTACCTGTGGACACATGCCTTCCTGTGGCTCGGGGTTTAGGCCTGGGAGGCCTGACCCAGGGTCTAAAATGATATACAGCACTACATAGGGGTCTGTAAGGGGCCTCATTATGACTGTATGTGAGGACACTGCCCCACAAAAGCTGCTTTCTCACTTCCTGTAGCATAGGTATAAAGTGAAAAACAATGAAAGGTCTGAATACAGCTATTCAGAGTTCAGACTGCTATCCAGAGAGTGGCACTTCCGACCATGCAAGCCATGGCAGGGCTCTTGAACTCTGCAGGTCAGGCTCAGACTAGGAAACAGTCTATACGGCCAGAGCTGGACTAGACCTTAGACGCTGTTTTCCATGGTGAAAAAAAAATGATACCCAGGCCAACATTCTACATTCTTCATAGGTATTAGAATCATAATAAGATAAAAGATAAAACAAAACTAATAACCACAATGCAGAAAATACTCTTATCATTTTATTCCTGGTTATGTGTAGAAATCATTATGGATGGTTTTCCTAAACATGGAGAAAAGTAAAGAAGAAAAGCCAGATCAGGGCTTGGGAAATATATCAGTCACTAAAGTGCTTGGCACACAGCTCAAGGCCCCAGGTACAATCATTAGAAGCCATGTTGTGTTGTATGCCTGTAGTTCTAGTGCTGTGGATGTGAGGATCCTTTGAGCTTGATAGGGAGCCAGAAGAGCTGAGTCAGTCAGTCCCAGGTTCAGTGAGAGAGACTGTCTCAGAACAAAAGTGGAAAATGATGGAGGAAGACACCCAGTAGTGATCTCTGATCTCTATATGCATGTGCACACAGACATGCACACCCATTCACTTGGCTGTGTGCACGAGCACATACATATACATACAAAAAGTAATAAGAGTGAAAGGGAGTGAGGAAGGAGGAGGATGAAGAAGAGGGAGAGATAGAGAGGGGGAAAGGGAAGGTGGAGAGAGAAAGGCGAGTTCTATATGCTGTCTGGCATGATGGCCAGCATCCTATTTGCTGTGGAGCTTCCCAACTGTTTGAGTTAATGAGGCAAGCTCACGGGGAAGGAGTGTCTCCAGGAGCTGCAGGCAGTGTGTTTGCCCAGAAATAATGACTCACAGCATCCACCAGATGTGTGGCTCCACGAAGCATCCTTCTGTCTGTCTCTTCTGCAGTCCTAGTGGAAAGGGGGGCATAAAATAAGCTCCTGAGTGGGATGGTGTCTGCTAGTGCAGAGAGCACAGGGTTAGAAATATGGGGTCTTGAGACATTTGGCAGTGCAGCACGTGGCTGACAGGTCCAGACAAGACTGGCATTACAGTATGAGTGAGATGAAGAATTTCCTGCGAAGGCACCTGTGAAGGCCAGACTTTGGCAAAAATGAAAAAAAAAGTGTCTATCGTGTCTGGATGCACAGTGCTAGAGATTAAAGAACACTAGGCAGCACAGGTTCACACCATCATGGGACAGTAACAAGCAAGTGACTAAGCAAAAATGATTCCTATTGAAATTAATACTGGCAAAAATGAAACAAACAAGCAAACAAAACAGGCACGATGTTATAAGAACAACAGGGTACAAGGAAGACCATACTGGGAAAGCGTATCAGTCAGTTTCTTGATACGTAAAATACAGTAAAATACGTGAGACAAATAAAAGACAAAAGTTCATTTTGTATTTTAGTTCTAGAAGTCTGAGTTCAAGGTTCTGCAGTTTCTTTGCTTTGGGTCTTTAATGAGTGTAGCTTATCAGCTCCCACAGGTGGGAGCCTGTGGGGAGCAAACTGCTTAACCCCAAAAGTCAAGCAGCAGGGACAAAGTGAGAAACTTCTCTCCCACAGTGCCTTTCAAGAACATGTTCTCAATGACCTAAACATCTCCCATAAGGCCTCATCATCTGTGACAGTTAACATTAATTGTCAACTTGACACACTCTAAAGTCACCTGAGAAGAGAGTCTCAATGATGGATTGTCAAAATCAGGTTGCTTTGCGGGAATCTGTGGGAGATTGTATTGACTATATTAATGAAGATCTATCTGTCCACTTTGGGTGGCACATTCCCTATGAAGCAGATTTTGAATTGTGTAAGAGTAGAGAAAGCAATCGGAGACACAAGCATGCATACATCTATTACTGTCTCCTTTTGACTGGGGACAGTAACCAGTTTTCTTAATCCCATCACAATAATGGAGTGTAACCTGAACTGTGGGTGGAAATAAGCCCTCTCTCCCCTAAGTTGCTTTCATCAGGGTATTTTTGGCACAGCAATTAGAAATGAAACCAAGGTACCATTGAATGGTCCACATATTCTCTGATAGTGGCATCCTAGAGGCCAACATATGGTTCTTTGGGGACACTCATTCAACCCATAGCAACAAGTGGACTCTAATCTCACACATGGCAGAGGTAGAGAGCTGGCCATTTAACATGCCAGGGATGAAGATTCCCAGCTCTGGAGCCAGTGGATATGAAGCCCTGACAGCAAAAGAGAAATTAACTGAGCAGTAATCAATGAAGCTGCAGAGAATAAAGAGACAAAGTATTCTGGGTATTCAGAACCTGGTTAGAACTCTGGATGTTATTCTGCAAGTCAGGGTGCAAGTGGCCAGGGGATGAGATACTTGGCTTTGCTTAATGTGTAAAATGGTTAATATGTGGATATGACAATTCAGAGACATATTACAGAACTGTGGGCCCTGGCAGGAAGGGGCCTCACTTACTGACAAGGACAGTTATTTTTCATTTGTAGAAATACTGCAGAGAAACGAGAGGCCTTCTCTCCAAGGCACCTGGCCATGCACGTCTGAAGGACAGACATATACCCTGGCCACTGGCTTTGGCTGAGCATGCAGCAGTTTTAAGTGTGTGTGCAGAAAAGATATTGCTTACTACTGAGCATGTGAGACCCGGTGCAGGGCAAAAGACAGTGATAAATGAGACTCAGAGTTACCTCTGCTTGACAAGTGCTCTTCCCTGCTCCAGGTGGCTGACTTATGGCAGAGTATCACTCTGTGGCTTGTTAGATGCAGCTAGGGAGGAAAGCAGCAGAAAGATACTGCATTGACACAGAAAAATAAAAGTTCTCTCCATGGTCACAGAATAGGCATGACAGGAAGGTAATGAAGGAAGGTCGCATGTCTGGCCCTTCTGACCTCTATCTATCTGATGAAATGGATTCACCCTGAATTCCATTCCCTTACAGTCTAGTTTTCTTTGCAAGTGAGAAAGTAATAATTTGAGACAGTGACCCAAACGATAAAGGAAAATGGGTTCTGGGGACATTACATTATCATTCTTGGATGCAATATTTCAGTCACTGTCAGAGATATTAGGGGAATGTTTCAGCAAGAAGAATACCTTTTTATTTTTAAATATTTTTTTTACCTACAAATGATAATTATGACAGAACAATGAGATATTATAAGTCACATGTACTACATGTAATATTACTTGTGTTTTCATGTAGCATAATTTGTCACAAATGCACTTATAATTGTCATATCATTTGTATGCCTGTTAATATGATCAATGTTTGTTTAGCAATAAATGTTTGTTTAACATTTGTTTGTTAGATTTTGGGAATTTCCGTTTGAATCAGACATGATCTTCACCAATAAGGCCCTCACAGTTCTAGGGAGAATCAAAGACAGGCAGCATGTTGACGAGAAAGGTGCTATATTCTGTATTACCCTCAAGGGTAAAACAGAGATCAAAGGATGCAGTAATTGGATTTCACTTCAATATTAAGAACAACCTCTCATTTTATCCCATGAAAGAATGACTATTATAAAAAAGACCAAAGCAGTAAGTACCGGGGCTTCGAGGGAATTGCTTGGTTCGTGAAGTGTGTGTTGCAGGGGTGTAAGGATCCGAGTTCAGATCTCTAGCACACATAATATTTCATGCGACATCTTAGGCCATAAATGTTCCATACAAATTTTCATTTTACTTTCATGTACCACAATTTATCAGATGCCAGAAGCAGCATCACACACCTGTAATTTCAGTGTTGGGGGGAGGTAACAGAGAAATCTCTGGGTCTTGTCCACTGCTAGTGTAACTGAATTGTAAACTCTTTTCCCAGTGTGAGAGAGACTGTCTAAAATGTGGAAAACAATGAGAAAGATGACATTGACCTCTGGCCTCTATAGTTACTTACATACATATAACACACACACAGACATGCCCATGCACACACACAGTTGAAAGCAAGAGGCTTGAAAGCAAGAAGAGCTCATATATTGTTGGTGGAATATGAGTTAAGAGGCCACAGGAGAAAACAGAATAGAGAAATTGTCACATGATCTGAGTATATATCCAAAGGAAGTGAAATCGGCATGTTGAAGAGACAACCACACTAACATGTTTATTGAAGAGAGATTCATAACAGCCAGGACACAGACTTAGATGAGGTGTCTATCAGTGGATGAACAGATGAAGAAAATGTGAACTATATAAACAAAGGATTGGTATTCATCCATAAGAACAATAAAATTTTGTTAGTTGTGGCAATGCAGACATAACTACAGGGTATTGTGTTAAGTGAATTAAGTGGAGCACAGAAAGTTAGCTATCCGCATAGATGCAGATGTGGAATTTAAGAGAATTTAGCTTCTACTGGCTGAGTGTTTGCCAGAGGGTGGGTGGGGGAGGGGATGGAGAGAGGATAGTTAATGGGTTCAGAGGTCAGGTGGGTAGAAGGAATAACTTCAGATGTTATAAAGCAGAGGTGAGTAACTATGAGTAACAGAATAACAATTAACAGTTTAAAATATCTAGTAGGAGCTTGAGTATTCCTACTACAAATGGTAAACATTTGAAGTTATAATTGTGATAATTATCCCAATTTAATTATTATATTGTATACATGTTTCAAAAAGTGCATTAAAACTCATAAATATATTCATTATATACTGTAGGCATAAGGTTATTGTGTTATTTAAATACTGGTTTTTCGTTCCACCAATATCTGGTTTTAATCCTTATTCTGAGACTCTCCTGTCTCAGTGTTGGGTAAACACTGCTCCCCAATTGCTCCTGATGTGTCAGTAAAGCAACTTATAACCAATCCCTAAGCAGGGGCGAGAATAGGGCTGGACTTCCTGCCAATCAGGGGAGGAGGAGTTAGAGGAGGAAGTAGGGGGTTCAGCCAGTGGAGAGGTCCAGGAGACACCAGAAAAGAGAGCTCAGCAGGAAGCTACAAAGTGCAAGTATCTCTGGGATATAGCTAGGAGGAAACCAGATTAGCTTAGTGGGTTAAGAGCAGGGTAATAACTACTCAGTTCTTATGCTGTGAAGCTTTTACTATTAAGCAAATATAAGAGTCAATTATTTGTGTGATAACCAGATTAAGAGAGAAACTGAGAAACAAGCACAGTTTTATAAAAATAACTAACAATATATCAATTAAAAACTTTAAAAAGAAGAATTTTTAAACAGTTGAGTTGATCAAAGGTAGGTAGTTGCCAGCTCATAGGCTGGTTCCTGTCCTCTAGGCGGAAACACAACATTGCTGGCCCTTGGTGGTGGTGGTAGGGTTGCTACAGAAAGAAGTAGCAGTGTGAAAGGCTGGTGGTTGCAGGCTTTGGAGGCCTGTTGTTGCTTCTGACACTCATTTACATTCAAGATGACAAGTTCCTATAGTAAAGAAGTTCTTTTTGCCCAGCCAGGCCGACGGCAGCCCACGGTTGAAGCAAGACTCCTTCAGATTCAGGAAGTGGGGCTGGATGACATCAATCTGACTGTAAAATGTTCCCCATGAGCTTATGGGCTGAATTCACGGTCCTCACTGCTGACACTGAAATGTTAGGAGGTGGGAAGTAGCTAGAAGTAGGTCACTGGGGGGGGGGTGTTGTCCTTGGAAGCCATGGTGGTTATTCTGCCCTGTCAACTTGATGGGATTCAGTCGCTATGGAAACCTGCCTCTGGGTGTTCCCTGTGAGAGTGCATCTTGGAAGGTATAACTGAAGAGGGAAGCCCTTTCCTGAATGTGAGTGAATCTTCATGATAGCTTAAGCTGTTTTTCAACAAGGGATACATCATTTCAGAATCAACAGCAGTTCACTTTCCTGTGTGCTCCATGTATAAAGAATGTCTTCACCATTTTCAGTTAATTTGCCCTTTGTTGTAACTGTGGAAAAGACAATAGGAAGGAGTTGGGGCGAGTTCTGATGGCTCAATGACTCTCTTAAAGTGACAGAGTGGGAATCAGATTTGGAGGGTTCTGAATAGCCAGTGCCAGCTCAAGACATTGGCACATTTTCACCTGCTTGCATACTGCTATAAAGCACAACCTTTCCTTGTTTGTGGAAATGACTTACATGAGTCTTAACAAACAGCTTGTCTATTTATTTCTGGCCTCAGAGAAATTTAAGCTGTTGATTGACTAAATTATGTATATGAGGTGTCCCCTGCCATAGTAGCTTTCAGTAAATGATGGCTATTTTTGCAATAGGCTTAATTGAGCCCCTCGAAATTTCAGTCACTACTTTGTTCATGACTTTACCCAGTAACTGATTATATACCATTTTCTAAAACCAAAAGAGGCCATGATGTACACATCACTCAGTTTGTAAATAGTAGCTGCAACTAAGAGAAAATGAAATACTTTTTCTCCAGCAAAATTTTTCTCTATGATAAAAATGCAATTCTGAATTGGAAAAGACTTCAACAATGTATAATCTAACCTAATAGGTAATCTAAGTCCTAGGGAAAGGAGAAAGGTCATACATGTATCAACTCAGGCTAGAGGCTGGGTCTCTATTCTCCTGATTCCCTCTGTGGTGTTCTTTGTCCCTTTGTGATGCTATTAGTCAAAGATCGGTCTTCTTGATCATTGTGGAAATCCTATGTCCCCCACCAAATGCCACTTGTGCTTAACACAAGCATAGGTATGACCATTTTCTGTCAATCTAAATAAACTACATAGTTTAAAACTGTATCTCATGCCAGCCACAGTGATGCATCCTTATAATCCAAGCTGCCAGAAAACTGAGGTGAAAGACTCTAGAGTTCAAGGTCAGCTGGGCTGCATCACAGAACCCTGTCTCCAAAACAAGACAAATCCAAACCAAAAGAAACAGAAATCACCTCTCTCAGAGGTACCCAGTTTGCATTTGAGCAGGTATCCAATAGCTCCACCATGATGGACAGAAACCCTCTGATGTATATGAGCTACAATAAACTGTTTCTCCTTTACAGTGTTTCTTCCAGCTAGTCTGTCACCAAGATGCAAAAGTGACTAAGGTATGTTCTCAAAAGAATTTCATGTGTCGATCACTAGCTAGCTTCCCCTCCCTGGATGATGATGGCTCATCTGGATTTTCTGGCCCCAGAAAATTCTATAAAGCTCTGCTGATGGACTGAAAGGGGTCACACAGACTGCTTTTTTAAATATATATATATATACTTGTGATGGAGGAAAAACTGAGAAGAGATCGAAGGTCCCAGAGGAAGAGCTGAGCAAGTTCCGGTCCTTTGGGCTCTATTTTGATGTTTGTGGTTTAGATTCAGTCCTATATATAAATGATAGAAATAGCCATTAACTTGCCTCAAGCTGTCTTTGGAAGACACTTAAAGGCCAATGAAAAAGGCAGCTACAATTCAAGAAGCTTACTTTAAAAAACGTCAGTTTGGGGTGGAACCTTGATTTAGCCATCACTTTTTAAAAATTTAATTTAATTTTATCAATTACACTTTATTCACTTTGTATCCCCTCATAAGCCCTTCCCTCCTCCCCTTCCGATCCCACCCTCCCTCCCCCTTCTTCACGAATGCCCTTCCCCAAGTCCACTGATAGGGGAGGTCATCTCCTTCCTTCTGATCTTAGTCTATCAGATCTCATCAAGAGTGGCTGCATTATCATCCTCTGTGGCCTGGTAAGACTGCTCCCCCCTCAGGGGGAGGTGATCAAAGAACAGGCCAATCAGATTATGTCAGAGGCAGTCCCTCTTCCCATTACTATGTAACCCACTTGGACACTAAACTGCCATGGGCTACAACTGTGCAGGGGTTCTAGGTTATCTCCATGCCTGGTACTTGGTTGGAGTGTGAGTCTCTGGGAAGACCCCTGTGTTCAAATTTTCTGGTTCTGTTGCTTTCCTTGTGGGGTTCCCGTCCTCTCCAGATCTTACTATTTCCCACTTCTTACATAAGATTCCCTGCACTTTGCCCAACAGTTGGCCATAAGTCTCAGCGTCTGCTTTGATAGTCTGCAGGGCAGAGCCTTTCAGAGGCCTTCTGTGGCAGGTTTCTAGGTTGTTTCCTGTTTTCTTCTTCTTCTGATGTCCATGCCTTTCAGGATGGGTATTGAGCATTTTAGTCAGGGTCTTCTCTCTTAATTAGTCTCTTTAGATGTACAGATTTTAGTAGGTTTATCCTGTGTTACATGTCTATATGAGTGCGTATATACCGTGTGTGTCTTTCTGCTGCTGGGACAGCTCACTCAGGATGATCCTTTCCAGGTCCCACAATTTACCTGAAAATTTCATGATTTCCTTATTTTTCATTACAGAGTAAAACTCCATTGTGTAGATGTACCACAATTTCTGCATTCATTCTTCAGTTGAGGGACATCTGGGCTATTTTCAGCTTCTAACACAATTCTTTACAGACCTGGAAAGAAAAATTCTCAACTTCCTATGGAATAACAAGAAACTCAGAATTGCTAAAACAATCCTCTACAATAAAAGATCTTCTGGGGGTATCTCCATCCCTGATCTTAAGCTGTACTATAGAGTAGCAGTTATAAAAACTGCATGGTACTGGCATAGAAACAGAATGGTGGATCAATGGAACTGAACAGAAGACCCAAAAATAAACCCACACTCTTATGGACACCTGATCTTTCACAAAGATGCCAAAACCATATAATGGAAAAAAAGACAGCATCTTCAACAAATGCTGCTGGTCTAACTGGATATCTACATGTAGAAAAATGCAAATAGATCCATACTTATCACCCTGCACAAAACTAAAGTCCAAGTGGATCAAAGACCTCAACATATTAAATTGGTTGGAAGAGAAAGTAGGGAACACCCTAGAACTCATTGGCACAGGAGACAACTTCCTGAACAGAACACCAACAGCACAGGCTCTAAGAGCAACAATCAATAAATGGGACCTCATGAAACTGAAAAGCTTCTGTAAAGCAAAGGACACTGTCATCAAAACAAAACGACTGCCTACAGATTGGGAAAGAATCTTCACCAACCCTTTATCTGACAGAGAGCTAATATCCAGTATATATAAAGAACTAAAGAAGCTGAAACGCAGCAAACCAAGTAATCCAATTAAAAAATGGGGAACAGAGCGAAACAAAGAACTCTCTGTAGAGGAATATCAAATGGCAGAGAAGCACTTAAAGATATGTTCAACCTCATTAGCCATTAGGGAAATGTTAATCAAAATGACCCTGAGATTTCACCTTACACTCATCAGGATGGCCAAGATGAAAAACTCAAGTGACAACACATGCTGGAGAGGTTGTGGAGAAAGGGGAACCCTTCTCCACTGCTGGTGGGAATGTAAATTTGTACAACCACTCTGGAAATCAATCTGGTGCTTTCTCAGACAACTAGGAAAAGCGCTTCCTCAAGATCCAGCTATATCACTCCTAGGCATATATCCAAAAGAGGCTCAGGTACACAATAAGGACATTTGCTCAACCATGTTTGTAGCAACTTTTTTTTTTTTTCGTTGACCTCCAATCATTGAGATCTGTGCTCTGTGACAACAAAAGAATAGAATGGACACAAGCTGTTGTGTAGCTGTTTCTTATGAATTAAAGCATTTTCTCCTGGAGAGAAGAGAGGATAGTAGGAGACTTAGTAGTAGATGAAGTTATCAAGACTCAAGAATTACGGAAAGTTACACAATTTTCAAGGCCCTCTTCCCAAGAGAATAAAACAATTTTCAAGGCCCCGCCCTCTTACTGCCCCAAGACAATGACCAATTGCCAATGAGGGGAGACTCTCCAACTTGTTGAGTGGCCTGCAAAGGATGCAGTAAACTCCAGGGAGACAGCTTTTGAGTTGCCACCCATGTTGGGGTGGGATTTTTGATCATGTCTCTGCTTTTCTAAAAGTAACCATGAACTTACAGTCCCATAAGTAACCCCAAATAAATGTATTATTTCAGTCAGCTAGAATTTGCCATTGCTGCCCTAGCCAGAGTGAAGAGATGTTTGTTTGTTCACATCTCCCCTGGAAGAGTCACTCAAGACCAGGCATGCCTTTAGTGACTGGAAAGAGCATCCTCCTGCTCTTTTGGCTGGAACAAGGAAAGTGAATAACGTTCAGACAATGTTGTGACACTCTTATTCTCTTCCAGTTGTTTCAAATTCACACCCTTTGTCTTCCTGTCAGTCACCCCTTGTATCTTGTGACTCAGTTGCAATGGAGTATTCAGTAGGCCAAACATGATCTGTCTGTATTTCTTTGCATCCACTCTATAGCTAGCTGTGCATACCATGCATGCCTTTGCTTTTTCTAGTCTTTTCTCAAGTAACTCTCCCAGGAATCTATTCAGAGCATTTAATGCAGAGCTTCTTGCTCCCTTTTTGCCTGTGGATGTATTGATTCACTATTCCTAGTCACAGAGAGCAGCGCCCTATTACATAGTAGGTCCTTAAATATGCATATCAAATGAATAAATAACACAGATGTCGTGGAGAACCTGAGCTGAGGTTGAATTTGTGTTTTCCCTAATGCATTTTTTATACATCAATCATTTATATCATGAGTCACTCAGTTCTGGAATGTTCTGGGCAGGAGGCTCTTTTACAGATGACCAGTCTGTTTTTATTTTATATTCAATTATAATTGTCAATTATGATTATCATTAGACTTTATTATTATTTTATTCTTATTAGAAAGAGAATTGGTGACATCTATTTGGTTTTAATTCTAGTTCTACTCAAAGACATTAAGTTTTCTTTTCACTAAAGCTCCCTATCATCACTACCCAGGAATGTCCTGCCCACTTTAATCCAAGGTGCTAATGAGAATAGCTCACATCTACCCACACCTGCAGCTTGAACAACTACCCACATACCCAAGCCTACTTCAGGAGTCTAGCTCATCTGACTTTCATTCTGCTTGCCTGGCTTGTAGAATACCTTCTATTGCTATAGAGCCAAGACAGAATCGGTTTTCTTCTTCCATCTTTCTATTTATTCAGTATTTCAGGGAATGAGACAGAAGACTGAGATTCATTCGAAATGCCCGACTAGCCACATCTAATTGCTCCCCAGGTTTTACTGGCATCATTCCAGAGACACCATTTTTGTTTTCTTTAATTAGGGACCTGGATTCTTTTTATGGTTCCTAAAGGCCTGGATCAATCCACATTTGGGGCTGCTTGTTATTTTTCCAATAAAGAGACTTTGAAAAGTTAAAAAAGAAACCGTGCTTCTTTCTTGGATTCACATATGATTTCTTTTTTTAAAAAGATAATTACCTCTTCCATCTTCAGCTATGATTCTATTTTGGAATCTTCTTCTAATTAAAAAAAAATACCAATGCACTCTCAATGCTTTTCAATCTCAGGCATCTGTACAGCAAAAATCAGCAAAGCTGCACAGGTAAATTTAAAACGTGGGGATAGCATGCCCGTGGCCTTGCCAGTTAGCAAGAGATCATGTGTTGACACTGCAGACAGCTTCCTCAGGTCACCACGGGCAGGTGAAGTGCACTGCATTTGAGGTTAGTTAACACCCACATTTCTCTCGCAGTACATATTATGCATTATTATTTTCTTACCTCATGTATTCTCACCAGTATGTTTTTTTCTTTTACACCACGTGTGTGTGTGTGTGTGTGTGTGTGTGTGTGTGTGTGTGTCTGTGTGTGCAATGTTTGCTAATGTCTGTGGGTGCTTGTCATGCGTGCATGAACATGTGGCACCAGAGGTCTACTTAAGGGGTCTTCCTCAATTGCTTTTCTTCTTCTTCTTCTTTTCTTCTTCTTCTTCTTCTTCTTCTTCTTCTTCTTCTTCTTCTTCTTATTATTATTATTATTATTATTATTTTGTGACAGGGTCTCTCATTGATCCTGGAGGTCACTGATTCTGCCTTGCTGTGTAGTGCATGAGCTCCAGGCATCCTCGTGCCCCTCCCCCCCCAGTGCTGGGATTATAGATGTTCACTTGTCTGGATTTTGGTGGCTACTGACAGATTTTCACACTTCCTGTCGCCACTGTAGCGAGCATTCAGGTGTGCCACGTGATCTTCATCCCACTCATCCAAGCTCCACAAAACCTGGGGACCGGAAACTGCAAAGAATAAGTAAACATCGTTCCTTGTCTTCACGAGAGTTACTGAAGCGACATATTTCTATTACCTCAGTTCAGTTGTAAAGGGTCCTGAGTTTTAAAATTATACGCAGGTTTCACGTTGGTGCCTGTCCCCTGAAGATCTCACCATAGACTGTCCCAGGTGGAGTCAGCAATGCTGCAGCGGCTTTGAAAGTACCTATGTGTCCAGAATTGGCATAGAAGTGACAGAGCTAGACAACTGGTCTTGTTAGTACAGGAGAATTTGGATCCTTGCCAGATGGATATGAGGATGGAGGGAAGGTGGTGAGGAAAGGGCAGGTTGGTTCGCCTCCCCTCTTAACAGCTTTAGCTTCTGCCAGTATCATCCAACTGCTTAGACGGAAAGCTGGGTGGTTTTGATTCGTGTTTTTCCCCATTTTTACCCACTGAGCCCTCAACTCCTGCCCATTATACCTCCTGAATCTATGCATATTCATCCTCCTGTCTCAGTCAAGTAAAAGCCATCACCATCTCTGTCAGAACCACCATGAACCGAGACTCCAGCAGCTCTCCCTGCTTCTACTGTGCCTCTCAGTTTTTATTTCTTACACAGCCAGAGATACCTTTGAAAATGAGAGTCCAACCAGGTCACTCAGTTACACTGATTAAATCACACAGGTAACTTACAACATTCCAAACACGTTCCCGTGGTCTTCAGGTTTTGGCTTGCTTACCATCCTGGCCTTGCTACATTTGTCACAGTTTATTCCCACTAAGCTGGAGTGTTTGTGTTCCTCGCATCAATCCCAGTCATTATCCCACATTTCTCTCCTGTGTAAGGTGCTTCTAACGTCCTCTGTGGGTAGCACCCTTCACTTCTCAAACTCAGTGCACATGGCATCTACTCTGAAAGACTTTCTTGGTACTGCACCATCTCCCACAAGTCCATTTATAGCCTTCTTTTCTATAGTACTTGCTGAACTGTGGTCTAGTCCTGTTGTCTAACTTGTTTATTCCCATTAGACTGTTAAATGACTAACACAAGCAGGTGCTCAACAACTAGCTGTGGGCTATATTGAATTTCTCATGTAAAGACCATATTTTGACGGCCATGATTTGGGAAATATCTCAGCCAGGTGCAGCTAATGTATAGGCTTACCATTCACTAATGAGAGTCCTATTTTAAGAACTTAGTCTGGGTGGTATTAAGTCTCTACCGGGTAGATGGTGAATTCTAGGGTCTCTAACATCTTCATTTTGAGATGGGGTCACTGGGGATACAGTAAGCTGGGGTAGTTAGTCAGCAGAATAGAAAGAAGGGAAAGAAAGTAACAATGATGGAAATGATATAGATTCCCAAGCTGGAGACGAACCACTGAGTCCTTACTCTTCTTTTTGCCCTAAAATGCCCATTTCCATTCTCTCTTTATATTCCTGAATTTTCCCATCATGAAACATCTATATTCCAACCAGTTGAAATGAGTGTGCATTTCTTAAAACAAAAGTATTTTGGAAGGTTAAGGGTAGCCACAATATTGAATGTGGTCTAGAGCCGAGGGATGCAGACAGGAAGTGAGACAGGTGAATTTTACAACAGACCAATGGGGAGATGACACAGTTTGAGCCAAGTAAAGTTGAGGTAATTGGAAAGAAGCGATTCAATAGACACCCCATGACTGATGTGAGGCCAGTTGTACAGAAGGGATTAAAGGCGTGGCAGACCTGGTGGGCCATGTTCTAGCAGGAACCACTGAGTGATAATCCTTTCATAAGCTACACTCCTGATAAGGACTCCTGACTATGGGAGTAAAGAGGATGAACAGGGACTTCTCATGACTGCTCCAAGGCTAGCCCATTTAGGCCAGTTCTCGTCCCTCCCTTCTGTGGTCAGCACTGGCTTTCTCCTAGCTAATCTGCCTTTCAATGGTTTCCTTCAGGCCCAGTCACCATCCTTCTCAAGCACAGTGGCGTCCTTTGGCCCCAGTCATCCCTGCTTGCCTAGCATCTTCCTAATGGACAGTCTCCTGATCTCTCAAGGCTTGCTCAGATTTCATTTTCTTCATAAGAAAATGGTTACTGTTTCAGAGACACTATGGCCCTCAGACTCCTATGACATTTAAAAAATGAAATATGAAAAGTATAACCATGTTTCATATGCCATGTATGGCATGTAGAATTTAAGGGCCTGACCAGGGGTTCATACATTATCTCCTGATATAGACAAACTGTTGAGAAAGCATCTGGACTATCATTTGGATGTAACTTTGCCTTAAGTTTACCACAAATGACTTATCCTCTGTCCTACCCTTTTCTTGGGTAGCATTATTATTTTCCATAGTTGCATTTGAGCCTTATAATTTGCTTCTTTGAGCTTTTTGTTCAGTCCCTGAGGCAGAACAAAGCTGTATCAGGTGACTAAAAGCCCTGTCACCTTAACCAAGAGCATGGAAGATGGAAGCAATATGTATGAGGACTTGTTTGAAGGGCGCACTATCTATCTCTTCCCCTATCATACTCATTTTTATTCCTGCATCAAGTTGAACGCTTGGACCATATGTTCTTCATCCCCAGCAGAATTTTCATGCATTTTAATGTTGTTTCTTTGGCTTATATCCAGGGATATTATACATAATGGCTTTATGAAAACTATTACTGTAGAGATGTCTTTGAGGTAGTATTCATGAGGTCACTCAATTCCTTCTAGATGAATCCTGGATAAGGCAAAGTCTTAAAAAAGGTAAAGTCCAGGGAATGTATTGATTTCTCTAGGGAGCTGGATGTACTTTTTCTGGTTTGCTAACAAGCTCAGATCTGTCTTCCTTTTTGGACTTGAAGTATATCACCATGCATGGTGTACAGGATCCATTTGTGCCTTTTATTAGGCTCTGTTTCTTAGCTCAAAGTCAAAGATGAGGATGACTCAGATTAACCATGAAAGCCCCTGTGGTTACATAAGGGAAGATGTAGGCATCCTAGGGGAACACCCCTGTGGATATTTCTATCATCAAAGAGAGAAAATGGGGACTAGATTTGCAGAGGTGGGCTGATGTTCTTAATGGATCCATTATCTAGGAGCCCCACAAAACCTACCTTCTTTATGGATATTACCTGCTCAAAGACATTACTTTTAACCCTATCTGGCCCATCCATCCATCCATCTATCCATCCATCCATTCATTCATCCACACATCCACACATCCACACACCGTGTCTTCTGCCCTACTGTTTTCCTTCTTCTTGTCCATGGCAGTCGTCTGCATTATTCTATGCTAACCCTCTTTGGTATTTATTACATGATAAACACATATGCTTCTTACTTTTTGCCCTAGTTAGAGTTAACTGTCAACTTGGTACAGCCTAGAGTCATCTGGGAAGGCAGTCTTTATTGCAGGATTGCCCAGATCAGGTTGTCTGTGGGCATGTCTGTGTGTTGTCTTGATTGTTGATTGGTGTAGGAGGGTCTTGCTTGCTTTGGCAACACTATTCCCTGGGGAAATGTCTTAGACTATATAAGAAGGCTAGTTAAGCAAGGGCCTGCTTGAACATCTGCAGGTAGCCATCTTGCATGATTTCTACTTCAAGCTACTGCTTGAGCTCCTGCTCTGACTTCCCTAATGATGGTGTGCAACCTGTAGTTAAAAGAAGCCTTTCCTTTCCTAGATTGCTTTTGGTCACAGCAAAGGAAGGAAATGTGATGAGTACCTATGCTATTGTGTGTGTACACACACATGACTTTGGTCAGTGACTAGAAAATAAACATCTTGAAGTCACAGGCATCTTGTACATTTGGGACTTAGGTCATCCTAAGTGTTTGTTATATGAGCAAACAGGTAGGAAACTTGTCTTCCCTTCTTGGATGAAAAGTAAAGTCATCTAATGTTGATTCTGCAACTTGGCTTGTGACAATGATTCTGCTTGAGAAGATAACAAAGAACAGTCCCCCGGAGCACTCCACTGACACTGTAACTCCTGTGGCTTTTCAAATGCTGCCTGAGTGACCTGGCTTTGCACTCTTGCCCAGGATGCAACCTCCACTCTTCCCCAGACACCAGTCCTCATCTCTGCAGGCTCAGCTCAGATCTCTGCTTGTGTGGAGGGAGATTACTCATTCTCTTCTCCATACCTGCTTCTATGCCTCTGGAGTTCCACATGGACCTCCCATCATACAATCGTTCTACTCCACTGCCTATGTCTTTTTATCTTTCTGCTACAGCACTCAACATGATACCCAGCCCAGGAGTTTAGTGAACTTCTGTTCAATGAATAAAATGAATGAATGCATGAATGAATGTGGAAGCACCATTAACCACAGTCTCTTCTCCTTTGTGCTCACTGATTGTCATCCAAAGAGCAATAATCAAGACAGAGTATTGCTGGATACCACCGTGACATAACCAGGGTGCCGGATCCGACTTTCCCCTGCAATCCAAAGCTATTAGCAGAAGTAATGTTCCACGGTGGGGGTTTTCCGCTGTTTCTCAGCATCCAACCTGAGCCTGGAAGGTGGCAGGTTGCCACACAGTAGATGGGGGGCCGCATGTTAGACCCAGTGGGAAACATCCGCCATTCCTGCTTTTCTGCCCATGCAACCTGCTGCAGGTGCTTTTAGAGACATTTATTGTTTGCCAAAGGACCCTGAGGTTGCCTTGGTGAGTTGGAAAGCCCAAGGCACCCTGTCAGCTTCTGTCAGGTGCCATTGGTTTCAGGTTGACTCTGTGCTCATGAGTAATGCTCCTGTCTTGCAGAAGAAATGACGTTTGCTATTATGTGATTCAAGCATACTTGCTAATTATCATATTTTTAGCTGATACATAACATCCATTTTTAGAACGCTCAGCAAAAAGGTTGTCAAGTCTTTGAAGACATGTCTAGGGAACAACACTCAGGAGAGTCATTTAAGAATTTTCTCTTATATTTTGTCTTTTTTGTGTAAATTATAAGACAGAAAGAAAAGTGCAACTTATTTTTAAAACAGTGATTTAGCTGTGTGTGTGTGAGAGAGACAGAGACAGAGAGACAGAGATAGAAAGAGATAGAGACAGAGGTAGACAGAGACAGACTTAGATACAGAGAGAGACAGGCACGTACAGAGAGACAGACACAGAGAGACAGACAGACACACACACAGAGACATACAAAAAGAGACAGAGAGGGAGACGGAGAGAGATTAGGACACATTATAACAGAATTTCCAGTCCAGGAACTGTGACCTCATGCCAAGGACAAGACTAAATAATTGCAGGCTAAATAATTGTGAGTGAAATGGAATCCTGATGACATTAGGAGGCGGGAGCTAGGTAGCACAATTTCTGCAAGGGTGGAACATTCACAGACATTTATGCCCTTATAAGAAGATGCCAGGAGGCTAACATTTCTCTCTCCATTGTATGAGGAGGCAACAAGAAGCTGAAGTCTCCAGCTTGGAACAGGACCCTCACTAGACCCCAGCCAGACTGGCACCCTGACTCCAGACATCTGTCTCCAAAAGATGAAGCATGTATTTCTGATATTCATAAGTCACACAGCAGCCCTAGCTAACATAAATCCACATTTGTACACAAGGATGTGCCCAGATGTATATTTAAAATATCAAGAGCAGCTGTTTGACAGGAGAAGAATGAAGACTTAGTTCACACCCAAATATAAGCTTGGCTTATATTTGTTAATATCAGAATTCAATCTCTGCCTTAAATGAGATCATTGATAACATAGAACAAATAAGAACTGCTTAATTTTCCTTCTTAGGATTGGATAGTGTTTTGTTCTTTTAGGGTTTAAAAGTACTGGCTGAACTTGGCCAGTCCATCCTACAGGTTCTCATTGAGAAAACATCATGGACAAAACTAAGGGAGGAGAAGGTTTACTCTCCTTACACTTTCATGTCACAGTCCATCACTGATGGAAGTCAAGGCAGAAACTCAAGCAGGAACTTGAAAAATCACAGAGGATGGCTACTTGCTGGCTCACCACCAGGATCACATGTACCTACCTTTCTTATCAGAGTTCAATATCAGGGTTCCATCTCTGCTTTAAATGAGGCCACTGAAGGCATAGGAATCCAATGGGTCACCTTTTTAGGAACTGAGGCTTCCCACGATGGGCTGAGCCTTCCTGTATACATAAATAATCAAGACAGTATTCCACAGGCATGCCCACAGGCCAATCTGGTTAAGGTTCTTTTCTCAGGTGGCTCTAGAGCAGTGGTTCTCAACTTTCTTAATGCTGTGACCCTCTAATATAGTTCCTCATGTTGTGGTGACCCTACAACCATAAAAATCATTTTTGTGGCAACTTCATAGCTATAATTTTGTTATGAACTTTAATGTAAACATCTGACATACAGGATATCTGAGATGTGACTTCTGTGAAAGGGCTGTTTTGCCCCCAAAGTGTCATGACTCACTGGTTGAGAATTGCTGCTCTAGATTGTGTTCAGTTGACTATTAAAGCTAACTGATGGCACTTTAGTATTCCCTGGAATAAAGGTGTAAAGTCTTCAGTTTATCAGACAGATTAGGTGGGCGTGGGGAGATGGAAGTATTGTACAGCTAGATAAAATGTACTTGTGTCCCTCACTGTGGGGGAACCCAATGTTTGGCATGGGGATCTCCAAAAGCATATTACTGATTTTTGCTAAGGGCTCTTTGTGTTGTGATTTTGGGGACCTCTTTCTCTGATAGCCCTACCAGATGAACACAGAACCATGGAGTTGGCAGCTGTTAACGTGTTCACAGCTATTCTGCACTCTCACCAAGTATCCTACCCACTTTGGTACAGAGATGCACACAATAGTTCATGCTTCATTCATGCCTACTGTGGAAAATGCAGCTGTCAGTGTATTTTCCATATTTTCGTAGACCCAGAGTTAAGATGAGAACAAAGGCCAGAATGGGTAGTGAGAGTGGAAGCTGATCTATGTAACAGAGTCATGGAAAGTTTCAGAAATCTGAGATCTTCTTGATACATTTCACAGGGAAGGAAAATTTCTCAGAACACTTCTCAGCTAGATAATGTAACCCAGAGCACAGGTCAGAGTAAGAGCTGGGCCTTCCCACTAAGCCTGAGAGCCCTCACTGTTTGCCATTAAGAGGTGACGGGGTGGGGGAAGAGATCGAGGAAGGAGTGGGTAAAGAGAGAAGAGGAAACTGAATGAGGATGTGAAGAGGTCCTGTAAGAACTGCTTGGCTAGGGACAAACTCTGGGGGTTCTTCTGACTGTGCAACCAAAGTGTGGCTCCCCTCTTTTGCTCAGGAGCAAGAAGCAAGGCTCTGAGATCCTGTCTCTTACTCTCCTGAAGCTGTTTCTGTAGATGTCAGCAGCAGGGTTCTGATGCTGCTAAATCAAATGGTTAATTATCTGTAACCAGTGGATCTGCTCACCAGTGGCCACAGACACCACCCACTCATGACTCTTTTTCTTTGATGTAACTTCTGCACTGGGATCATTCATTCTCCGAGCTCTTTCTCCGTCTGGTCATTTTCTCTACAGCCTTTCCTCATCTCTTTGAATACTGGATAGCGAGAGGTTAGGCTCAGTCCTTGGACCGTTTCTGCTCTCTGCCTACACTCTTCCCTGAGGTGGTAGTCTCACTGAATAATTTCTCCCACCTAATAGTGTCCTTGTCATCCCCATTGTATGGGTCACCTCAAACCTAAGGTGAAGAAAGCCAAACACTTAGTCTTCTGCTACTATCATTGCTTTATCTATCTCAGAAATTGACAATCCCATGTCAGGTAGATCATCTGGTAGACAACCCCCTCTCCCTTCAGTATAGGGCTCCTTCTCCTGGTGCATCCTGTGGCTAGTCTGACTCCCCCTGATCCCATCATGTCCCAGCTTCCAAGTGAGTCTCAGCATCGTCAAGGTAGCAGCCAGGCCAAGCTGCTCTTCTTTCATCTAACTGGTAGTCTCCCTCCTATCAGTTGTACTTTTTCATCCCTGCTTAAACACGCTGCCATGGTGATCAAAAGTAAGTTATATCATATCTCTTACTTGCTTATCCTGGGTAATAATCTCCTTAGTGTCACCCATCCCTGAGCCATTTTGGAGCCCTAGGCTCTGCCTGTTTCCCACTCTCCTGTCCCTTCAACCATCCTCTCTGCTTGGCTCCTCTGTATCTCCCCTAACCTTCCCAATATCCCCTTAATACCCTGAGTATCCACCGTCACATCTGGAAGCCTCTCCTCCCACACCAGGGTGAGTGCTACCCACGGGTTGTCCTCCCTAGACTCCCTCCTTGACCGACTTGTCCCATAGTGTTTCTGCCAAAAGCAAGTAGCTTGTAGAGTTGGAATATCCAGTCTCTTTCTCCCAAAGAGGGTGAAAAATCATAGACACTTGCCTGGATAATTCACTACTGTGTCCCTGACACTTGCCAGAGTGACTGACACAGAGTAGATAGTGGCACGTGCACACAAGATTGAAGGGTAGGCATTAAGTAAGTGGTGGAAGACATTGAAGAGATGGGTGACCAGACCTGGCAGGAACAAGAACCATGTAAACTGTCTGGGAGCAGTGAGGGTGCGGAAGAGGTGGCAGCTCCCTAGATGTGTCTTATGTGGCTGTGTTTTCAGGCTTTGGCCTGACTGCATCCCATCTACGCTGAGGTTTCTTGATTTCTGAACCCACTACAGGTGTCCTTTGGCTGCTCGACATGACATAAACGAAGAAGAAAATTGATCCCCATGGGGCCTGGGCTCACTGCTTTACACTTCTCTCCTTCTCCCTCAAAGGCCTTTATCACTGAGAGGATATATGTGTTTCCTGACGTTGTATTAGGACCTCCACTTGGCCTGAGCAATGCATTCTGCCAGCCCCTTTGTCTCCTCTTTGTATTTCCCAAGGCTGAAGTTTTTATGCATAACATGAGCTTTGAAGCCCTCCTGGGAAAGGCTGCTCTTGGCCATGGCTGCATGCTCAGTGTCAAGGGAGAAACCAACTGTGGTTTGGACCACACGTACAGGCTATAGCTTCTGTCTTGATGAAGACAGACACACACAGAAGAACAGAAGAACGACGTTCACTTTGTAGAGAATAAGGCAGTAGGTGTGGGCATGTGCACGCGTGCATGTATGTGTGTGCGTGCCCACGAGCAAGCATGTGTGTGGCGTAGGTGTGGTGAGTGCACAGGATACAGCTGGAGCCTTCTACACATCTGTGCATCAATGAACTACACTTCCCTCATTTGGTACTAAAGTGGCCCCTAAATTCCTGGAGAAGCTTAACCCAAATAAGAGAGGATGAAGCACAAAAGTCTAAGTAGTCACCACACCTGGAAGGAAGAGAGAACCATATGTCATAGGGCAAGCGGGTTGTCCTTAAAGCAGATATGACTTCATTGTCAAGAGACAGTGTTCAAAGAGACAGTACCTGGGTACTCAGGTACTCCTGGGAGCAAGAGGCTCACAGATGGGAAAGGCCTAGAACATGGCTGCACAGCCAAGCTGCACAGCCAGCTAGACCTAAAGCCTCCCATCCTTCCTGTGTCACTTGTGGGTCACACTCTTGTCCATGCTAGAAGGTGGTAATTAATAGGAAGAAGGACAATGAAAGATATTAGAACATAGGTGATACTGTGCTGTGGAGTGTTTCCAAGACACTCTCTAGGAGCCAAAGGGATAACATCAAGGTGAGGCTGGCATGGCAGGCAGCTGAGGATGGTCCTATAAGGGTGAGAACAAAGGCTGGGAAGTGTTGGTACCATCACTGAATATGCTAGACCACCGAGAACACATCCAAATGCTTCAGTCAGCAGAAGAGAAGAGCATAGGAAATCCAGGCTGAAGTTCTGTCCTTCATTTAAAGCTGTGACCATGAGTCTCTTTGACTTCCTGAACTTATATAGCAGTAGATGTATAGAAAAATCACACACTATGTTTTAGACATCAGAGGCAGCAAATGTAATGAGTCTAGCTCAGCATGGATACCTTAGCAAATGGTACCTCTTGGGCACTAAAAGGGAGAGCAGTAGGTGGCTGGTGTTTGAATTCCCAATAGCTTGGCTTAGAGTGTGGCAGAGCAGACCTTTATTTACTGACATGGGTGGAGGGATCCCTAAATATAAACAAGGCTGGATGCTTTCAGGATGGTTTGGCATTAGACTGGATTCCTAAATATGGTAGGAGGCCTGAGAAGGAGGTGCTGGTCCACTTGATGAATGTGTAAATTCTGCGTTCCTAGGGTTGTCTCAGTTGGTGCCCAGGTGTGGTAGGCTTCAGGGCAGAGTCAGATGTTAACTAGGGAGATGCCCGGCTTTGGATCTGTGGCTCCTGATTTGCAGGAGCCACAGATAACATCCAAGGCAAGTCTCCAAGTCCTTGGATTCATGACTTTATGGTGCCTTTCTGGGTCAAACTGATTTACTTTAGAAGAAACTTCTGCCAATTCTTTTCCTGTTCAATCACGTCAATTGTGAAGTGAAGCCACATTAGGCAGAGCCATTTATGGGTATTTTATCCTGGCAACAAACCTGGGTTAAGATGTGTGTGTGTGTGTGTGTGTGTGTGTGTGTGTGTGTGTGTGTGTGTGATCTATGTGAACCGTGAGAGTGTGCAAATGTACAGGGGGTAGGAGCAAGTGTGTTGAAAGACTTGTATCTGAAGGGGATAACCGTGACCACTGGCCTTCCTACACTTCCTGCTAGCTCACAGTGGCAATTCTCCCAGTTCTCAAATCAAACCAGATGGGGAATGATCCTGGAGAACATGGACTCCCGCCAGGTTTGTGCCCTTTAGAGAGCACACCCCCCTTTCTGAAATGCAGCCCTCCTAAAGATGCATTTGCACACACTGTATCCTTAATGCCCCAACAGGCTCATTCTCTGTCTTTTTCTCTGAGCTCTGGAGACAAAATCCATATTCATAATGTGATCATGTTTTCATCTGACCAGCAATATTTAATATGCATTGTTTAAGCCTGTAGCACAGTACATTAGGAATGACAAGTGCGAGCAGGAATGGGGACTTCATCTGCCTTCTTCTTTTCAGAGTATGGGGAAAGTGCCACACTATGCAACATACTATCATTCATTCATTCATTCATTCATTCATTCATTCATTCATTCATTCATTCTCCATCCATTGTGGTGCTTGGGATGAAACCCAGAGCCTCATGCATGATTTCAGAGTGACTGGCTCTTCCATCTCCCGAGACTCTTCTGAAGGCTTCTCGCCTCTCTCTTGGTACAAAGCCATTCCTTTTTAAGGCATTGGCTAGTTTATAGTTTGACACTCTCAGGTTGTTCAAGGCTCTGTGCTCTCATGCTGTACCTATTGAAGAGAAAAATGAAGCAAATTAAAACTTTAAAATGCTCTCTGAAAGGCAAGGATTGGCTTGCAGGGACCACACAACGGTCAGCACATAAAAAGGGTGACAACATACTATATCCAATGGTGTCTTGACTCCATGAAGCAGTTCAATATTTGGGAGTCTATTTTTTAAAATATTATTTTCAAATAAAGAAGAGAGGTGTTTGGGGGTTTTTGAGGAACCATTGTTGAAAACCTACTTTCTGGTGTATCTTCTAGGGAGAATGAGAATGACCCAGCACCCCAAGAAGCAGCTGGCTTTTGGCCTCCAGGTCCCTCCACAGTCCTTCATGACTGATTCTGTTAGACTTGCACTGGGCCTTGGGCTTGGGGACACCCAGTCTGTGGCACAGGGGGAAATAGTCCAGTCAGAAGAGCTAGACAAAGCCACCATAGCCCACACCCTTGATGCAGAAGCTCTCACAGCAGCTTAGATCAGGGCTATCTCTGCCTGTGCTGGGGAGGGCTGTCCAAAGGAGGCATTCGCTTTGGAAACTTTTGTCCCCATGGCAGGAGATGAGAGTGGCCATTTTAATTTTTACACTCTGGAAGGTGCATGGCTTCTTTATGGAGCACAATGGGAAAGTATTCAGTATCTAAAGATGTGTTTTTTAGGGAGATGGTGAGTTCTGGCGATACAGTCGTATTTAGCTTGGGCAGTGTGTGCTCTGTGTCTGTGGGGGATAGATGCCAAAACCCAGGCAGGGATAGGTCAGGTCCTCGGAGTAGGGTTTTCTGGAGGACAAGAACCATTCCAATGTGCACATATGGTAAGGTAGATTTATTACCACCGATCACAACCAGTGGTAGTCTGTACACTAGAGAGGCTGAACCCCAAAAGCTCAGTCCATAGGCTGGGTGGCTGCTGTCCTATTCTGATACTATAGGCCTCCTGGGAAGACTCTTTCTTCATCAACATTGGAAAACTATGAATCTGGATTCTGATGTTTGTGAAGGATGAGAGCAGCAGCAGCAGCATAGATGCACTCACTAGCAAGAAGGGAAGGCAGGCAAGGAAGGTGCTGTCTGTTCGTCACACCTCTTCCTTTTTAGGCTGCCTGGCCACACTGGTGGAGGGTCTGTCCTAATCCTTCCTGGCAATGCCACCACATGGTCACTGGAGTTGATCCCGGAGCCTGTCAAGCTGACAGTCAAGATTAAACATCACAGGTCCTTACAGAAAATATGTTGATACTTACATATAACTCAGGCGCATCTCCCCACACATGCTAATAGCTCCCTATATCAACTCACAGTCTCCAAGACCATGTGAACACCATCGAAAGTGTTGCCATGCTGTATTGCTTAAAGAACAGTGACAGCCAAACCTCTGTGAACGCTCAGCCAGATACAGTTTTCTTTCTTCTAATATGTTCATCCAAGTTGGTTCTGTCAATGTGTTTAATCTGTCCCTTTGAGGTAATGTGATGCTTAGAAAATGAGTTAGCTGGATTTTGAAAGACATGCTTGCTGAGAAGAGAGTATTTGAGCATGAGTGAGTGGATACATTTTGATTGCTTTGTGATTTTTTGTTGTTGTTGTTGCTAAATTAATGGATCACTTAAAAAGGATTCATGCTTGCTTGAGAAATAAAACCAGTATCATTGTAACAGAATTAAATGCCAAGTTAAAACTTTCCTAGCTAAAGAATTTGTTTTCCTTTCTCTGAGGAGTACGTGATCTGGATAGAGCTGAGGGCCTTTTGTACACTAGGAAAGCATTTTACCACTGAACTACAATTCCAGAAGGTTTGATTTGAATGCATTTATTTCTAGTGTTTGTATATGGCTGTGGTTTCATTTACTGTGAACTCATTTTTTTTTTCAATAAAGTCTGTGTAATCACTGAAAAGACTTGGAAAATAATATGCTTTACTAAGACACATGACAGTAAACTTCTTTGCTTTGCACCCACTTCTGGTGTATTTTCTAGCGAGAATCAGAATGACCCCAGGACCCCAAGATGCAACTTTATTCGTGCTTTGAGGATTCTGTACAATATATTTTAATCATATTCATCACTTCCTCTAACTCTTCTCAGATCTACCCCTTCCTCACCCACTCCACTTTGTGTCTTTTTATATATATTTTTTTAACCCATCAGGACAAAATTGTGCAACCCAAATAGTCTTGGATGTGTGGCCTTCCTCTAGAGCACAGACTACTCACCATGGACTACACTCTGAAAGAAAATATACCTTTCCTGTCCCAGGAACCAACAAAGGCCAGTGGATCCTTTGCATATATGTTCTGAGACATATCCTTTGTCTATGGAAATCGTTCAAGCCAAGAATTAAAATGAGTTGAAATGAAAACCAGATCTTTACATTTCTGTTTTAAAAATTTAAACTGAATGTTTATGCAATCATGTAGTTCTGCACAGACATACATATACATATATATGTAGTTTTGCTCTAGAAATGAAAGAGGAAAACCTTTAAATCAGCAGTTTTTATTTTAGATTTGGCTCATTTAAAACATTTGGTTTTGCTTTTTTTTCTTATTATATTCCATTAAATGTTTTTATTTATTATTTGACAATTTTATGCATGTATATAGTGTATCTTGGTCATATCTGCCTCCTCTCTTACACAGCGTTTAAGAAAAGATTTATTTTTATTTTCATTTATGTGTATGTGTATATGCACACACATGTGCAGGTGCCCTGTAAGGCCAGAAGAGGGCATCAGATCCCAGGGACTTGGATTTGCAGGTGATTGTGAGCCATCTGACCTGGGTGGTGGGACCAAAACTCCAATCCTCTGCAAGATCAGCAAGCAATTTTAGTGGCTGAGCTGTCTATCTGGCTGTTTATATTACAATTTTGATCCAGTATAGATTTATAAAAATATGGTGCTTACAAATAAGTTTTTTTCTGTATTGAAGGTTTTTTGTTCAACATGGTTTTTATGATGGGGTGGATTATCCACAAAGTGTGACATCTACGGATGAAGCTACTGTAGACATTTATTTATTATTATTATTGTTCTTCTTGTTGTCTGTATGTGTGCATACATGTGTTTGCGAGTGAATGAATATGGGCATCTCTGTGCTGGGGCTAGCGTGTGGAAGTCAGAGGGTAACTTCCGGGAGCTGATTCTTCTTTTAGTGATTGGACTCTGTCAAGCTTGTTCAACAAGCTTTTTTACTTGCTGAGATATCTCATTGATACAAGATAATTATTTTGAGGCAGTCAAGAACTTTCAAGACTGCTCAGACTTTTCAAATCTGGCTTTGAGTTGCTGGGTTATCTCTACTCGTGTGAAACTCTAGGCTGTCTGTGGGTCCCTGGGATAACAATACTGCGCAGGATAACAATTTCTGTGCCAACTCACAGAAAATAAGCATAAAGGAAGCATACGCTGTGTGTTTTGGGAAAATATAGTAGGAATGACCAGTGTCATTCAAGCCATCAGAACATTCTTCCTGTGTGCTGCCTAAACCAGTTAATTCACTAAAAACCGCTGAGGAAGAAGAAGACCATGAGAAAAGAGGGAAGGGGGGAGTGGAGAGACAGCTGACACCCGGAGACTCCTGAGTGTTTTGTCTGTTTTGTGCAATAGTAGAACGCACAGTGGAATGTTCCTGAAATGCCAGACTCAAGCTCAGTCGAGAGATCTTATGTCTCTAATGAGTTGTGGAACTCATTTGCCTGCTCTGAGCTTCTATTTTACTATTGGATTGTTCCTGCCTCCCTTGTGGGTTTGCTCTTGAGAAAAAAAGCACATGGAGGAAAGTGGATTTTTAGCTTTATGGTTCTATACACATGTTCAGGAGTATGCTGACTAAAGGAATGCCTGATGCTGTTGGTATCATCATGCCTTTCTTGGTGGGCACTCACACAGCTAAACAGAGATGTGGAAAGATGTCTGAATCACTGCCATAACCATTGGCTATGTGACAAGATGGGTGTGGGTTAATATAACAGTGTATCTCTTATCTGAACAGGAAGTAATGTGTTAGTTTCATGTGTTAAACTTCATAGAATTGCTTTTGAGTTCTTTCCAAAGCCCTGGGGTGAGAATATTTCTGTACTGTTTGAGGCATCATTTTAAAATCTTTTTAAAAACTTATATTTTAGTGATACATAATAGTGAGTTTCATTATGACATTTTCATGCATGTATGAAGTGGATTTTGACCATATTCATCCCCAGTTATCTCCCTCCTGATGATCACCTTCCTCTTCTCCTATAGTCTGCTGAGAGCCTCTGGCCCAGCATTCCAGGCTCCAAGATCACCATTCTTAAAGCTGAGCTGCTCTGGTTGTCCTGCAGACCTCAGTGGACCCTCCAGGTCTTCCCAAGAATGCACTGGCTGTCCCGGGTCATGGCTGCATCCCCTAGCCAACCGTGCCCTTGTCAGGAGACAAGCGTTCTTTGTTCTGTCTCGTTGCAGATGAAGTCCTGACTAATCACCACTCCCATTTGAGCTACTGTTGCCCACTGTACAGTAAAGGGATACACATTTGAATAAATGCAGTTCAAAAACCAAGCATCCTCTCTGACCTGCTAATAGATTTGGGCTCCTCTATTGCTGTCATTATGATGCTGTTATCTTTCTTCTAACAGTTTAGAGTTCGGTTAGCTACAATGAGAAAGGATGTGGCAAAGACAGAGCCCCATGTCTTGTTCCTAGTCGCAGGTCTCAGCCTCCTGAGACACCCAAGCAAAGAGAACACTTGGCCCTCCAGAGCTCTGTGGAAGTCTTAAAACTCTCAGACTTGGTCTTTCAAATGTCCAGCTTTGTTCAGGGGCTGCCTACCTGCCCATCAGTCCCATCCTAGAGCCCTCCTCCCTACCTCTACTGCACTTCCTGCAGGAATCCACTGTGTTCAAAACCTCCCTCCCTACATTCAATTTTCAACATGCTATCTTCAAAGAAAGACAAAGTGCCAGTCAATCTTGATTAATTACACTGTGAAGTGATAAGCAATTCTTTCTTATAATTAGAGGCTGTCTTTATGAAACCCAGTAATAATTTTCATAAATATGTGTGTATACAAGTCTGTGTATATAGATGGGTATATATGTAATTTGAATGCATATGTATGTATGAGCAAATTTGAATGCATATGTATGTATGAGCAAATCTACCCTCTTTGTAAGCTTAAGCTCTTATTATTTACCTTAATGTAAAATTATTATGCTGGCTTTCAAAGCTTTGTGACTATGAATTGAATAGTTTAGTATAAACCTTCCTAGCAAATTTATTTGAAATGCTTTTGGAAGACCTAATAAGACCTCCTCTCTTTCCTTCCCTCTCCCCTCTCTTTCTATTTCCATCTCTCTTGAGAAAAGTACCAAATATTTGTTAAAATACCAGACAGCCAAAGAAAACTATTGAAATTTGTGAACTAGCATTATGTGGGCATTCATATAGCAAAAAAAAAATAATAATAATGTGGTCAAGCAGAATAGATTTTTGTTTAAATGGAACATGATGATGACACCCACGTTATCTTGAGCTACTTTGTTTATGCCATCTTATTGCAATGACTACAGCAATCTCTGAAGTATTTTAATACATTTGTTTCCAGAGACTAGTCCCTAACTTTAATCTTCTCTCAAGATCTCAGACTTCTTACTAGATGGTGTCCCTATTGCACACTCTCAGAATTAGAATTCTTCTGACTTTGGAATGGAATCTACACCTGCCAACGCTTGGAAGGAACATGTATATCCACACGTGCAAAGTGGCACTGCCCTGAGAGATACACCTTCTCTTAAACTTGAAGCATGTCTGTATTCCAAAATCTAGGTGGACATATTTGGTGATGCTACTGAGTATGGACCGTCTCTGTGGAACATCCAGCAGGTGGGCTTTTCTGGTACCTTGATCTGCCATCACTATTAGACTGTGAAACAAACATGAAACTTCCTATTCTCTTGAACAACCCTTTTATAAGTTAACTTAAGTATAAAATCATATGAATGAAGCTGAAATATGTATGGACTTATATCTATAAATATATAATCATAATGTGCATGTTCTATGATGTCCTTCCACAGTGTGCCTACTAATCTTAGACAAAATCATCACACCTATGCCTTCTTACTATCTTAGATGAGGACCAATGAGGGGAAACAATAGCAAAGGCAGCAGAGCTGTGCAATGAGAGCATTGATTTCCTGCCTGGGGGTCTCTAGGGACTTACATGGGGCTAACTTGTGTCTTTCGGATGAGGAGGCAGGCAAGGGTAAATATCCATGTGAAGTGTCATGCATGAGAAATTGCACTTATCTGCAGGTTGGGTCCTCTGGAATTATTTTGAATCTTTCTGGAATTCTTCCTCAGTGCAGGTCTGTGCTTGGAGTCACTGAGAATTAAAAGTGTAAACTCAGTGACAATACTAGGTAAGTTACAAAAGTGCTATGCAAACATGTGCTTTGGTCAAAGATTTAGCCAGAGAACTCCTCCTTCCTTGGTTTTCTGATGTTGGTAACCATCTCTCTTTCTCATCAGGCCCCCGATGAGATGCTTGGGGCTAAAACCTCAACAAAATGCTTTTGCCTTCAGAAATCATGCTGCTCTTGACACTGAAGCCTGTACTCTGGCTCATCTTGTGGTCACTGCCCTTGCTGAGAACTTAGCAAATGCAAGAACAAACTCTGAAGGATCGCAGGAAAGAGCCGAACTGGGCTTCTACAAGGCCCACATGGCTCTGCTTGGGCTATTGACCAAAAAGCTGGTCTCTCCCAGAAGGGCCCTGAATTCCAAATCTTCAACTTCTCCTTTATCTTTGAGACAATCTGAGCCCTGTAATTGATGTGCTGTGCAAATTGAACTCATTTATTTCTTTTTATCTCTAATGTAAAAAATATAGAAATACTGTAACTTATGCAGAAGAACTCCCACAACTGCCGAAAATTATAATAATTGTCTCAGTTTGTCTTCATTTAACCAGCTGGGAAGAGGGTTTGGTAGAACACAGCAATTTTCTGCATTCAGAGATAGCTAATTCATGAGAGCAGCTGTCTCCCAATCACATCTCAAAGATTCTTTGCTTCACTGGAGAAAGTGGACTAACCAAGTGGGGGCTATACAGCAGCCTGTACAGGAGCCTCTGAAGTGCCAGCTTCCCACTGTTCCTTGAGAGTTAAGGAGACAGCTTAGTCCATTTGAGCCATTTCAGCTCTAGACTAGGAAACTCATAAACAGCAAAAATGTATCTCATAATTCTAGAGGCTGATGCCTAAGGTCAGTATGACAGATGATCTGGTGTCTGGTAAGGCTGGATCTTCACAGATATTGCCATCTGTGCTCACATAGCAGAAGAGCAAAGGGCTGAAAAGTTTCTGGGCCTCTTTAGAAGGGAGCTTATTTGTTCATGAGGGTTCTACCCAGAAGATGTAATCATCTCCCAGAGATTATACTTGTTGATACCATCCCTTTGGAGGTTAGGGTGTATGTGTTTTTTGGTCATTGAGGTAAATAATTAATATTTATCATCGCCATTCATTCTAACAGGACTGCCAAGGTGTTTGCTTAGACATAGCAATTGGATTACCAAACTCTAGCTACAGGTATATTTGTTGCTGTTATTTCAGAACTAAAGTTCCTGAGACCCAGAAAAACTCTTTAGCGCTTACTACAGGCCCATCTAGACTTGTTAAAAATACAAAACAAAACAACAACAACAAAAAACTACTTTCCCATTGAAGATAGTATTTTGATTAAAAAACCACTTATTTGTTTTTATTTTGTGTGTATGAGTGTTTATCTGCAGTTAGGCCTGTGTAGCATGTATGTGCCTGGTTGTCATAGAGGCTGGAAGGCTCTGTCAGATCTCTTAAAACTGGAGGTACAGATTGAGCTACCACATGGGTGCTGGGAACCCGACACTGCCCTCTGTAAGAACAGTAAGTGCTCTTAACCACCAAGCCATCTGTCCAGAGTTCATCTCTGTGTGTGGGTGTGTGTTTGTGCACACACATATACATATATACATGTATGTGTGCATGTTTGTATTATTTTGTTTATTTTGAGACATAGTCTCATTAATCTCCCTGCCTGGCCTGGAACACACTATGTAGATGAGGCTAGCTTTGAGCTCCCAGATATTTACCTGTCTCTCTCTTGAATGTTGAGGTTAAATGTGTGTGCTAGACAGTCACCTTCACTTTCTTGTACAGTCCTGTTCAGCATAGATGAAGTGTGAAGCTAGCAGACTGGGAAAGGAGAATATAGGAAGAGACCTGCAGTCAGCAAAGGTCGTGGAGTAGTGATAACTGAGTTTTCCACAGTTGAAAAAGTTCAGCCTTAAAGAAAAAAAAAAAAAAACAAACAAAAAAACAGGTAAATGTGGAGAGCAAATTAGCAGTTTGCATTTAGAAGGCTGGAAGACTGGAGATACCTGATGTTTCTGAATCTAGGACGGAGACAGAATCAAGAGCAGACAAGTTGGAAGAATCTATGAATAGAATCCAGATTTGCTGATCTCCAGACAAGACACGTGACTCCTCTCCCTCCTGTCGCCAAACTCTAAAAAGCGTGAGTCAGGAGCAATTCCTCCTTCACAGTTTCTCTGATGATTTGTCTTCTCCATGCTTAAAAATATTAATAAGTCCTATCGTTTAAGGGTAGTTTCAGGTTCAGAGCAAAATGAATGGGAGAAATCTCAGTTCCTATCAGTCCCATGTATCCACATAGGTTCAGTGTTCCCCACTAACAGCTGTCCAGTCCATGGTACATGTGTTGCCATAGATGGATTTACAAGGACACCATTTTATCACTTGGAGTCTGTAGTTCCTAGTCCTATGGCACTATGTTAATTTCCTCATCACTGTGACCAAAAATTTGACAGAGACTACTAAGAGGAGGAGAGGTTTGTTTTGGCTTATAGTCTTCAGGGATCCAGTGTCAGCAGTACATCTGATGCCCTGCTCCCTCCTCTAAGGTTCAAGGGCTCAGTATTTTCTTCTTCTTCTTTTCTCTCTCTTTTTTAAAACAAAAAATTTAAAATATTTATTTATTTATTTATTTATTTATTTACTTTATATCCTGATTGTAGCCTCTCCCTTCTCCCAGCCTTCCCCCTTCACCCCCCCCCCCCTTTCTCTTCTCTCCTTCTCCTCAGAGAAAGGGGAAGTCTCTCATGGTTACCCACCCACTTGGCAATTAAGTTGCTGTAGTACTAGGCACATCCTCTTTCACTGAGACCAGGCAAGGCGGCCCTATTAGGGGAATGGGAGCCAAAGGTAGGCCTCAAAGTCAGAGAGAGTCCCCTCTGCACTTGCTGGGGGGACCCACATGAAGATCAAGCTGCACATCTGCTACATATGTGCAGAGGGAGCCTAGGACAAGTCCATGTTTGCTCTTTGGTTGGTGGTTCAGTCTCTGTGAGTTCTTATCGATAAGACCCTGCTTATTTGACTCTGTAGGTCTTCTTGTGGAGTCCTTGATCTCTCTGGCTCCTTCAATTGTTCCCCCAACTCTTCCATAAGACTCCCTGAGCTCTGTGTCCTGTTTGGCTGTGCGGCTCTGCATCTGTTTCCATCAGCTGCCGGGTGAAGCCTCTCAGAGAAGACATGCTCGGCTCTTGTCTACAAGGATAGCAGAGTAACAGTAATAGTGTTAGGGATTGGTTCTCTGCCATGAATGGGTCTCTAGTACAGTCAGTCTTTGGCTGGCCATTCCCTCAATCTTTATTCTATCTTTGTTCCTGCACATCTTGTTGGTAGGACAAATTTTGGGTTGAAGGTTTTGAGTCCTTATCTCTCTACTGGAAGACCTGCCTGGCTACAGGAGGGGGCCACTTCAGGCGCTGTATTCCCCTGCCTCTAGGAGTCTCAGCTAGGCTGATGCCCACAGACTTCCTGGGGCCTCTCCTCTCCCAGAAGCCAAAACAATACAATGGAAAAAAGAAAGCAGCTTCAACAAATGGTACTGGTCTCACTGGAGCTCTGCATGTTAAAAAATGAAAATAGATTCATATTATTTATCACCTTACAAAAAAATCAAGTCCAAGTGGATCAAAGACCTCAACATAAAACCAGATACACTAAATGTAACATAATGAAAGGGACAGCGGGGAAGAGACTTGACCTCATTGGCACAGGAGACAACTTCTTGAACAGAACACCAACAGCTCAGCCACTGGGATCAACAGTTAATAAATGGGACCTCATGAACCTGAAGGGCTTCTGGAACACAAAGGACACAGTCAACAGAACAAAATGACAGCCTACAGAGTTGGAAAAGATCTTCTCTCTTGTCTCTCATCATTTCTTTTTATTAATTAGCTACTATTTCCTTCCTATTATTTTTGTTTTATCCGTGTGTTATACCAAACAAACACAAGGCCATGGAATGAACAACAGTAGTACATCGAGGCAAATCCTTCCAAAGATGGATGTCTGAGGTTCCATGGGACAGAAGGATGTAACTGGTTCTGGGGAAGAGAGAAACTTGTCAGGGAGGAAGTTAGGGTGAAGCTTGAAGCAATAGCAAACACTTCCGGGTGAAGAAGGCAACAGAGGATTCACTGAGAGTTGATTGTGAACAGATGTGAGCAGCTCACTCAGGAACAAGTGGATCGTTTGACCTTTGACCTTTCACTGAAAGTTACAAGACACCTGATCCCAGCAGAGGCCACAATCAAATGTAGGTGACAGGGTGGATATCCAGAGTTTGTTCTAGTGGTGGGGAGATCCTGAAAGAAGTAGAGAACAGGGCAGTGACTTTTATTTTTTAATATCATTCTGGTTCCAATAAATAGACTGTCTTGGAGGAATAAGTCTAGTCACAGATTTTGAAGTGAGAACAGAAAATGTGATGAGTTGGGGCACACTCATGGAAGCCTAGCGTCTTCTACAGGATCAGGTGGCTATAGCAGATATGACACACTTGTATAAGTTACACAGTGTCATTTTTGTTTATATTCTTATCCTTTTGGAGTTGAAGTATAGATTCTGCAATATGGTACCAAACAGACTAAGGATTAACTTTAAAGGGAGAAATGTCCTTTCACATCTAAGAATAGACCCAATTGCCATGAAGACCTCTACAAATCAGCCCGGGCTCAACACTTGCCGCCTTTTGCCCATGCTTTCCACATGGGATGCTGGTAATCTACAGCCTTGTGGCTAAACTCTCCATGAGCCCTCAGGGCAGCATCCATTGAAGAGCCTGCCCTCCAGAAAATGGGACTGCAAGCAGAGCAAGGCTGATCATGGCTGCAAGTGCAGAATCTGTGTTTGAGGATGGACTCAGCTTGAACCTGGTAGCAGAGAGCTATGTGAAAAGGGTCATCTTTGAAATGTGAAAATTATGGGTTGCCAGAGCAGTGAGTACCACTTAGCAAATGGAAGTGACAGGTTCAGAGGGACCAAAACAGGGAGTCTCCGCAGACTGTTTTAGACCTTACAGGGAGGGCAGAAGTGAGATGGGGTCCTAGAGTCTCAGTTATACATAGATCTAGCAACCCAAGGACATGGACCTCGGAGGGATGAAGGTGAGCACCAGAGGTCTGAAGCCTGGCATCCCTGATGGAACCGGTGTGACATGCCACTCGTGACTTTCACGGAGACATTTCATCTGCACGGAGGGACTGGAGTTGGAAAACAAAGCTATACTCTAGCCCAGTGGTTCTAACCTTCCCAATGCTGAGACCCTTTAATACAGTTCCTCATGTTGTGGTGACACCCCCCCCCCCCAAACCATAACATAATTTTTGTTTCTGTTTCACAGCTATAGTAGAAATATTTTTGGAGATAAAGGTTTGCCAAAGCAGTTGCAACCCACCGGTTGACAACTCCTGCTCTAGGTGTCCTATAGGCTGGGGACTGGTTAGAAATAACAATAGCGTTTTTTTTTTTTGCCCGGAAGAAAGCTTAGCTCATATTTCTCAAGCAAGAGCTCTTTCTCTGTTTTTTTTCCTCCACAAATCTTTCATCTGCTTTTATTTTTAACAGTTTCCTTCATAATTCACTTTCCATAAAATTCACCAATTATAAGTGTGTGCACCAGTGAGCTTTAGAAAACTTACTGAGTCACAAGCTCTGTGGAGATTAGCCTGCAATCCCAGCACTTGGGAGGTGAAGGCAAGAGGCTCAGGGTCTACAGGCTAGTCTCTCTCCTCCGCTGACCAGTGATTTGGGGGCCAGCCTAGGCTACCTTTGGCTCAGCAGGCATGGGTATTTTGTTCTTTTTGTTACTGAGGCTTCTGACGAACGACTGTCTTATAAAATATATTTTTTCACCCGCTCATTCTGTGATGCACAATTGGGCTGTCTGCAGCTCGGGCTATTATGAGCAGTGACAGGCTATATGTTCATATGCGGTTGTAATGTCACAGTATATCTTCATTTCTCTCAGGGAAGCTTCTAGAGATCGAGCTGCTGGTTTTCAGAAGCGTGCTAACATTTGGAGAAGCTGCTGCAGTGTTTTCTGAACTGGTTTCTTTTTTGCTTTCTTACCTTATGCTTTTGTTGCTGGGTGGGGGAAAGCTCCTGGTCATGCCACATCCCTTCAGCACTTCATATTGCTTGCTGCTTTGATAATAGTCATTCTAGAGGTTCTGGATTGGCCCATTGCTAATGCTAAGTCCTGTTTTACTTGATTATTGGTCATTTGTATGTGTTCCTTGGTGAATCGTGCTTTCACATCCTTTGCCTATGCTTTATTGGATGTGTCTGATGCTTTATTATGGTGTCATCACGGTATAATAGAGCCTCAATGCATGTCCTTCACCAAGCACCTGATTTATTATTATTTCCTTCCATTGTGTCACTTTGCAGGTTTTTAATTAAAGGTTGATTTATTTTTATTTTCTCTGTGTGAGCATTTTCCTTGCATGCATGTAAGTGTACTATATGTGTGTCTGGTACCAGTGGAAGGCAGAAGAGGGCACTGGCGTCCCTGGAACTGGACGCTGACTGTTGTAAGCTACTATGGGGGTCTGAGAACTGAACCTGTTTTCTTTTCTTAAATTTATTTATTATTTATTACAATTTATTCACTTTGTATCTTGGCTTTGGCCCCCTCTCTCATCTCCTCCCAATCCTACCCTCCCTACCTCTTCTCCCCTTATACCTCTCCTTTAGTCCTCCTCCCCATCTATCTGACCCTAGCCTATTAGGTCTCATCAGGACTGGCTGTATCATCTCCCTATGTAGCATGGCAAAGCTGCACCCCACCTCCAGGGGGAGGTGACCAAAGAGCCAGCCACTGAGTTCATGCCAGAGACAGCCCTGCTCCCCTTACTAGGGAACTTATTTGGAGACTGAGCTGTCTATGGGCTACATCTGAGCAGGGTTCTAGGTTACATCCATGCATTGTCCTTGGTTGGAGTATCAGTTTCTGAAGAGCCCCCTGGGCCCTGTTTTTTTTTTTTAGCTCTGTTGCTCTCCTTGTGGAGCTCCTGACCCCTCCAGGTCTTTCTATCTCCCCCTTCTTCCATAAGATTCCCTGTACTCTACCCAAAGTTTGGCTATGAGTCTCACCATCTGCCTCGATACCCTGCAGGGTAGAGCCTTTCAGAGGCCCTCTGTGGTAGGCTCCTGTCCTGTTCCCTGTCTTCTCCAGCTTCGGATGTCTATCCCATTTGCCTTTCTGAATGAGGATGGAGCATCTTCCCTAGAACAGTGAGCTATCTCTGCAGCCATGTTTTCTTTTCTTTTTTTTTATATGCCCCAAAACAGAGTACAAGTTCACATTAAAATGAGATCATTGGTTGCCAATTATTGTCCTTGCTTAATAACTTTTTAATGTTTTTTGAAAAAAAATTATTTATTACGGTTTATTCACTTTATATCCCAGCTGCAGCCTCCTCCCTTTTCCACTCCCAATTCTGCCCTCCCTCCCTCTACTCCTCCCATGCCCCTTCCCCAGTCCACTGATTGGAAAGGTCCTCCTCCCCATCTATCAGTATACAACAAGGACATTTGTTCAACCATGTTCATAGCAGCTTTATTCGTAGTAGTCAGAATCTGGAAACAACACAGATGTCCCTCAATTGAGGAATGGGTGCAGAAATTGTGGTACATTTACACACCAGAATACTACTCAGCAATTAAAAACAAGGAAATCATGAAATTTGCAGGCAAATGGTGGAAACTAGAAAAGGTTACGTTTTATTTTCTTAATGATGTTTTAAGGTAGAAATGTTCTTAGTGTTATAAGTGGATTCGAATTTATCTTATTCTACTTTTAAAAATGATTTTATTTTTATTTATTTGTATGTGTATGAATCTCCATGTGTACGCATACATATGTATAGGTGCCTGTAGAGGCCAGAAAGAGGTATTGGGTCCTTAGAGACTTGAGGTACAGGTGAGTTTTGAGAAGCGTGATGTGGCTGCTAGAAATGTAACCAGATCCTCTGCAAGAGCAGCAAGCTTTTGTATCTGTTAGGTGATCCATGTCTTCAGGCTTTATTTTGTTCTGTTATTTTCCTGTTGTGGGTGTGTTTGTTTTGTATTGTTTCTCAGCGGTGTGTCTAACCTCACATTTCAATGATTTTCTCCTGTTTGTTCTAGAATCTTCTCACTTATACTCTCATTTCTGACTTGTGATTCATCGACAATTAGTTTTTGTAATACAGACTGAGGAAGGCTCAAGAATGTTTTTTTATTGTTTTTAAGTATATTTATCTCCCATTTCTTTAACACCTTTTGCCACTTGTTGAAAATGACACCCCACTGAGTATTTTGGCATCTCTATTTTGAGTCCATTGATCATAACACATGAAGAACAGTCTACTGGGCACCCAAGTCTATTTCATTGAACACAATAGACTACATATTATCATAATATAGCATTATAGTTAAGTTTGGAAATTGGGTGATATTATCCACGTTATTTTTCGTTTTATAATTTATTCTTTTTATTGCCATGGAAATGTCATTTGGCTTGTCAATTTTATTAAAACCTCTGCTAGGACATTGATAGGAATTGTGTGGAAATTACGTTTAGACCATTTTGGAAAGAGGTAACATGGCTCCAATATTACATGTGGAGATCAAGCTGTGCTATATTGTGTTGTGGCTTTTAGGCTGTCTTGCCTTGGGTGATTGGCTCCATTTTACAGGTAGTTAGTTCCATTTGGAGAGCAAGTTCTGAGGCAGAGTGACTATATCGTGTCTGTGTGTGTAGACTCGTTTTTGTTTTTTTTTTTAAATTATGTTTAACCTCTAAATATTAGGAAATCTCTCATATGCTTTTCTTGCATAAATCTCCAATTTCAAATTCATCGTAAGATGAGCTTGGGTGTGTTTGGTGGTGTACCATGTAGCCTGTAGTAAAGAAGGTGGTCTTGTAGGGAGCTCAGAGAGTACTCTCAAAGTTTGTGATATTTGCATACCGATGCTGCCTTTCTTTCTCCTCGGTTGGGTTTGATTTCTTCTCGTGTCTCTGTGCAAACAAGCAGCAGGCTGTGAAGATCTGGAGCACGGTCTTCTCTTACCTCTCCTGGGCATGCTCATGGCCCATGACCAACTAGATACATGGTAGTGAGTCAAAGTCCACAGGATGTTGTCACCTTTCCTAAGTGTCAGAAAGTGCCTGGCTAACCTACCAGTTCATTGTTTTTCTAGACCTCTTGCCTCCTGTGTGTCTTCAAAGGAAAGTGACATCAAGACAGTGAGACCACCTGCTGCTCTTTCTGCCTTTGCTTGTGAAGTGACAATACTCCAAATCTAGAGTGGTCCCTAGGAGTGGTAATGTTTATTGCTTTCTGTATTCCTTCCATCCCAGTGAACTGTTGACAGACTAGAGTGAGGATAGGAGCTACAGGAGAACCTGGGAAAAGTTCCTAGGCTACTTCAAAGGCTCAGTAGATCTTAAAACGCCTGTTTCTCAGTTTGCTATATGACTTTGGTTGGTTTTCAGAGAACTGGGATAGTTCTGTGGGGTAGGTTTGTAAATGGTTTATTCTTACTTCATGGGAGGTGGTTATGTCATGATGGTAGACTCCTACTTGGTTATTCTGCCTTTGCCTTTTAATTTCAGCTTTGAAAAGCACCCGTTGCTTGCATTAAATATGTAATATGATGGCACTCGATACCCTAAACAAGTCCATTTAGAGTTGTTAGTCCTTGAGCACAAAGGTGGTCCCAGGACATCCTTGTCCCTTCCCTCACAGCTGTGTTCTTTTTCCCTTGACGGACACTGTGATGTAGCTCACAAACTCCCCAAGCTCATTCTTGCAAGCACTTTCTTCATATGGAATTTGTAGGTCTGTGAGGGCAGGAAGTAGTTCAAGTTCCACTGCAGAGCGGATGTGATGTTAGGATGTGATGTTAGGATGTGATTGACGGTGGCAGTGGGAATGCTTGCCTTCCTAAGCTGTTAGGGAAGCATAGCTTTTATCAGGAAAGGGAGCTGCTCCAGCAATATTGCTTTATTCTAAGGAGGTAGGTTCTCTGCAGGAGCGCTCTGTGGGGTTCTCATCTCTGAGTGACAACAGTCTTGAGAGTCTTTCTTACTCGTCTCTCAGCTTTTCCACCAGTGGAAGGAAGAGAATGTGCATCATTGCCTCTGTACCTGGCTGGTTTTTATTGGTTCTTAGGTAAGAGTATCATAGATCTCATATGTTTTAGACAAAGCAGGACAAAATCCCAAACCCGTTCTGTGAAACCCTTCAATGTGCCAGATATAAAACTCACTATTTACGGGCTGGAGAGATGGCTCAGTGGTTAAGAGCACTGTCTGCTCTTCCAAAGGACCAGGGTTCAATTCCCAGCACCCACATGGCAGCTAACAACTGTCTATACCCCCAATTCCAAGGGATCTGACACCTTCACACTAATGCACATAAAAATAAAATAAATTAAATTAAAAAAAACAGTGTAAAAAAAACCTCACTATTTACTATGTGCTTTTATTTCATTTGCTTTTTCTACTAGCGTCTGTAGGCTGTATATGAAATCAATAAAGTTGAATAGGTTAAACATGCCTGCTTGACTATCACACAAATGGCTGAATCTGGAAGCTGATTTTGAGTCTCTAAAGCCCATGCTTTATTCAACCACAGCACAATGCACTTTCAGAAACGTGGGCCTCTGCTGGATGGAGAGGCCTTTACCTGAGCCTAAAGTTAGAGGGACAGCTGGATCCCCCCTTACAGTTACATCCACAGGGACAAGGCTTCATACCACATGCACACACATACACCACAGACATAGGCCTCACAGACATAACACAGAGACACATAGCACACCACATACACATAAAGTATACTCACAATACACATGCAACAGCCACATACCCATCACTCCCACACTCAAAACATATACCACAAAACACAACATGCCACATATCATACACACACACCACATCAAGCACTGCCTGATACACACTATGGGACACAAAAACCTACACTTATTACAAGCATACCACACACTACTGATATACCCACAATACACATATCATATACAAAGCACATAGGCACACACATATATCTACATATACAGCATACACAGGTACACATACAGGTTGCATCCTGCCTTCCATACAACGCTAGCTGAGGCAAAACACTGAAGCCAGCTCAGAGTTTTCAAACTTAGAGATCATTAGATAAAAGTTCTCAAAGGCATGGTGTAACAAGGTGTACTTCAAAAGTTCCTTGTGGGGTGGTACAATTCCCTTCTCAGACGGAACCCCAATTCTTCACAGCTTCTCTGCCTCGGGAAGAGAGAGCAGGTTGTTGGGGGAGTTAAACAGATTTATTGACATGAACATAGATCTGGAGACAGAAGGCAAGCTGTCATAGCCTGACATGCAGGAAACTTGGGATAAATATTTCTGTTGACTTTCCATGGATCCATTATCCTCATGTGCCCTAGTACAAAGGCTCTGTGTGAGAGCTTGGTGAAAGAAAGGTGAGTTCTTCCTGCGAGGGATGAATGGGGGTGGCACGTGAGGTGGGTGAGAAGAAAGGCGGGGGGGAGGGCAAATGAGGTGGAATGAATCATTGTATTAATATCTTCACGTCTGTTTCTGAAGGTCACCAAGGAGCAACCACACATTTGAAGAGCAAGGGAAACAGGTTACATGGTTTCATCAGAAAGACTAGCTATTAGCTGACATTATGCCCTGGTCATTCGTTGTGTGTCTCTTCAGCAGTCTCACTGTACTTGTACTATGTGGCATGTGCCCATGAGAGGCTGGGACTGGGGATACATTTATCACAGAAATTCTGTTTGGGGGAAGAGCGAGCCCCAGACGTGGCTGGGGAAAGTGACTTCTGTACCCCACTGACATGCTCTGTGACAAAGTCCTTGTGGACCAAATAGACAGGAACCACAGCTAGACAAGAGCTCGCCATCTGCCCCTTTTATAACCCCACACTTAACCCTGTGGTCTGTCCACTAGGCTTTCCATTGCCCAGAAGCCTGGGGGCCCACATTTAAAATTTACTTACTTAGAAAAGGTTTTTCTATATAGCCTTAGGTTGTTCCTGGAAATCCCTGTGTAGACCAGGTAAGCTGGAACTCGTGGAGATCCTCCTGTCTCTGCCTTCCAAATGCTAGCTTTATCAGTACGTATTATCCTATCAGGCTCACGAGCAAATCCTTTACTCTCCTGTACAAGGCTTTCTTTCTCCCTCCACCCCTGCCCCAACACCTTTCCTCTCTCTGTAGTTCAAATGTCATTTCCACTAAGTTGACCTCTCTATCATGGGCCATCGGCTCTCCCTGATTTCCAGTTCCCCTTTGTTGTCTCTGGTCCTGTTGTACTGCCATGTTTCCAATCGTAGGCCAGCCTTCCCCATATGTGAAACACTGTGAGAACAACCCTGCTGTTGACAGATCTCAAAGATGCAAACAAATCCTTCACAGTTCACCTCATTATGTGATATTCCTCCTCATCACCCCGATGGGTGTCAGGAAGCCAGAACAAAGACTCAAGACAGGAAGCATATTTGTTCCACTTCAGTTCTCTTTTATCCAGTGTCCCATTCCCTCCTGGCCCTTGTTCTCAGAAGCTCATCCTGTCTCAGGGCCTGTACCTGTCTGTCGATATATATTTTTCTCTCAGCTCCTAGCCTATTTGCTCACAGGCTTGTGCTTGTCTGGGACCTGAGGCATGCTGGTTCATCCTGTCATTGGCTTAGTCCCCTATGGGTATTCCTTTCATTGATGACTGACACTCAGACACTGGCATGTCCAATAATGAGGCAGACCAACAGAAGCTTCATATGACAGAGGGAATGTTTCATGCCCTGGTGGCCTAGGCTTCAGTGAACTGGGGACTGTCTATGTTAGTCAGAACAACAGGGATCCTGGGCCTTGGGGTTCTGGGGTGTGCTTCAGTCAGTGATTTATTTGTCTGGCTCTTCTACAAGAGTAGGGATCTTTTGTAAGATTTTAGTTTCAGACTCTAAACACCATGTCTGGTACATGGGGCAGTGAAAAGTGAATATTTATAGCTGCTGTTTCAGTAATCTGAAAACTACATTGTGGATTCCATGAACCCTAGGTTCCTGTTTTTTACTCACCTCTAAGCATCTTGTTTTACTCATCCTGTATAGAAACAGGACCCACTAATTGCCTGCAGCTTTTCTTCTTTGGGTGGGGTCCTATAAGATTTCCTTTGTCTGTGTTGCCATGTCAAATGTCTACCATGTGCTCAGCATGTAACTTTCACCAGGCTTGGCACTGGCAATGAGAGCTGTCCAGGATATGTCTTTTCCGGGAAGGGGGAACTGGTGCTACCTAAAACAATGCAGAACAGGTGTCAGACAAAACTCCAATACCAAAGCAGGTGCATGGAGGATAAAGCCAGTCTTTCTGGCATGATGGAGAAAAGACCTGGGGAAGAGATCATTGTCAAACTTGCGTTTGAGATAGAAGCAGGAGGCAGTGTCTGCTCTGAGATATGTGTGTCCAGGATGTGCTGATTTTCTGATGTCACATGACATGTCTGATCTGTATTCACTGCAGGATCTGGAGGCTTGTCTCTGGACAGGATGGTTCTTCTCTTAGCAGCCATTAATTGCCTATAGCTTTTTATCGAGGGGAGGGATCCTATTACATTTCCTCCATCTATGTTGCCATGTCAACTGATGTCACTGTACAGGTCTTGTTTAGGTGGCCATACTGTTGGGAGCAACTTCCTGTCATGTGTAGCAGATGCCACCTCACAGCAGACATCCTGGTTCCTCTGGCTCTTACAATCCTTCTACTCTCTCTTCTACTATTCTCCCTGAGGTATGGAGGTTGTGCTGTAGATATTCCAATTAGCCTGGGTACCGGTCTTAGTTAGGGTTTCTATTGCTCTGAAAAAGAGACATTATGCCTACAGCAACTTTTTTTTTTAAAGGAAAAGATTTAATTGGAGACTGGCTTACAGTTCAGACGATTAGTCCTTTGTCATCATGGTAGGAAACACGGCAGCAGACAGGCAGGCAGACATGGATGCTGGTGAAGTAGCTGAGAGTTCTACATGTGGATCCATAAGAAGCAGGAAGAGAGAGTGACAGTGGGCCTGACTTGAGCATCTGAAACCTCAAAGCCCACTCTGAGTGACACACTTCCCCCAACATACCATGCCTACCCCAACAAGGCCGTACCTCCTAATAGTACCACTCCCTATATGCCTCTGGGGCAATTTTCATTTAAACCACCACAGTACCCCCTCCTTGATAAATTATTCTTTGAATTTTGACAAGTGGTGAATTTTTGTGATGGTCTCCTTTTCCTGCAAAAACAAAAAACTGAGAAACGGGAGCTTTTCCATATTCTACTACAATGACCTTCAATCCCAATGGTCTCTGCAAAGTAATCTCTATACCTATGTACACTCTTGGGATCTTTGCTTTCTCTGAATTCTCATGTCACCCTGAAACCTAACTACACATCAGCCTTTCAAAACTAGACACTACTCTCACTTCTCAGTTGCTTAGTAGTGGCCTGTCCTGCTGTCCAATGTCAATAAGTTTTCAATTCATAAAATGAAGAAATCAGTCACTCAGACTATTTACCACTCACAGACTCTCCCTGGTGGGAGCCTTAGCAGGGTCTAGACTTTGTACCTAGTCTTTCTCCTATGCTCAGTGTAATTGCTACAAGAAAGAGAAAGGCTCTCTGAACCCGTGTGCTCCTCCACATGGTCCTGGATAAATTGTAGCATTTATCTAGGACTTAATTGACATGTATGTGTAGAAAAGACATTGTGGTCCTGTGGATTGAACAGTAAAGACTAAAAAGAATATTACCTTGATTCTAGGGTCCTGACTCCCTTCCCACTAGAGTATCTGAATAGGAAGGGATGCTTCAAATAACAGTAAGGATAATCTAGGGGTCAACTTATGCTTGATTTACATCAAGAAACTGGATTCTATTTCTAGCTTTAGCACTGTTGGCTGTGTAAGTTAATCCTTCTGTGTTTTTATTCTTTCACTCAAAAGTATTCAGCAAACAACTGGTGTTTTCAGAAACCATTGAGCCTCCCTAATGCTGTGATCCTTTAATACAGTTCCTCATGTTGTGGTAACCACCAACCATAAAATTATTTTTATTTTTATTTTTTGTTGCTACTTCATAACTGTTATTTTGGTACTGTTTTGAAATATCTGATATGCAGGACATCTGATATGTGACCCCTGTGAAAGGGCTGTTTGACCACAAAGGTCACGCTCTCTGTCACTGAGTTTATTCACAAGTCTCTTCTGGATTTTACACATTGAAACAGGGATGTGCAACTTTTCAGAGTTGTTTGGAGATTAGGCAAAGTATTATGGAAATAAGGTGTCAGAGTTACTGGGAAGAACATTGTCTCAGTTTCTTCTTGATATAATAAAGTACCTAGATAATAATAATGAAACTTAATGGAGAAAAGGTTAATTTTGACTTATGGTTCAAGGGTGCATCATGAGAGAGAAGTCAAAATAGCAGAAATTCGAAGTAGCTCTTCACACTGCATTCACAAAAGCCCAGGGAATTGTGCCACCCACAGTGGACAGTTCTTCCAAAATTAATTGACCTAATCAAGACAATTCCCCACCAGCATGCCTAAGACATATTTCCTAGATTATTCTAGATTTCATTATGTTGAAAATTAATAGTAAGCATCATAAATGTGGTATCTTTAGTCAAAGAAATTGGCTTGAAATCTTGGTTCTGTCCTTTTTGAAAGAGGTGTTTAAGAGGAACACACAATCTTGCCCTTTACTTTCAGTATCTATTAAACACAGAGAGGCACTCCTTTCCCCACAAAGCATGACAGAACAGATCCTGTGATAATGTCTATGGGGGCATTTTGTGAATAAGAAAACAGTATGTGGCTATCAGTCATTTCTTGGCTATTAGTCATTTAAAATGAAATGTAGGGCAATCTCTTGGCTGTGAAATTGAAATATATCTGAAATCAATAGTCACTTGGAGGACAGGAGTGTTGGTGATGGATAAGGCATGTTAGAAAAAATGGAAATCACCAGTCGCAAGGACTCGCTGTTCAGCAAGAAAGACTGCTTGCAGTGCCAGCAGCAGCTGTCATTCTGTCTTAGTGATGTGCTGCCTCTAGATGGTACTAGCTACTGGGATCCCTGTGTCCTTGAGTAACATGCTGCAGAACAGTGAGATGAGGGAAAGCCTGAATACAGCTCAGTGTCCACATGGTCTACACTGTGTGGTCCATGAACAGAGCAGGAGAGCAGAGCCTACCGCTGCTGGCAGAGAAACCCTGGCACTGGCCAAGCTGGAAAGACTGGCCTCGGTATCAGCATACCTCCAGTCTGCTCTCACTTCTGTCATCCTGAACGGTAATGGAGATGAGCCAGCTGCCAGGCCTGCCTGATTGCATCCATAGAGTCTCTGAGAAAGTGAATTTAGAGGGAGCAAGAGTACAGGTGGTCCAGAGAAGTCAGTGGCTGTATCAGCTCTGGAGACAAACAGGCTCAAGATTAGAACTTGACTCCACCTGTCCCAGCTGCTAGAGTTTACAAAAATCAACCTAAGTTTTGTGTCTTACACTGTAGTCTTTTCATCGCTAAAACATGGAAATGATAAAACTGCCAGCTGGACTTGACATCAATACTGCAAGAAGAAACAGGAAAGCGATGAGTGGGGAAGCATCTTCTGGGCACTTATGAAGGTCTGAATTTGGATCACTAGGATCCAGGTAAAAAGCCAGGCATAGTGGTGTGTGCCTGTAACCTGATTGCTAGGACTCGATACAGTAAAGACAAGCAGAATCCTGAAGCTCAGTGCTTAGCCAGTCTAGCCAAACGAGTGAGCTTCAAGTTCATTGAGAGCCTCTGTCTTTTAAAACAAAGGTGAAGGATGATGGTGGAAAGATGTCTGACATCAACCTCCAGCCTCCACATATGAGCAAACACACATGTACAGGTGTGCATCCTTACAGTAGTAAGCGCAACCCAGACATACAAACACATGCTCATACACATTCACACTCATTCACACACAAAACAGACAAAGAAGAGAAGAACAGAACAGAAAAGGAAAGGAAAGGAAATTACCCGGCATCATACTTCTTCCACAGCAGGTGCTGGAAATACCTAGTTTTCTTTTCATCTCGGAGATGGTGAGAATGAGACAATCATATAAAAAATTTAGACTTTCCATGCCCACAGAATACTCTTGTCTAAAAATGGAACGGGATTATTTTTAATCAGCTGACTGGCATCTGGGTGACCTCATCATCTTAGGAACATCGTTGAGATCCAGCTCTCACTGCTGCTAGCCAGAGAGCCGCAGTGGCAGTGAACTCCCAATGACCCCTGCTGAAATGACCATGCTGTCAGCTGTGTCTGGGGAGGAGTAGTGGGGCAAAGACATGTGTTTGGCTTGTTTTCTTCTGGGGTGATACTCACCTAACATCTTTGTGGTTCACTTGTGTGTTCTTTCCCCTAGCGGTAGAAGGATTCCCACAGCTCTTGAAGGGCACAGACTCCAACCTGCATAGGCCTTTTTTATTTTGCTGTCTGACCTTGCATTTTTTTCTTTCTAAGATTTATTACTCGTAATTGCAAGTTGCAGGCACTGTGACAGCCTCCACTGTACTCTCCGGGGCATGTTAGTGAGCATTCTGTGTGTCTACAGGTGCCCAAAATTGTCTCCTGTCCTCAGGCTGAATGGAGACCCCGTCTGTCAGGAGCCCTCACTTGGCAGCAAAGTCTTACGATGAAAGCTGGAGTAGTGAGTTTATGAATTCATTTCTTAATTGATTAATTGTGCCTCTGCCGTAGAGAAGCGGATGTGGAGTTCTAGTTTGTAAACCTAGGATGCCCTTCGTTACTGGGACCTTGTAGATGAAGAGGGACCTGGAGGCATTTGAATAACACATCTGGAATGCAAAGGACTTTCAGAAGCAGGTGTTAGGTTGGTGGATTCACCATTTAACTACACCTGGGGGATGAGGAATTAATCAGGGCAGCAGGCAGGAAATTAGGAAGTGGGCTTAGGAAGTAATGGTTCAAGGTTTTAGAATCCTCTGTGTCTAAAGGACTGGGGTGTAGAGGTAACAGGCTCCTTAATATTTTTGATGCTGGGAAAGATGAGTCTGGTAATAGGCAGGCTTGCTGATGATATGTGTTCTCTGGGGAGAGAAGGCTTTTAGATCTGAGGCAAAGCCCTTATCCCTCTGCTCCGTGCTTGGAATTGACCTTCGGTTTTCATTTTAACCCAGTTTCTTTGGTTCCTTTTGTGATTCAACATTGAAATGAAAACACACGTTCCTTGGAGGATTTGTCTAATCTGGTTGCAAATAGCAGATGACCAGATTTCCAGCTTCTGTGTGTTTAGACCTGGTGATCATAGTCTGTAAATCCCTCTGATGGCCAGCTCAGAGACTCGGGCAAAAATAGCAAGTGAGGTCAGTCCTCAGAGGATGACCCAGCATGCTGCCATCTAAACAGAAGGACTCAACCCACCTTTTAAATATAAGGTTAAAAAATGTCTTATTTAGCCATCCTCATCTCTTTTTGTGGGGAACCACTTGATCTTTTCTTTGTCCCTAAGCAAGTTCTTAGTGTCCATGGCAGCCAGATGCCAAGGAAGAAATAGATACAACTCTGGCCAGAGCAGATTTGCTGTAAAACTGATGACCCAAGCTTCAGTACCTATCTCAGCTTTTATCTGGTCCTATGTTTTGTGAAATATTTATATGTACAGTGTCAGAATATTTATTTTTTTATTACATTTATACACTTTCTATCTCTCTCTTTGTGTGTGTGTGTACTTGTCCCACGGTACTTCTGGAGGTCAGAGGTCAACTTAGAGGTGTCAGTTAGGGACAGAACTCAGAGAGTCATCAACTCAGGTCATCAGCCTCAGCATCGGTGCCTTAATGTGCTGGGCCCCACAAACATTTTATAAGCTCCAGTTCCCGTAAAATCTGAATCTGTCCCCTGGTCCTTTCATCCTGTAGAAACCCTGTTTATGCTCATGTAGTTGAATGGATTCCCAAGCAGATCTAGCATCAATCTGGGGGAGCCAGAGTAGAGAAACCCTACCTGAGAAGGCTCCATGTGTCTGGAGGTGAGAGCATTATGCTCTGTTTCTATCCTACCTGGCAGACTGAACATCAGACTTTATCTTAAAGACATACATCTCTACAAAACCATCCTTGCCCTTCAGGAGATCACCCTTGGCTGATCACCACAAGACTCCTCCTGATCTCCATGAGACTACCACTTAACCTCTACAGAACTACCCTCGATGTCTACAAGACTTCATTTGGTCTTTGTGCTCTTAGTCAAATAATAGCTACACTTCAAAGTTTCCAGGCCTTTTCCATGCTAACCATCATATTGTCAGGGGCGACTGCCAAGCCTCTCCCATACTAACCATCACACTTTCAGGGATGATAGCCATCACCCTCTCACGTTCCACTGCCAGACCCCTTCCATGCTAACCAATATACTGTTAGGGTTCATTGCCAGGCCTCTTCCAGGCTAACCATCACCCTCTCATGTTCCATTGCTATGTGTCTTCCATGCTAAACATCATCCTATGATGTTCCACTGTCAAGATTCTTCCATACTAACCATCACCCTTTCAGAATCCATTGTCAGGCCCCTTCTGTGCTAATCCTCACCCTCTCAGGTTCCACTGCCAGGCTTCTTCCATCCTAACCATCACCTGCTCAGGTCCCATAATTATCTAGAATTCACAGAACTCAGCATGACGCTCTAACAACTACTTATGACTTGATTACAGGTGTCTAAAGGGCACAGCATGAGTGTTTTTTTTGTGGAGTGGGGACACTTCCCCATTAGCACATTCTGGCAAGTAGGAAGGTTTCCTACCCTATCCAGACAAGTGTGTGTCTGTGGTTTCATCAGGGGCAAGACTGTGCTTCTTGAATTGGGGCTTTGGTCTCTGAATGATACCCCCAAACTTGTGGTAGCTATTTACCATAATGCCTCCCTGTTCAAATCTTAGAGTTGATAGATTTGAAGATGGCTTAAAAATCAAATCTTCAAGATAGTCCCCCTGATCCCACTGATTCATAAGCTCAACTGTTCTGCTTGAGCTGGTGCCATCTTCCAGAGCTCTTAAAGGAAGGGGTCCCTGCGCTGTCGTTTTTATTGTCTTTCTCTAATACAAAGTCCAGAAATGGGAAAGTGGATTATTCCAACCTGATGTGCTGTGTTCTCTCTCCCAGTCTCCTTACTATCTCCTGGGGATCAAGAAGGATCAGTTTCATTGCCAATCTACTGTTTTCCTTTTCTCAAGAAGTGGGGTGCCTGTCCCTCTGAGGTCTGGGGAAGGATGGCAGAACTGGCCCTTGAGTGATGATCCTCTTCCTCCTCATTCACTAGATTCAACCATCCAGATACCTCCTAACTCTATTCTCCATGTGTGAGACATCTCTTCTATTATTTTTCAGCTTTTAAAAATAGATTTGAAATTCTGATATAACTGCAGATTCACATGCAAGTATAAGAATAATATACCAAAAAATCTCATGGTTTTATCCTTTACCTATTTCCTCTAGCAGTAAGTTTTGGAAAGCTTAATGATAACACCACAAGTAGGGTATTGATGTAAATACCATCCAATACAGAATAGTTCCATCACCATAAACATCTCTTACTGTCTAGTTCTGTTTCCAGTTGGTATGGAAATACCTGTCACTGTAATGCACTAAGAACAGAAGTTTGTTTAGTCCAGTGGTTCTTGACCTCCCTAATGTTATAATCCTCTAATAGAGTTCCTCATGTTATGGTGACCCCCAAACCATAAAATTATTTTGTTGCTACTTCATAAATGTCATTTTAGTGATGTTATGCATCCTAATGTAAATATCTGATATATTATCCATGTGGGGTCACAATGCATAGGTTGAGAACCACTGATTTATCTGTGGTTCCTGAGGCTTGGAAGTCCAAGAGTGTGGATCTGCCCAGCCCTGCAAGGGCTTCCTGGCTGTTACATCATATCCCAGGTGGCATGGTGAGATGAAGCTAGTGTACTCACTCAAATTTATGAAGCCATAAATGCCATTAGAAAGTCCCATTCTGAGATCTTCAACCCTGATCATTTCCTGAAGTCCCAAGCTCCAAATGCCACTGAATGTATAAATCTGGGCAGTAAATCTTCAAAACATGAAATTTCAGGAACTAATATCCTTCCCTCTGCTTTTCCCTTGACCACTCTTAATTTGTCTTCCCTCTCTGATGACAAAGATACTTTAAACACTGAAGCAGTTTTGTGAGAACATCTTTACTGCTGTGGAATGAACAAAGTATGGCTTCTGTAGGACATGCTGATGTCTCCTCTGGGAGGTGGCTACCATAGACAAATGTGAACAATGGTAAGAACTCAGAAAAAGACTGGTGCAGTAATTATCCACACTGCCCAGTAAGACATTCAGGAATGCAGATTCATGGTTGCATCCATTTGTCTGCATTAGAAAATCCAAGGAAGGTAATTTTCCAACTGTGTACAATAAAAATACTACTTAAGAATAATTACAGAAAAATCATTTTGCATCTGATACTAATTTCTAAGCACATAGAAGCAGAAATGGGTTTAACACCTATGGATAGAGTGAGTATGAAAAGTAGAAAAGTTTGTTTTACCATATGTGGAAGGAAGGATGGTACCCACTGCATTACCTGAGTGCAGAGGAGAGCACAGAGAGCTTTTACACGTTTAGATCTCTGGCTGCTAGTGATTGTCTGTCTGTCCACCCATCATCTACCTGTCTGTCTGTCATTTGTCTTTTACCTACATTATCCCACCCTTCCTTCTTCCTTCATTGCTGCTACTTCTTGTTCTTTCTTGCTCCTTCTCCTCCACTTCTCCACCCTCACCTTCAATCACTTTTATCAATATTTTTCTCCCAGTTCAAGATACAGAAGGCACAGAGAGGCAGATGGCTCAAGCTACTAGCTACCTACAAACTGCCGTGACAAGGACTGGGTCAAGGGACAGTGTCTCTGATGCCCCCTCTCTCTAATTGAAAATAATATTTTCCTATAGTATAGTCTGATCATGGGTTCCTCCCCCTTGTTTCTTCCCAAAACTTTCATACTACCCTTCCTATGTAACTCCATGCCTTCTTTATATCTCTCTTTAGGTGAGTAAAAAACAAGAACAAAGCAAACAGTAACTAACAATGTATACTGCTTCTACAGAGGTCCCAAGTTCTGCTCTAAACACTCAAATTAGTCAAGTCACAATCTATTGTAACAACAGCTACCTCTGTTGGCACTCTCCAGCATATACCTTGTTCCCCCCACATTTAAAAAATCTTTCAGACATAAAAGGCAAAGGTTAGGTGCTCGTTGTGAGAACCTATATCAAACTGCATTTTGTGTAGGCTCTTGGCTCTGTGGCATTTGATCTTGGGAAAGAATGGGTCTGGGTGGATGGGAAAGATGAAGGGTAGAAAGGATACTCATCAGTAGAGAGATGGAGACTATATACAAGGCAAAGGAAGTACATAAAACCTAGGTAGCCACCAGCTTATAAGAGACAGAGAAAGCACAGCCTGGAAGAAAATCCCAGAAGGGTTGGTCAGCAAGACAGGAAGGGGAAAAGGGATACCAGTTCTTTGAAGGAGATGTTTCCCAAATGTTAGTGTCTATCACATGGTGAGGGTGAATCGCTCTGCACAGCTGGCTGTACTGGAACAAGAGACACACATTTCTACTAGACAAAGGCCGGTTTTGTCTTTTATTATCAGCATGATTCTCTGGCTGGTATATCTGGCACCGTGATAATTGTACACCAATACAGGCAGGACATTGATGTTACTAAGATGCACACTGTTCAACCTGGCTTTCAGTTGAAGCCCTGAACCCTGCTGAGTTCATAGAAACTGTGGGTACTTGCTGGATAGCAGCCAGCATTTCAGAACAACTCAAAAGCAAACGAAATGAAAGAATTCCACCTGCATTTTGTCGGCAAGTATTAAAATTATCCCTAATTAGCAGCAATCACTCTTCTCTTTTGAGAATGTGCATCCCTGGCTTAGCAGAGCCAGCTTCTCCTCTCGAAAAGGGAGTTATTGAGATGCTAGCAGTGTGCTGGGTAACTGCGCCTCCTGTTCTGAAACCTCTCAGTCCCTGGGTGACCCTGTGCTAATGAATCTCTGGCTGGTGAGTCATCTTCTAGGCAAGCAATAGATGTTATCAGTTTCATTAAAGTCCCTTCAGTCACCTCAGCCTGGCCTGAAGCAGCTACAGGAAGGCCATTAGACCAACAACATGAACATGACACTCTCACCATCCCACCCTGCTCGAACCATAACTCATGTGGTATTTGCAAACGTGTCCAGTGTTGACTAGGAAAATGCACTGTTCTGCATGCAGACACCCTTTGATCAGTCTCACAGGAAACCAAAGCATTGCATACTTGCATGAGTGGAGCTGCCTCCGGAACAGATGTCTCCGCAAAGACTATTTTAGAATGACCCCGACTGAGTCTCTTTTTCTGCAGAGAAATAATAGCCACCGTTTTTAATGATTCCTTCCAGCTTGGAACTCTGCTAGGAGCGATCTCATTCATTCCCAGCCAGATTGTTGACTGCAGGGCCACAGCCCCAGGCAGGCTGTAGGTTTGCTTGTTTGGATATGTTCTTACTGGAAGGGGTTGCTCCTGTGTCCTTGCCCAGCTGGCAGGCTGAATAGTGTAGACACATGTGGGGAACAGCATGTGTCTCCCTTGCCAGTTGCTTAGATGAGACTCAGCATCTCTCTTTCTTCAGGCAGCCAAGGAAGCTTCCTGTTGGACCACACAGATCCCAGGAACACAGCATCTAAGGTTCAAGGCATAATTCTTCAGCTGTTGGAAGGGTTGGTGTCTTCTTCTTTGGCTCTCTGGGGCATGCAGCTATGGTGGTTTGGAGCAGTGCCACACCCTGTATTGACTAGCTCATTCTTTACTGGTCTCCACAGAGGACAGAACAGAAGGAGAACCACAAACTGTCTCAGCAGACAGGCATGCAAGAGGCATGGTAAGGCTGGAGATGTGAGTTGTTTAAGGAACAAGATTTATCTGATTTAAAGATAGGCTCTGTGTTTTCTAGAACATTCTGTCTTGTCCTCCTGTTTATTTCAGGCTGAATGGCATGATGGGGACAATGGATCAGGTGATTACCTTTGCAATTTGCATGCCAAAGCTGGTTTGTTTGTGAAGAATGTCCTTTCCTGTCAGACCTCTTTCTCTCCAGAAAGATGAGAGGCCTGTCTAGGCCCTTCAGCCTTTTTAAGTAGGACTTCTTACAGGTAGTGTGGCATTCTGTAGAGTGCAAATAACACAGGAAGAATCTGGGTTCTGAAACTGCATAGATGTGGATTTTCCACCTCATCGTCATACGGATTCATGCCTTTGGCTTGGTCTCATCCAGCAAAAGTATTCATCTGCAAAATGCAGAAAACCAGTGTCTGCTTGAAAGATGAGATGTCAAGGGTCTATCCATGCTTTCTGAAAGGGTTATTAGAGGTCTGGAGCAGAGCAAAGGATGAATTCCAGTATCCACTATGTGTGGGGATCTGTGGCCCTTCAGGGTTGGCTGGGTAGCAGGTCCTGGCTTTCAGTTCAGTTCTGGGTGGACATGGAAGCTAGAATGATGAAACAGCAGTGATTGCAGAGACACCCACTGTGGACTGAAGCGCCAACTGTGGCCTCTTCTGAGACTTACACTAGCTTATCTCAATGTTCTTAGCAATCCTATGAAGCAATTTCTTTTATCTGAATGCATGTGCAAAGAAACAATATCAGCACTAAATAACTCAGGCCACACAGTCAGCAATTGGTAGAGTTAGCATCAAAAACAGGTGGCTGCCACCAGGAACCAGGTCCAGAATGAACATGCTGAGTTGTGCTGTTTCCTCAAATTTTCTCCCAAACAACGCCAGGCTCCCATTTTTATCATCAAATATGCTATATCCAAGTGTGAAACCCAGCTTCTCACAGTCAGGTCTTGATTGCTCAGCCAGCTGCTCAGGACATGAGTATGCCCTGACCTCTGACCTCTGACCTCTCTTTTGGCATGTAGTCTGGGAATGCCTACCTTACCAATGAACACACAGGTGGCCCTGCACTTCCCTCAGGACAGGCCCTCAAGTGTGAGAGTAGGAAAAGTAGTGGATAAAAGGGATCAACAAATGTTTCTGCTGTCCCCCTCAACCTCCCGCAATGCTAGTCAAAGGTTTCATCTCCACATACTGCACCAAGTGGTAATTATAAGATCAGATGTGAAATAGAAACTAAGAGGAGCCCTGCCTGCACATGTCAAATCACACATGTAAAGAAGTGCTTTGGAGCTACTTAACCTGATGCCTGGTGTCCCTTCTACTGTGCACACTTTAAAGATGTGTGGCTGAATGTCTTCTGTGATGAAATTTTTGTCAAGTTTAGGAGTTAAAAGGGTAATAGCATAAAATTGACCCAGGTGTCATTTGACTTTCTGCCTCTGTCTTTCATCAGATCCTAGCATATGAATTTAGCCATTAACTGAGTCATGAGGCCTCTAGAACTGTGTGTGTGTGCGTGTATGTGTGTGTGAGAGAGTGTGTGTGTGTGTGTTTGGGTATGTGCATGTGTATGTGAGAGTAAATGTGTGTGGTGTAAAGAGTGGCCAGACATTCACTGTAGCCCTTTCCTACAGGCAGTGTAGCTTTGACTTGATCCTACCCAACCCTGGATGAGGGCTTCCTGAAGTCCTGTTTCTTACACCTTTGATCCTGCTCTGCATTTGGCTTCCAAAGGCCTCACTGGCTTCATTATCAATGTGCAGAGGGAAGGAGCATGTTCAGCAGAGAACAAAGGGGTGTGTCTTCCCCTTCAGCAGGAGGAAACGGCCATGCATTATCTTTCAGCAGAGAGAATAATGCTCTCCCAGACCAAAGAGTTCACAGACTCTTTGTTCATAGTTCTAAAACTCAGAAAAATCTTGGCAAATGGAAAGCTTCCTGTAACTCATACCTGATCTGAACATACTTGGCAGCAAACCCTGTGATAAACTTCAGCTGTTTTTAGTTTTTATTACTTCTGTTTGCTGCATGAAGATTAATGAGTAGTTGCTTTCAGCCTTCAGCCCCAGACTCCTATGGACCTGTTTTATAATGTATGACATATGTACTATGTTACTTTTTTTAAAATTATGAATCTCTTCTGGGTTCTTGCACTATGCCTGGATGAAAATACTTTGAATAAGGGATCAAGGGCCTAAGACGCTATTTAATCCTAGCCAACTTTCTTGTAAAATCACCATATACCCATGTGAAGATGGAACCACACCAGAAAAGCTGGTTAATTTGTCTAGGGTTACAAAAGCATTGCCGGGAAGATTTAGGAATAGATATGTGCTTTTCATATTTCCAGGTATATCTCTTATGTGCCACTTGACAGGGGCTCCCTAGCTGCGTGAGGTAAGCCTCACTGTGAATACAGGTACTCATCAACATCTTCATAAACCACACAGGTAATTGAAGATCCATTTAATTGGCTTGATCTATGAAATACCGAAGCTTAGCCAAGCCCAGGCTAGCCATGCACAGAGTCCTGTGGTAGGCTAATGTTGGGGATATCACCCAAAACAAAGCCTACTTTATTCTTTATTAGCCACACTCTGATACAGGAGGCAAAGCCCAACCACCACCAGTGGCTACTCTCATCAGCTCATAAGGCACAAGCATCCACGTCTCCTGATCATCACAGGAAGTTTTATCCAAGAGTTTGGCTTTTGGTCTCAGATATTCTCTCCTGTATGTTTCAACAAACAGAGCCTCTCACTGGAGACGAAGACTCTGGAGCTGGTGGGATGGCTCAGCCGGTAAGATCACACAACTGTCTATTGACTTCAATGTCCTAAGGAATCTGATGCTCTCTTCACCTCTGAGGGAGTTAGACATACACACGGTGGATAATTATTCATACAGACCCAACACCCATCACAATAAAATAAAAAAATATATATTTTTAAATAACTCTGCATATCCTACCCAGATAGTGAAGACTTCCAAAGGGTTGGGTATGTTGTATTGCTGAGAAGTAGCTATGACTTATTGTTGCTATCCAGTCTTGTGAGAGAACAATATACCACATATCTCTAGCCCAGGAAAAGATCCATATTCAACATCAAGTTTCAGTGTTCTTCTAGCATTATTTAAAATAAAAGGAAATCCAGGATGAGTCAAGAACAATGCAATGGAGAAAAGACTGAGTTTATTAGAGGCTTAGGGTTTCAGAGGGTGAGTCTATGGCCATCAAGGTAGAGTGAGCATCATGTCAGACAGGCATAGTACTAGAGCAGTAGCTGAGAGATTCTATCCTTATTTACAAGTGGGAGGCAGAGAAAACTAACTGGGAATGACACAGGCATTTGAAACCTCAGAGCCCATGCCAAGTTGCCTACCTGCCTCCTCTAACAATGCCATACTTCTGGATCCTTCCCAAATGGTTTTATCAGCAGAGGACCAAGCATTCTAATAGATTAGCCCAAGAAGGTCATTCTCATTCACAGCAGCTCAACCAACTTCCTTAAAGAAAGGAGAGTGTGCTAGAATATTTTTGCTACACAAAGTGTGGTCTCTGTAATGTTGGCATTATAGAAAGCTTGTGACACACTGGAACCTGCTGAATCAGAATGGTCACTTGGTCAAAACCCCTGTCCTTTCAGTGACAACAGCGTGCTCAAGTTTGAAAAGCTAGATGTTGGAACATGAGAGACCATGCGTCTATTCTAAAGAAGTCCCGGGTAAACACAACTGTTATTCTTTCATCAGGATTACACTGGAGGATGAAAGCTCTATTGGAAAGACAGTGAGTGAGAGGACAAGAATGAGGATAAAGAGAGGAAGAAGAGTAAAAGGGAGAGGAGAAGGAGGAGGAATGCAGTGGGTCCGAGTTTAACACTGATTACCAATCCCCCATTCTCTCTAAGAAGGGACTGCATTGACGCAGCTGTTGAATTATCAGGCTAAGGCTAGTTTATCAAAGTAAAAATTGTAACTGTATTTTTATTTCTGCCACACATTCAACTGACTAGCTTAGAAAATAAAGAGAGCTCAGGTACTCAAGTTTGCACGGCTGACACTGTGGACTAGAAAAACCTTCCCATTAGAGAGATGTTGCATGCAATTTGGGGTGTCTAGCAGCTTATTCTGTTCCAACTGTCAGTAGCACCACCCAAGGGAGAAAATGTTCTCAGCCATTTTGTAATATCTGGAGATTTGGGAGAAGGGGGAATGCCACTCCCAGTTACAAAACATTGCCAGTTCAGCAAGTTCAAGCTGCAATTTCCTGATGAGTTGTCACATGATCCACAGCCTTTGAGGAAGGGCTCTTTAGGGAGGTTTACAGATGAGTGGACATTAGAGTGCCCAGATATGGGATTTTCCCTCATTGAGAACAGCGCAATTTGGTGATATCAACTTTGAAGGGTCATTCAGAAACATTTTATTACTGTAAAAAAAAAATGTTTCCACTGACTTTGGAATTCTTCACTATCTGGGTAGGATATGCAGAGTTATTAAAAAATACTTTTATAGTGACAGGTGTTAGGACTATATGTATATCTATGCACCACGTGTATGTCTGATACCCTCAGAGGTGAGAAGAGAGCATCAGATCCCTTAGAGCTGAGGTCACAGTTGTGTGGTCTTACTGGCTGAGCCATCTCACCAGCTTCAGAGTCTTTGTCTCCAATGAGAAGCTCCGTTTGTTTAAACATATGGGAGAATATCTGAGACCAAAAGCCAAACTCTTGGATAAAACTTCCTGTGATGATCAGGAGACATGGATGCTTGTGCCTTATGAGCTGATGAGAGTAGCCACTGGTGGTGGTTGGGCTTTGCCTCCTGCATCAGAGTGTGGCTAATAAAGATCATGCATTTTTGACCACTCTCAAATGTCAGCTGGTGGGGTACCTGGGAATAGGTGTTCTTTATCCTCCTGCAAGGTGAGCTATAAAATTAAAAAGATGGATCTCTAAGGAGTCCTCAAAGCTATCATATCTGGGGGAAAGCATGTTTCTAGAATTTTAAGACTTGCTATCAAACCTCAGGCCCTGTCCAGATGTAGATGAGGAATGCTGTACTTTGAACATGAGACGTCTCTTACAAGATGGTGGCACTGTTTTGCAATGTTGTGGAGTCTTTATAGTAGTTCTTAAACTGTGGGTCACAACCACTTTTGGGGAGCTGAATGATCCTTTCACAGGGGTCACATATCATATGTGAGATATGTCAGATATTTGCATTATGATGCATAACAATAACAAAATTATATTTATGAAGTAGCAACAAAATAATTTTACGGTTGGGGTCCAGAGCATGAAGAACTGTATGAAAGGGTCACAGCATTAGGAAGGTTGAAAACCACTGCTCTAGGAGATGGAACTTCACAGGAAGAAGGGATTATTAGGAGGTAGGTCTTCAGCTTTGGTAACCTGGTCCCCCATCCTGTTCCTTTGCTTCTTGTTCCACCAAGATTGAGGTGAGGAGTCCCAAATGCATGATCCTGCCATCATGTTGACATGTCCTTTCCCTCCATGATGGACTGTATCCTCTCAAACTGTAAGTCAAAATGAAACAAACAAAAACCAATGAAAAGAACCAAAACAAAACCAACCAACAAAACAAACAAACAAAACCCCAAACCCTTTTTTTCTTAAGTTGCTTCTTTTTACGTATTTGGTTAAGGCAATGAGAGAAGTAACAAACAGAGAGAAGTTATAACAGGAATGAAACATCACCAGTGGAGCATCAGAGGAAAATGGACTGTGAACATAAGCAACTAGAGGGTAAAAAGAGCCCATGACCCAGTTACAAGAAGCCATCATGCATGTAGACCTAGGGGAAATCAAGTCAAAAATAAGCTGCTGCTCCTCTCTGATATAAGTGTCTTGCTCTCCTAGACTCCTCTGTAGACACGGAGAGATTAACTAGAGTTTATGTTCAAGAGTATGCAACCAGGAGGACTCTGGACGACATTGGGAGGAAACTCATACTGTGACTTCCATTGACACCGACACTATAATGAGAATAAATAGAACTACATTTACCTGTATTATTAGCATATGCCTCACCACCAATCATCTAATTGGAGCTAAAATAGTGGTCAGGTGTTTTGGGAAGTCTGAGACTCTCTCACCAGTTCTACCCCTTCCATTTCCTTGGCACTGTTAGGTGTACACTGCTCTACACTGCAAGAATTTGCTTCTCTTTTGCCAATGTCACTGGGATGCATTGTCTTCTGTGTAGTGTTTCTCCTGGTTCTTTGCTCTCTTTACGTCACCATTCTTCTTGCTATGCCTACCTAGGCTAGATCCCAAGCTGCCCACTCTTGTTAGTGTTCTATGCTCAAAGGGTGGTCTATAGATGGCTCATGATAACACTGAGCAAAGAAAATGTTTGGAGTAGATTTGTTTGGATTCTCTGAATGCATGGAAGTGAGAGGAGCAACCTATTGAGAAGAGTAGAGAAACAATGTCCCCCTCCTTTTTTTTCTTAAATTGTGATCCATTCCTGTCAGCAGATGAGCTGTCTAATTAATCTTACTACATGAAAGGCCGAACCCTCATGGTTCTTGAACCCTTCTACAGTCTTGCTTACCATAGGGGTGCTAGAAGCTGCTCTTGGTGAGCTGCTCCAGAGACCTAAAGACCTCTCTGAATAGAAATGGCAAAGAGAGAATGAGTATGCAGTCATGAGAGCCAAGGTATTAGGTAACATTCCAAAATGAGGATCCTGCATAATTGTCAAGACCCTTATGAAAACTAAACACACAGAAACGTTGATAGCATGGAATATTAAAATGTTGTTAACAGTGTCCTAGAGTTTTCAATGGAAGACCCCCTAAGATTCTGTTGGAAGAAAATCTCTAGAAGATCATGGCAGGAAGATTGGAAGTTCTGTCATGAGAAGGAACAGCTTGGCACATTTTCCTGTGTGAACTTAACTTGGGAAAGACGCGGTGTCTGTTTCCTCATCTGAGAAATTGAGGTTCTCTGTTTCGTGGCTGGTGTGAGCATTAGAGAAATAAATGCAAATATTAAGGGCATCTTTAATGGCCTCATATTTCCTGGGGACCTGTCCATCAAACTCTCCCATCTTCAGTTGCTCACTGGATAAAATAACAAAATTGATAGTTTTGCACTCCTGAGTTATCTTCTGTTCAATAATTCAGTTGGCTACAGTTTTTCTTTTGGTCCAAATACTTTGGAGAAGTCTCCAATGTTCTGTGGATTTGACTGATCCCTAGCGATTCTGTGTGAGCCACCCTCCAGGTTGTACAAGGTCATAACAAACTGCTATCATTTCCCAGAATAAGTTTAAAAAATCAAGGGAATTTTATAATTAGCTCATTCATTCTATCACTTATCAACAGATATTTCTGGTAATCAATGAGTGTCAGGGACAGATTTAGGCAGTTGAGATCTATTGGTGAAGAAAAGAAAAGATTTGTTCTTGGCAGCTCTGAATGACATATCCAGCTGAATTACATGTTGAATGTATCATATCAGGAAGAAAATGTAGGCCTAAGTGAGGCAGAACATTATTGGGACATGGATGGTAGGAGAAAGAGGCAGTATGCTAAGGGAATTGAATATTATGCTGGTGGTATTGTAGGAGGTTCACGTTAAATGGTCTTGAGGGAAGTGAAGGAATCAGTACATGAACTCTCAAGAAAACATTTCCCGTAGAAGAATAGCAGAGCAAAGGCCCTGGGACAGGATCATGTCTGTTGTGTTTGGGTGCAGCAAGAACCCTCATGTTGCTGTAGCTGGATAACTGAAGGGAAGCATCTCAACCCCCTGAGGATACTCTCTTCCTTCCCTGAGCTTTTCGTGAGCTCTGGGCCTTATGGAGTCCAGCAAACACTAAAGAGTTCAATTGTGTGGCATATTTATGGGACCCTTCCTGCCCTCTGCCTCATGTTAATAAATTTTGTCTTAATTGTTCAGACAGAGTTTCTGGTTCATAGGACACCAACATCACTTTTATTCTGTTTTCTATTTAAGCGAGATAACTTCTGTGCCTCTAATGCCAGTTTGCACTTTCAAGTAGGTTCCTGAGTTAGAGCCAGGAAGAATGTGAGCTTTTTCCTCCCCATGGAAGCCACAGTCATTTACTGTTTTTCTTTCCTTCTTTCTTTCCTTCCTTCCTTCTTTCTTTCTTTCTTTCTTTCTTTCTTTCTTTCTTTCTTTCTTTCTTTCTTTCTTTCTTCCTTTCGATAGGAGGTATCTATACCATTTGGTGGTGACCATCTTTATGTACTAGCCTGTCACAGTAATTAAATACCTTTTACTTTTATTTTATAAAGAAAATCAGATTATTTTTCTCACATTTCGGAGGCTAAGAGTTGAAAACCAGACAGCCCCATTTGTCCAGCTGCTGGAAGGGGTCTTCTGGCTCATCAGAACATGATATATGGCATTATGGCAGAAGTGAGCCATAATCACACGACAAGACAGGAATCCAGAGCCCTAGGTGGGGCCAGGCTCGCTCGTTTTATAACAACCTGTTCTTGGTAAAACTAACCAGATTCACATGAGGGCTGCATTAGTCACTTGTGAGGGCAGTATGCCCAGTGACTTACCTGACTTCCACCAGATCCCATCTCTTAATATTTCCATGCCCTCCCAACGTCATTGCTCTGGGACAGAGCTCCAAACCCACACATTCTTGGGAGACTAACCACACCCCCAAAATAACACTTTCTTTTGTCTCACCTTGAAAAAAACGAGTGGCTCTTGTACTCCCATTTCTCTGAAAAGCTCTATTGCCTCATTGAACTAATTTATACCCACTATTACTCTCCAAACTTTTCTTTCTTTTTTTTTTTTTGTTCAGGAAGAATATTATAAAATTATTGGTCAAAGGATATAAAAGTTCAGTTAGAAATAGTAAATTTGGACTGAAGAGATGGCTCAGAGGTTAAGAGCACTGGCTGTTCTTCCAAAGGTCCTGAGTTCAATTCCCAGCAACCACATGGTGGCTCACAACCATCTGTATTGAGATCTCGTTTCCTCCTTTGGCATGTAGGCACACATGCAGACAGAGCAGTATGTAACAAATAAATAAATCTAAAAAAGAGATTTAAAAAATAAAGAAAAGAAATAGTAAATTTGAGGGATCTATTACAAAACTCAGTGTCTGTAGTTAAGAGCAATGCACTGTTATTTAGTAACCTCAAAAGTTACTGACAGTAGACTTCAAATGTTCTCACCATATAAAAGTATGCGCAATAATTATGTTACATGTAGCTTGATTTAGCCATTTGTCAGTGTGGTCGTGTTTCAAAACATTGTTGTGCATAATAAATACTTACACTTTTTATTTGTCATCTAAAACATGTTGAAATAAATGTAGTAAAGATGGATTTGCCCATGTCTCAGTGGGCGTTCATTTCTCCCGCTAGACCAGGCAAACCTCCACAACGCCATTCTTTGCATCTATTCATGACTACTGGCAGTTTCATAACCGGAACTATAAGAGGGTTACCTTCCGTCACTCCTAGTGATGGCTCATCTCACTTTGTAAAATTCAAATTCATCTCTCCCACTAAATACATAAATTAAGTGAAATATATGCGGAAGGTGGTTTGCCAGAAAACAATGTCACAGGTGCAATTATGGGTCATGGGAGAGCTGAAGAGGTCATCTTCTCCATCAATCTAGGAATGAGGATTTTGAGACAGCTGGCATGTCCAGTCATCTGGTAACTAAACTGACATCAAAGTTCAAGCCTCGTGCCACCCATCCCAGAATTCAATCTAACGGGAGACCCACATAACCCTCCAGGCTTTCATTTTTCTTCTATACTTTTTACTCTAAATCAGGGTAGCTAGTTTCTTCTACTTTCAAAATTAAGACACATATTAGCTACTACCTGAGGGGCATTATACACAGGCTTGGGGAAAACTCAGGTGCAAGAGAAAGAATCTCTATCCTCAAGATACCTATATCCTCTATATCCCTGTGAGGGAAAAAGTGTCCAACATAAATATTAACACAGCGCAGTGTGCTAAGCACAATGCTAGGAGCTTTAAAAATTGTACATGTCCAGAATAGGCATGTTTTGGTAAAAGAGAAGGCTAGCTAAGTAAGCCAGTCAGAGTCCAAGCCAGGGCTTTCATCCACCAGTCCCATGAACAAAGAGAGAGCTCTGTTTGCAAGCTCACCTTGTCATTGAGAATTATCAGTGCTCCGGGCTGCCACGTTGGTGGGAAATGCTCTGCCTGTCACAAGAATTGAGTGTGAGTATATTAAGGTGACAGCCTGAAGAAAGCCTCTCTGTTTTCCATGCAATCAGCATTTTGAGGTCTGAACAAGAACTCCACATTACTGTAAGCTGATCTTTCTTCTTGAAGTCACTCTTCATAAATTGTCTCAGAGTCCATGGTCACCTCTTTTGACTATATGAGTTGAATATATGAGGTGTCCGCCTGGTTGGCACAACACCACCACTTGAATGTGTAAGGCAAGACAGAATAAATGAGAAAATTTATTCAATGGAGCATTTACACCTCATATAAAACATAATACTATAACATACAAGCCCCTGGGTTGAACATTAAGTCATGTGTTCCTAGGCTAAATTAAATATTATTTCCTTTGAGTTCCCACAGTGTCTGTGACTGCCTCCAGTATTCAGTAATAATTTAGTCAGACTTTCTTTAGAACTTAGTATAGTAGTAAGTGAAGGGGCAGGTACTGAGGATACATAGGTTTAAAGAGAAATTGACACAGTCCTTTCACTAGCATTATATATTATTATAATCCCAATTATAATTTACCATAGAGATTATAACAATTCCCCAAGAATACAAATAATTAAACACAATGGAAATTTAGTTATAGTACACATTATGGCTAAAATGTGTCTCTAATTAACAGGAGACTCTACTCCAATCAGCAATTCAGAGATCCAGTGACAAGATTGCAGCTCCATCGTATTTATAATAACATCTGGCTTAACTCAGGATGTCAGTGAACAGTTAGAAGGTAAGTGGGAGGAATTACCTTGGCCTGGAAGTACGCGCTTCATCTCTGCCCATGTACATTAATTATTATGGCTGCAATAGAGTGAGAGAGCTGGTTCTTGGCTAGGCAGCTACTCTGCCCTCTGGATAGGCAGAGCAAGGCGCTTCATGATCAGCCTCCATCCCTGGTGCTGTCTTGTGTTGACTCTGGGGGATGGTTGTAATGCTAGCTTCTTCTGTGGCTGGGTACAGTGACAGGACAAAGTTCTGGCCAATCAGGTGAAGGAGGATGAGCTGTTCTTTGGCCACTGCCAGGCAACACTTTCTGGTCAGCTGTGGTTCTTTCCTCTTTCTTCTTTATCCTTCTCTGCTCTGCTGGAAGTTATGTATGCAGGTTGTGTAGTTCACAATTGCCTGCAACTCCACATCCTCTTCTGGCCTCCACAAAGACTGCTACACATGTGCACACGTCTGCTCACACACACACACACACACACACACACACACCAAAATAACCACTGTCAAGCTGGAGAGCACTAGTCTACCAAGCCCAAAGCCCCAAGTTCACTCCTTAGCACAAAACAGGCAAAACTCATAAGGTAAAAGCAAATTTGCAGCCCAATACAATCCATGCTATAAAATATCTGGGTAGCTTAGAAAAAAACACAGAGATTGAGTTGTTCATCCAGAGTGCTATCTAAACCGACTGGATAGATTGAAACTTTCCTCCAAGAAATCAGCGATGAGAAAAGCGTAAGAGGACACAACTCTTATTTCCTTGAGATGACTGACTAATAATGAATTTGATAACCTCGAAACAAGTGGTTCTTCGTGGTGATTTTTGTCTCTTTTTCATTAATATTCTTAATTGGCACAGACAAACTGCTCTTGGGAAAATTATGAAATTATCCATTAAATTTTATTTCACTAATTCTGCTGTAAGTGATGATTGAACTTTCTGCAGATTAAATGCAAGTCTGAGATAAAAGGAATGTGAAAACAAGAATACCGAGACTGAGACAGACTATTTTTCATTAATATTTAATGGGTTGCAAATTTTGCAGTCTCAAAAAGTTTCTGCTCTTTGCTTCATTAAATAAGTTCTGTCATTGTTCAGCATAATTATAGCTTTGGGGGAATTTTCCCAATAAAATCGTAGAAGGGGAATTAAAAAAAAGAAGCCTAACAATTAATGATAAAGCATAGTTAATAGTTTTCAACACTCAGACCTTCCTAGGTTTCTGAGTGGCGTGGATTTCAATGACCTGTATGGGTGGTTTTGATGAATGCTTGGAATTAATTATACAAGAGAAATGGTATCAGGAAAAAGCACAGATTTTTTTTTTCTGCCTGTCAGTTTCTCTCTATGGCTGAACCTTTCCTGAATTCTGGGTTTTCATGGCTATTGAATACATACTGTGTATATGGAGACCATCCGCAGAGGCTCCAGTCTTGCCACTTCCTTGAGTATTTGTTCAAAATCCACATAGGAAGCCTTTTAGATCCACTGTAAAACTCTTTGGGTGTGTGTTTAGATCCAATTTTAAGCATTTGAAATCCTGATATAATCGTTTCCTGTCTAGATGTTTCCCAACTGCAGAGCAGTGATTTGCATTCTTTTATACATAGGCATATTGTCCCTTCAGTTAAAAAGTCAACGTCTTTTCCTTCTTTTAGAATGTCTGTCTGTCTATCCGAGTTTCATTTCAGTTACTGTGTTAAAATACCCTGGCAGCAAGCAATTTAGGAGAGAAAGGGTTTATTTCAGCTTATAATTCCAGGTCACAGTCCACCATAGTAAGAAAGTCACAGAGCAGGAACAGTGACATAGCGGCTCACATCCCATCCACAGTCAAGAGCAGAGAGAAATGACTGTCCAAGTGCTTCTTGCTTGTACTCAGTTTGGTTTCTCCCTGTCACACAGTACAAGACTCTTTGCCTTGGGAGTTCTGTCTCCTGGTGGGCTGGGCCTTTTCACATCCCTTAAGACAGTCCTCTGTAGATATGCCCACAGGCCAGCCCATGTAAACAAACCTTCACTGAGACTCTTCTCAAGGGATTCTAGGTTTGTCAAATTGACAAAGCTCATGGTTTCTTTCTTTCTTTCTTTCTTTCTTTCTTTCTTTCTTTCTTTCTTTCTTTCTTTTCTTGATTATTTGCTTCCTTTCTTTCTTTTTGTAGTGTTAGGGCCTCAACATACAGCTTCACACACACTAGATAAGCACCCTACCACTAAGCTATATCCCAAGCCCTGTGTTTTCTTTTTTTTTCTTTCACTTTTTTAATTATTTTTATTTTTTTATATTAATTACAGGTTATTTACTTTGTATTCCAGCTGTAGACCCCTTCCTCTCTCATGCCTTCCCAATCCCACCCTCCCTCCCTCATCTCCTCCCTGTTCCTCTCTAAGTCCTCTGATAGGGGAGGTCCTCCTCCCCTTCCATCTGACCCTAGTTTATCAGGTCTCATCAAGACTGGCTGCAATGGCCTCCTCTGTGGCCTAGCAAGGCTGTTCCTCCATCGGGAGAAGCAAAGAGACAGCCTTTGAGTTCATGTCAGAGACAGTCTCTTTTCCCCTTACTAGGGAAACCCACTTGGATGCTGAGCTGCCATGGGCTATGTCTGAGCAGGGGTTCTAGGTTATATGCATGCATGGTCCTTGGTTGGAGAATCAATTTCATAAAAGACCTCTGTGCTCAGATATATTTGGTCCTTGTGGTGCTCCCATCCTCTCCAGGTCTTAGTAACTCCCCCTTCTTTTATATGATTCCCTGCACTCTGCCCAAGGCTTGGTTATGAGTCTCAGCATCTTCTTTGATACACTGCTAGGTAGAATCTTTCAGAGGCTCTCTATGATAGGCTCCTGTCCTGTTTCTTGTTTTATCCTACTTCAATATCCATCCCATTTGTCTTTCTCAGTGAGGATTGATCATCTTACCCCAGAACCTCTTCTTGTTTAGCTTCTATTGACTCAATGGCAATAGCTTGTGACCTGAAGATCTACCAGATCATACAAACATTTTCCAAAATCCTTACATCACCCTACAGTGCTTATGAAGGGCCCATGAAATACAAAAATGTATCTTATATCCTCCACATTTGGAATGAACTCAAATCACATTGTATTACCTGATATTAGTCAAGAGTTTAATAAATATTTGTTAAGTAGATGTTTTTCACTAGTTTGAACAAAATGCATAGGTTAATTCAATTAACAATTTTTATGTTAATGCCAAAACATAAGTCTATGGGCAGTTGCTCCTTAACTGCTAATGGATTTACAACCTGAGCAACCCATTATAAACTGAAAATATCACACGTTGGTGATGCATGGCGCAATGGCTTGGAGACTTGGTGCACTTGCAGGACGACTTGCTTCCCTCCTGACAATACTGTTGAGAGGGCAAATAGCCCAACATCATAAAAGCCTGATGCCACTTATATGAGCCTTGGCAGGGGGTCAGCATTCAAATTTCAAAGCATAGTTTCTACATTATGTCTTATAAAGTAAAAAAAAAACTCCTTAATCCAACCATCCTATGGGAGGAAGGAGCAAGAAAGAGAGAGAGAGAGAGAGAGAGAGAGAGAGAGAGAGAGAGACCAGTTCATTAGTGGAGAAACGCCAAAATTTTCTAATGCTGAAAACATCAAATATTGCTTTTATGAGCACTGTGGCTTGAGCCTCCACTTTAGGGCTCTGAGAATTTCTGCCTAAGGTCAGGCCTAGAGTCTGTGAGCAGAAGTATATTAGGGGTAATCCTCAAAGCTCAAATAGCCACAAACCCAGCTGGAGGGCAGGGCACAAGCTGGTCACTAGGTATAGATGTCACTAGAGCCTGTATTCCTTCTCTGACACTGTAACATGTTCATATAGACAGCAGGAAAAGTAGAGACTTTCAGAATTCCAACTGTAAGCACAATGCAACTCAAAGCTCTCCAAGTCAACAATCCCTGGACCACTGCAGATAGAATTGTTACAACAAACAAATCCCATATCAACATAAGCTGTAAGGAGGCTAATGTCATTTGTCCTAATATAAAACCTGAAGTAGACAGTCATTATGTCTGCCTTTAGTTCTACACATTCCATACATAAAGGCCAATATTCTTGCCTTAGAGTAATATGGAGAATTTGAAAAAACAGACAGAGCAGTATCAAGTAACTAGACTGTGTAAAGCACATAGGAACTGATGATAAAAGGGACTATAGGACCATGGGTGCTCCAGGTTGATGGATACTCAGTTCTATCAGTCTTGCTTACTTGTGCTCATGGAAGAGTGCTGGGTATGAAACATGCAAATGATGTAAAAATCCATGATGGCTTAACTAGACCAGCTAGTCAGGTTTGACTTTGGGGCTGGCCTTTAACTCACTTCCACATATCACCTACCACAGCTACCTACCACTATGTTGTGCTTGGGTTTATCCATTGGAAATAATAATTCTAAGCATACCAAATCATCAAAAGGCAGTGATATTCCCATTTCACTATCTCCCGTACATAGTCGGCTACCACTGCCTTGAGTGAAATGGATCAAACTAGGAAAAGGTGAAAATAACACTCAGCTGGGGATCACGTTATCGGTTAGGGAATGGAGGACAGCAGTGACACAATAGCTTGGAGAGTTTGATATGTCTTCAGAGGCAAACAACAAGACTTGGTCATTTTATTTATTTTGTTAGAGACACATGTATAGAACAGTCCCTTAAAATCACAAATCAATTACATGAATACAGTTATATATAACAAGGTGCTTTGCTTTGAAATACCTTAAGAGTTTGTTACAATCTTCTGTGACATGCCTGACATTTAGATCTTACTGTTTTCCTTGCTCACTGTATTGAAACTGAATTACAATTTCTAATTCAAGCAAGACTTCAGATCTTATTTGGACCATATCAGGTGGATTTCCTGATTTTACCTCTTTGATTCTTGGGTTTTTGTTTGTTTGTTTTGTTTTGTTTTTCCCCCACCTGGGCTAAAACTATCTGTGCTCCATTCCCCTAAATATTTTTCCAGTCCCTGTTAGCAGTCCTTTGGATATCTACTGCAAGACCCTTGTGAAATCTTTCCCTTTAATTTAGCATAGTGCATTGATGGAGCACCCCCACTGTGGGCACGCAGAAGTGACTTCCTTAGACCTATTGTCTTTGCTCTCTTTCTCAGATGTCTCTTAGGAAGGACTCCCTAGGCAAGAGCGGAGGCTTTACCAGTGTCTTGTCTCCACTCCCATGGACCCAGAGTAATCTATCTATCTATCTATCTATCTATCTATCTATCTATCTATCTATCTATTTATTTGCCTTCTCTCTGCCTTCTATGGGTGCAGCATGTACTACATACATAATATGTCTTCAGCCATTGATGGATGGTATATTGGCAACAGGCATAGACTGTTAGTTCTGTTTGACTTACAACCAAGCTGTCTAAAGGAGAAAACCAGAAACAGATGGCGTGCAAGATGATGGACAAATATGCAACACAGAGTATGGCATGGAAATCATTCATACAGGATGGGAACCAGGAAGGGTTCTTTCGTAGTTAAAAACATGTGTGCAGAGCAAAGTGGCCCACCTCTGGGGCCAGAGGCCTAGCCTAGGACACAACCCATTGTCCATTAAGCAAGAGACCTTGACTTGGTTGCTATAAGTTTCTGAAAGAGAGTGTTCCCACCTCAATATGGAGAAAACACACACCTTGTAGCACTAACCCAATGGGACCATGGAAATGATTTGAAATCTGCAAGGTTGTGCTGCCATTTAGTATCACAGATTAGCCGGTTGTCAAGGAAGATAAGACACAATGAAGAACAAAGTCCTGACTGACTTAAAGCAATTTAAAGTGATAATTAGTACACGAGGACATTTGTTCTGCTATGTTCATAGCAGATTCTGTAATAGCCAGAATCTGCAAACAACCTAGTTGTCTCTCAACTGAAGAATGGATACAGAAATTGTCGTACATTTACGCAATGGAATACTACTTAGCTGTTAAAAACAAGAAAATCATGAAATATGCAGATGAATGGATGGAACTAGAAAAGATCATCCTGAGTGAGGTAACGCAGAAACAGAATGCCATTTATAGTATACACTCACTTATAAGCAGGTATTAGCCATATAATATGGGATAAACATACTAAAATCTACAGACCGAAAGAAGCTAAACAAAAAGGAGGCCCCTTGGGAGGATGCTTAATTCTCATTCAGAAAGCAAACAGATTAGACACTGGAAGCAGTGGAAGAGAGGGAACAGGACAGGAGCCTACCATAGATGTCCTCTGAAAGACCCCACCCAACAGAGGATCAAAGTAGATGCAGAGACTCACAGCCAAACTTTGGGCAGAGCACAGGGAGTCTTATGGAAGAAAGGGGAGATAGAAAGACCTGGAGGGAACTGGAGCTCTACAAGGGGAGCAACAGAACCAAAACTTCTGGGCCTAAGGGGACCTGCAGAGACTGACACATCAACTAAGGACCAGCCATGAAGAGGACCCAGATGTAGCCAATAGGCAGCTCAGTCTCCAAGTGTATTCTCTGGTAAGGGGAGCAGGGGCAGCCTCTGACATGAACTCTGTTGCCTGCTCTTTGATCACTTCCCCTGGTGGGTGGCCTTATTAGGCCACAGAGAAAGAGGATGTAGCTAGTCCTGATGAGACTTGATAGGCTAGGGTAGGATAGTAGGGGAGGAGGACTCCCCCTTTTCATTGGACTAGGAGAGGGGTATGGGTGGGGAAGAGGGAGGAAGGGTGGGGCTGGGAGGAGATTACAATCAGGCAATGAAGTGAATAAATTGTAAAAAAAAATAATAAAATAAAAATTACAAAAAGAGAAAGTGATAGCTAGTGAGGACAGGATGCAAACTCTTGGCGGACTTCCCATATTTAGAAATATTTCCCACAAATAAGTTTATAAATGTATGTGTTTACATATTTGTGTGCATAGGTATTTGTCTATATAGATTCATACGTATATACGTACATACGTATATATGAGTGGTTGGAAAACGTCGGGAAAAGTTCCTATTCTTCCCATCCTTGTTCAGTTCCACTGATATTCAGCAGTCATCACTCCAAGGCACTGTAAGGACATAGTCCTCCCCATAGAGGGGTTGTGCACAGAGGTTTGTAGATATTATCCTTATGGCTATAGATCTGAGGAGAGGCATCGCTATATCTGTTAGAACGAGTCTCTGTGTATATGGAACCCATGTCCATTATTCTCGGGGCTGAGATCAGACACAGCCCTGCCAGTAAGACTGCAGAGAGCAGTGCAGAAAAAAAGCCTTTGGGCCCTGCAGGGGTCCTGATGCTGTCAAAGGTTAGTGATGACATTTATGACATCTGTGGCTCCTGCCTTCTTCCCCAGTAAATTATAACAATGATTAATTGTAACAATGATTTTCTATTGTTTTAACCAGCAGAATGGTTTCAATGTTCTAGCATAAGTTACTGCCTTGGTGGCCGTGATCCTTTCAATATGGTGTTACTAATTCTGAGTGCCATCATGACAGGAAATCTCTGTTTTCTATAACTGAGTTTTTACACCCCATTTTCCCCAGTCTCTAGAAACCACCACCCTGTTATCTCTTTCTGAGAGTTTGGCTATTTTAGGGCCCTATTTAAGGGGAATCATGCTAATTCATCCTTTTGGCCTGCCTTGTTTCACCAAGCATGGTGCCTTCTGTGTTCAACACTCTTCTCTTTTGACTGTTCTTTTACTGAGGCTGAATGATAATTCTGTACACACTCTTCCACTGTTGGACATGATACAATATCATTTATATCTGGCCATTATCAAGAAACACAGCATAAGTTGTTGGTACTGTTTGGAGGTTGAATGTCTCGCAGCCTATTGGGAGATGAGAGGAACTTCAAGGAGTGAGGCCAAGTGGGAGGGGCCTGAACTCACTGGATCTATGGAGGGCATGAAGGCTCTAACCTCAGACAACTTTCCTTTTCCTCCTGGTTGATGAGGTGAACAGGTCTGCCATCTTTTCTTTCATCATACGTTGCCAAAGATCAAAACACTGAGGATAAATTATCACAGGCTAGAATCTCAAGACCATGAGTCAGAGAAAACCTTTCCCATTAAATTATTTGCTTCGGAAATTTTGTTATAGTGTTGATAAGCTGACTGATAATTGGCAAAGCTATGGAAAACTTGGTAAGCTTGGTCATTGCTGGTGGGAATATAAACTAGCGAAGCACCTGGGCTATAGAGAGAACCAGCATCTACCAACTCCATTTTAGGAGTTGCTAGATCCAGGAAATATATATCCAGGAAAAGTGGGATAAAGATCTTGAAGAGACCTTTACATGACATCTATATTTCCATGTTCATTGCAGTGTTATTCATAACTGGAGATGTTGACGGCCTTTAAACTAATTCTAAATACTCAGTCAGTCTCTCTATTTAAGATCTCAAATATCTCCAAACTGACCACAAGGGTCTACAATTGCCTTGTATAACCTGTCTGTTTAGCCTTACAGATTTTTCTCTTTCTTTAGTGAGAAACATTATAGTTATAGATAGAGGCTCACTGTAATTCCTTCCTTCACAGTAGCTTCTTCACAAGCTTGTACCATCACACAGACCTGTGATGCCTGTTACAACCTGGATGGCTCAGCTGCTGAAGGACAAGGTATGACCTTTCCTCCTTTAGAAGTGGAATTCTGTCACTACCCCTTGTTGTTCCGTGATGTCCTTGTTTGGGGATGGGGCATTTTTTATTCAGAACATATTTTGATTCTCTTGGCTCAGCTAAAGGGACATTCCCAAGTAGAATTTGGTAGTGCCACTTCAGGAAGGAAGCTTCCATGCTATGATGACTTGACTTGCAGGAATCTTTTACACGTGAGAACATTGACAGATCAGATTCCTATCTGTCACAGTGACACAGAGTTACCAACCATCCACACTCTCTGACCCCCAAAAGCCAAGGAGCAGGAATTGCAGTATTTATAAGTCATATGCTATGGAACATGCCCATAGCATGACCTTTCCAGCTAATTACACACATTGCTTGTCCTATGAGAGCCAGTGAATTGGGGACATGCCTGAGTTTTGTGTTCATTATACAAATTAAAAATCATATTAGATAATCTTACCAGACAAAAACTTAGTAAACATTTTAAATCTTCTTTGAGTCCTGATATTGTATCCCCTCTGTACCTCCCTCCCTCCTCCCCTCACAATTTCACCCTCCCTCTTCTCACCTGTGTCCCTCTCCCAGTCCACTAAAAAGGGAGGTCCTTCCCCCCCTTCCCTCTGATCCTAGTCTATCAGCTCTCATCAGTAGTGGCTGCATTGTCTTCTTCTGTGACCTGGTAAGGCTGCTCCCCCCTCGGGGGGAGGTGACCAAAGAGCAGGCCAATCAGTTCATGTCAGAGACAGTCCTTGTCCCCATTACTATGGAGGCCACTTAGATAATGAACTGCCATAGGCTACCTCTGTGCAGGGGTTCCAGGCCATCTCCATGAGTGGTCCTTGGCTAGAGTATCAGTTTCAGAAAAGACCCCTGTGCCCAGAATTTTAGGATCTGTCGTTCTCCTTGTGGAGCTCCTGTCCTCTCCAGGTCTTACTATCTCCTATTTCTTTCTTAAGATTCCCTGTACTCTGCCCAAAGTTTGGCTATGAGTCTCACCATCTGCCTCGATACCCTGCAGGGTAGAGCCTTTCAGAGGCCCTCTGTGGTAGGCTCCTGTCCTGTTCCCTGTTCTCTCCCTCCTCCGATGTCCATCCTCTTTGCCTTTCTGAATGGGGATTGAGCATCTTAGCCAGAGTCCTTCTTCCTGATTAGCTTCCTTAGCTGTACATATTTTAGTATGTTTATCCTATATTATATGTCTAGTATCCACTTATGAGTGAGTATATACCCTGTGTGTCTTTCTGCTTCTGGGATATCTCACTCAGGATGATCTTTTCCAGTTCCCACCATTTACCTGCAAAGTTCACGCTTTCCTTGTTTTTTATTGCTGAGTGGTCTAAACCTCTGAGCCATCTCTCCAGCCCCGTTTTCTCTATTCTTAGGGAACAGCGGTAGCCATAGAAGATCTGGCATGGTTGAGATGTCTGTGTGTGAGTTCTGAGAAAGGGGCAGGGACCTTACCGAGGCTGAGAACTTCCCAGAATTACAATGCTGGTGAGCTGGAACACACAGAACAGACCTACTGCTTGGGAGAAGTGTCACTCGGGGTGATGAATGGTGAGTGGATCAGTGATAAGTGGACATAGTTCTGCATGTAGATGAAGCTTTAAAAATATCTTCTCCACTGTTAGATTTTTCTTTTTTTATTAATTACAGTTTATTCAGATTGTATCCCCCCTGTAGCTCCCGCTCTCCTCCCCTCCCAATCCCACCCTTCTTCCCCCTTCTCCACCCATGCCCCTCCCCAAGTCCACTGATAGGGGAGGTCCTCCTCTCCTTCCTTCTGGTGTCATCAGGAGTGGCTGCATTGTCCTCCTCTGTGGCCTGGTAAGGCCGCTCCCCCCTCAGGGGGAGGTGATCAAAGAGTAGGCCAATCAGTTCATGTTAGAAGCAGCCCTGTTCCCATTACTATGGAACCCACTTGGACACTGAACTGCCATGGGCTACATCTGTGCAGGGGTTCTAAGTTATCTCTATGAATGGTCATTAGTTGGAGTATCAGTCTCAGAAAAGACCCCTATGCCCAGATTTTTTGGTTCTGTTGCTCTCTGAAGCTTCAAGTTGGAAGGCACTAGACCACATTCATTTTTCCAATTCCATGGTAGAATAGTTAGAGGGGAGAAAGCTAGATTGTGATGGATAAACTCCAAGTTCCTATGGTTGTTCAAATCCTGGCAGGCTGATGGACTGAGAGAGCTGAAGTGTCTTTCTGGGTATCTGCCAGAGGTCTCCATTACTGCGTGGTGGTCTCTATAGGACAGCACACGGCAGTCATCTTTCTTCTTCTAAACCAATAGGAGAGAGTGTCTATTAGTATAGCATTCGTTATGCTCTCAGGGAACAGCGAAGGAGTAAAAGCTAGGCATTGATGTTGTGTTTTATTGGTTGGACCAGGTCACATGTCCCATCCACAGTCACATGAGTTACATATGGCTGTGTCTATCAGGAGGAACAGGTCCTAGGGGCAAGTTTCAACTCTGTCCATCCAAACTGTATGTGAAGAACATTATGGATATTGGGAAACCAGTATCTTCAATCTTACTGTAAAGTTCATAGTAGTGATATTTTATAGATGAGGAACTTGACCTTCTCAAAGATGAAGTGATTTGCAAGCACAAGCATGTAGAAATATGCCCGAGGTTCAAATATAGATCACAGCAGGAGATATTTCTCCTACATCATCTTTCTTTTTTGGAAAGATGAAGGATAACTCCAGAGCCTGGCGCAGAAGTAGGTAGCTGGTCTGTTTTGGCCTCTGTGCTCACAGCACAAGCATCCTTGTTCCCTTCTGTGAGCATCTCAGTCGTCTCTTCAAAAAGCTGATTCAAGTTCGCCAGCCTTAGATTTGGACCACCAAGTGAGGATGATTCTTTCTAACTCCCACAAAACCAACCTTGAGAACTCAGGGCTAGAGTCTTAGTGTGTCAAATGCTTGCTATATAAGCATGAGGACTCGAATTTATTCCAAACACCCATGTAGAAGCCAGGTGTAGTCTGACATGCCAGTAATCATAGCACTGGTGAGCTGAAACAGGTGGGGCCAGGAGACTTGCTGGCCAGCTAGTCTAGTCAAAAAGGTGAGGGTTTGCTTGTGGGGTACCCAGACTTTGGAAATAAAATGAAAAAGGAACTGATGAAGTTGTTCTGAGGTCATGAACTAGCTTCCATGTGTACCCACGCTGGAAAGTGGACTCACACATACACATAAACACACGTGCATCACACACACACATAAGCACACATATGTATACACACACATGGGTAACACTCATGTGGGGCAGAGAGAGAGAGAAATGTAGAGAGAGAACTGGGGTTGAATTTTGTGAGTGTAGAGCCTGAGAAGTCAAGCTGGACCAAGAAATCACTTGCCCCTTCAGACTGCATCTCCTATCTGACTATAATCTTCCTTTTAAAGCACTGTTCACCTCTAGACCGTGCCGTACATCTATGAGATGGCCAGAAGTCTTGAGCTTGCCTGCCCGGTGGCTGTGTGTATCACACAAAATCCCCACGTGTCTATTTCCAACACTGATCTTAGGGGCCAAAGACGTGACATTCTGAGCTACTGTGGAAGGGACCCCGTGCCAACTGGGATTCAGAGGGTATTACTTTTCCTTGGGGATAAAAGTGGAGGTCTTTGTCATCTCCCTGCCAAGGTCTGTGTGCCTGACAACCAGGAGCATGGAGGTGCATGAAGGTGCTTGGGGAGGGCGAGGAAGCAGCTGTGTGTGCAGATATATTGCTTGCCTGCCTGCCTGCCCTTAGCATCACAGTCTCTTCACTAGTCCCTCCCTTCATCCTCTGGACCACAGGCTTGCATCTTCCAAATAAAGCCTTGTTTTGTTTTGGTTTGTTTTTTCAAGACAGCGTTTCTCTATTGGCTGTCCTGGACTAGCTTTTTAGACCAGGCTGGCCATGAACTCACAGCAATCCACCTGCCTCTGCCTCCTGAGTACTGGGATTATAAAGGGAAGTGCCACCATGCCCAGCTTTCCAAATAAAGTCTTGTGTTTTACTTTCCAGTTATGTCAGGCTAACACAGAGGCCAACTACACAGGCTACTCACGTCCCAAGTTTGCTGCATTGTGGAGTGGAGCTGAATTCCAAAACTGAGAAGTAATACATTTAGGCCCAGTAAGGACTGAGAAGGACCACTTCATGAATGCCATGCTCACAGCAAGACTCAAGGGTGGGATTCAGCAGCTGTGATTTCAAGGCAAATGCTTTTTGTGTCATAATCAAAATGATTAGCTTCAAGCATTACTGAATAAATAAATAAATAAATAAATAAAACTGACTCATAAAGCATGGATTGATGCTGCATTTGGGAGAAGCAGATGCTAGCTTGTATACAGGGACACAGGCAAAAGAGATGCTCTGCTGAGCATCAATCTTTATTGCTTTAGAAGAAGATGACAGGAATCACTCTTTTTTCAACACCCTGGGCATTCTTTTGTCAACATAGCAAACGAGAACCAGACAAGTTGGAGCTGGAGAGTGCCGCTTGTAAGCAAGTGGCTCCTGGACCCAGGGAGAGACAGCAGCCACACCTGCAGAGTGTGTTCCCAGAATCCTCGGATCTTAAATAATTCAGGCTGGGCCACTGCCCCTGGGAAGCTGGTTTCCTTTAGGCAAGATTTTTTTTTTTTAATCATACAGCCTAATCTAATACAGAAGTCGGATGGAAAGGGATGAGGGAGCTTGCTTTGGAGCCATCCATCCATCCATCCATCCATTCACTTACTCGCTCATTCATCCAACAATGCCAGTAGCCTGTCCTGCAGCAATGGAAGTGTTCAATGATGCAGAACACTGTGGGTGCTGTAGTCACTATTCCCCTGTGGCCATTGCGCGCCCGCAGCACGGCAAGAGCTGAATAGTTTATTTTCCTTCAACTGATTTAATTCTGGATAGCTACGAGAGACTGGAGGTTGTCTTCTGGGGTGGTGCAGCACCATGCTAACTTATGACAAAAAATATTGACTGAAAATCTTTGAAGGAACTCCCGAGAAGCTGTTTCATAAATATTTTTGAGGGGAAGTGGATACTTGACACATTTTCTCAAATGACATGAAGGAAACAAACTGATTTTGCAAATGATCATAATAAATAAATTATAAATGATTATTTATAAACAAACAAATAAATAAATAAGATCTAGGTTTTGTAAGTTACATGTAGTGAGCCTGGAAGATGATTCAGCAGTTAAGAGCATGAACTGCTCTCTCAGAGGACCAGAGTTCAATTCCCAGCATGCACATTGGGCAAATGACAACTATGTGTGACTCCAGCTTTGGGGGAAAAAAAAATCTGACACCTTTTTCTTGCCTCAGTGGGTACTATGCTCATGTGCCCAAACTCACCCATACCCACATACATAACCGTACATAATTAAAATAATACAATGAAAATTTAATAGGATATTCATACAATCTCATGGGAATAGATATGTACATATTTCCAGTGGAAGAATAATTTTTATTTACTTGTTTATAATTATAGTTGAAAGTAATTTAAAATGTCCAAGGCCAATCCAGGATTCTCTTCATAGCAAATAGCTATTTGTGCTGAATCGGGGATGGGATCCTGACAGAGAGCACAGAAGGATGAACAAGGTATTCCAGAAACAGCTTTGTGGTGCACAATGGATCAGACAAGATGGGCCTGGAGATGGCATGGGAGGCAGAAGGAATTGTGCATTATCTCCATCCCAGACATGCAAAGGCACGTATTCTGCTCATTTGGGTGATAAAATGTATTGTAGAAGCAGCAGCCACAACAGTAGGATTTCTGCTGAGACCACGTAAGCCTTGTTCTCAAGTTGTTACTTCGTCCTCTGCCATTCCCCAGGAGAGGAGTGGTGGCTTTTTCCAACAGGAGATGGTTGCCTGATAGCCTAGGTGGGAACACAGGAAACCAAGGAAACGGGAGTTCGTGGAGGTGTTCACGCTGGAGATAGACTTGAAACACCAGTAAAAGGCTGTAGCTAGTAGTGGGGCTGGGCTGGGACACAGGGATTCTTATCTGAGAATCTGGCCCCTTCTGGCTGGGGATCCAGAGAGAGAATGAATCTGTGAATTATTAATGACAATGCTCGCTGGCAAAACAGGAAGGAAAATGTGTTCATATATGTACTTAGTAAAGCAGGTAACTTACCATAGTACGTTTTAAAATTAGTATTTTCTCTTCAAAAATGGTTTGTTTATGTGTATGTTTTTGTCTATGTATGCTGTATGTGTATATATGTATATGCATGTGTGTATATGCTGTGTGTACGTGTGTGTATGTGTGGTTTTGTGTGTGTATGTGGTGTGTGTGTATGTGCTATGTGTGTCATTCTCTGTGTTTATATGCATGTGTGTGTGCTGTGTATATGTGCTCTGTGTATGTGTTTTGTGTGTGTGTGTGTGTGGGGGGTGTGTCAATCTCTGTGTTTATATGCATGTGTATATGTTTGTGTGCTGTGTGTATGTGTTGTGTGTATATGTGTGTAAATGTGTGTGTGTGTGTTGTGTGTATGGATGTGTGTGTGTTTGTCTGTGAGTTTGCCAGTGTAACCCAGTAGAAGACATCAGATGCCCCAGAGCTGGGTTTACAGATGGTTATAAACTACTCAATATGCCTGTTGGGAGCAGAGCCCAGGTCCTCTGGAAGAGCAAGAAGTGTGAAGAGCAAGAAGTACGAAGAGCAAGAAGTGTGAAGAACAAGAAGTAATCTTCAACACAGAGACATTTTCCAGCCTCCAAACTAATCTTTCTTATTCTACCAAGATACACAGAATTTAACTCTGAGGAAGAACCTTTGGTTAGGAAAAGATATTTTCATTAAAGGATATGAATTAATGCAGTGTCCAGGGCACACAGTGATGACAGGCGAATGCGAGCTGTGTGGCTTCTGTACCCTGGAACCTAGAAAAGGAACCTGTGTGAGCATCACCTGTACCCTATACAGATACAGAAACTCTCCCTTGTCTGGTGTGGGTTCTGGGAACTGAACACAGGTCCTCTGCAGTAGCAATGCGTGCTCATGACCACTGAGATACCTCTCCAGACCCACAGTGATGATTTTCTAAGAGGAGGTCTGGCCTTGCTTGGTCCTGCAGTTAAGTCTTTCAAAGGCAATGTGTTCAATTATTTGGTTGCCAGGTTGTGGCGCTATTGGGCAGAGGTTGAACCCTTAAGGATTGAGACCTAATGGAAGTCATCAAGGATAAAGGGATGTTTGAGCCAAGCCCTTTCCCCTTCCTCTTTTTTTTTTTTTTGATTCTCAGCAACCTTGAAGCATGAGCAGCTTTGTATCAGCCTGTGCCCCCGGCTATGCTGACTGACCTTATCACACATTCCCCATCAGTGGACCCAAACAGCCATACACTCAAACTGTGAGCCAAAATAACCTTTCTCCTCTTCATCAGTTGTTAGCTCCAGGTATCTGTGACAGCAGTAGAAAGTTGACAGATGACAGGACACTGGTGGATGACTATCAGAAGGTGCCCTAGAGGTGCTTAAAGATCAGGATGTTGCAAGGCTTGGTGTGTGGGTGTGTGTCAGGGAGAACAGCACACACAAAGGCCCTTCAGTTACAGATTATCCAGCTTTGTCACTGTCTTCAAGGAGGGAGACATACTTCCATGCTCCTGAAATCTGGGAGCAACCAAGTAGCAAGCGGCTGCGGGGCAAGCTGGGAATATCCAAAGGCCAGTACTGAGAGTGTTCAGTCTTGTGGTTGGGGTTAGGGACGTGTGTCCTGATCATCAGGATCATGCCTTTCCCATAAGGTGAAACAGTAAAGCAAGTGCCACCCCTTTGAAAATCTAAGTCATGATGACCTTGAACACATTGTTAGGTTATTTAGTAACAGGCCCAGGGGACTTAGGAGTGGACTGTCTCCTGCAGTCTCAACAACTTGTAGACCAAAGACTAGAACTATGAGACTTTAATTACTGATCAGAAGAATGGAGGCTGAGTCATGTCTCTGGTCCCGGGAGGAGACATGACATCCTGAGCTGCCTGGAAGGTCAGCAGCAGATGCTTATCTAACCTGGCTGCAGGAGCCCTAGACCTTACAAGATTACTGTCCACTGGTTTTCTGATAAAGAAGGATACACCATTGCACTTATCTCTATGAGCTATTCCAAAATGGCCTGTCAATCACCTGGACAAGAAAAAGCTGCCTGTTCTAGAGGCATTCAAAATGGTATAAATGTTACCTAAAACAGAGGAAACAATTGTCGCTTTGGCCACTGTCCATGCTCACCCCTTGAGAGTCTATTTCACTGTTCTCTGCAGTGACTCTGTCTCCCATGCTGTGTTCTGTGTATCTCCTCTGAATTCTCTATGGAGATGACAAAGACTCATGTCTAGAAAAGAGTCCAGAGAGAGATCCCGGCATAGAAAAAATTTTCTAAAACCTATGACAAAGTGTAAAAAGATAGGACCCTTTAAAAGTACAAATGGTTTGCAAAGGGGAAGAAGCCAGCTCTGAGGCACGTGCATTGGAATCCAGGTCAGCTAAGGTTTGCTCTTGCAGAAGGCAAACCTCTGCATCCTGTGCTCATGTGACTTTCCATTGAGACAGCTGATCTCAGCGCTCCAGGGCCAAAGGCACAGCATGCATGGTTGCTTCCTGTTAATTCTGCTGGAAACTGCTGCAAGGGTACAGATCTGATTTTCTCCCGCCCCACTGTTGAAGTCTAACTCACAGCATTCCTAAATGAGAAAGTAACCGCATCTGACATAACTTTCATTTCTTTCTTTCTTTTTCTCTTTTTTTTGAGGGGGTTAACGTAGGACCATGGTCTCTGGCGTGACAATGGGAATGTCTCAAGGGAGAAGTGGCTGTCCTTACTATTAAGGCCCCTAAAATGAAGCTGGTTGGGGAATAAGAAGTTAGGATGGGGGAGGCTGGTTGTAGGTCTTGGAAGGGTGAGCTCTTTTCTATTTGATTCTGAAAGGTGGGTGCTGAGAGCTTCCATGGGAGGTAAAGGAAAGTGCTTTCTCTTGTATAGAAGCAAGCTAGGATTTCAGCGAGCAGTGCAGGCAGACCAGGATCCCAGAAAGGACATGGTGGATCTGAGTCTGTAAATGCTGTAAGCTGTCAAGCTTTGAAGGCCCAGAACTTGTTCTCAGACATTTATTTGTTCTCATACACTCTTAGAATATTGCTCCTGTGGGGAAGGAGCCTGGTGGCTGGAAGTAAAATAGGAAAATCAAAAAGTACTATTGCCTGAACCTACATAAAGTAGAGAAGAGCCAGGGGATGTGGGGACCCTTGCTTTGTAGTGTGGCCTTTCACTGTTGCCCTAAGTAGGAGAGAGCTAGCCAAAGCAGTAGGAAGGGGAAGACAGAAAATGCATAGAATTTCCAGAAGAAGGTGCTGAAACGATGGGGTGTGAGGCCCCCAGAGCAGGTTTGGAGTGCCAGCCAGGCTGTCATTTCTGATGGCTCATTCTGAAGTGGGTTGGGAGATAAGCTTGAGATGTAAATAGGCCATGTCGCTGAGTGTCTTGCGAGCTGTGTGGAGAAGTTTGCATATGGAACAATGGACTAATTTTAAATAGAGGAACGGAACGACACAGTCAGATTTGGGTTTTCCACAGATTGCCCTAGTTTCATAGAGAGAACAGAGCAAAGGCATATTTTGTGGCAACTGTAAAGAAAGCATGTTCTAGGTCAACCATAGTAAAGTGAAAAAAGAAAAGGTAGGCATTCGTTGTGTAGGGTGTGGAGGCACAGAAACAAGGTAAATTTGGTAGCTGGGTGAGGAGGTTTCCAGCTCACATGCTTGTCTACAGCCAGCTTAAACTGTGGGCATCATCTTGTTAAAAGGGGAGAACACATACTTTCGGTCAAACTGCAGACTTTCCTGTTTAATGTAAGTTTATGTCTGGGTTGTTCAAACATTCCTCAATCCATGCTTACAATATGGGGAACAGATTTCATTTCCTATTTCAAGGCAGAATGTGTAGAAATTGAAGCAAACTTGCAGAAAATGAACAGGGGCATGCACGAAAGGGGAACTGGGTTTTCTTGGTGAACTTTTAAAAGGGGCCATAGTAGGCTAAATGGTTCAGGAGGTGAAAGACTCAAATTTATCTAGAACATCAATCTGAGTCTGTTATGTTTGGAGGTTAGCATCACAAAATCCCTGAAAACAATTCTTTTCAAGTGTTTAAAGTATTCCTGGGGAGGAACGCTGCTCAGTTTGGTTTCTCTAGGGAAGGCAGATGGATGAGGACTGGCTGGGGTCATACCAGAGTCAGTGTTTTCATTTAGTGAGCAGGAAGAAGGACCCGTTCGTGAATTCCCACTAACACCACTGAGACTGCCAAGAGAGGACAGTATTGAGGTTGTGCTCGAACTGTCTTCAGATACTTCCAGCTTTCATGGATGCTTCAAGAAGTGCCTCATCTTGGAGAGGAGATGGGGGCTTGTGACTTCAGAATTCTACTTGTCTCAGAAATCCTGCCCATCCCTTGTGCTGTGAGAACCCTTGAGATTTGCTGGAAAGTGGAACTGAAGCATCTCTATAGGGAGAACAGCTCTAATGGAATTTGTTGTCACAGGGAGAATCGTACCATACTTGAGATGGTCTCTTACTCTTTTGGAAAGATTATGCATTTGACCTCTGAGGCATTAATGATGCAAAGAAAACTGTATTACATTATATTTAGATCCTACTGATATGTAGGTTATAATTAGCTGCGGTAAAGTAGATGTAAAAGTTGTTTGTGATGTCTTATGGAAATCATGAGGGTTTGATGCAGCTGTAGAACACGTGGCCAAAAGGTATCAGCAACCCACTCTAAAGCAAGCTTCAATTTATTAAAAACAAATCTATAAATACAGTATCCATATGCAACAGCCATCTCTTGGTGGCCATCAAAGATGTGTCTCCTCCCTGTATGTTTCTACAATGCTTCCTCTACCTGTGTTCTGCCCCCAGTGATCGTTATAGTGAATACAGTGGTCATCACTTGGCCTCTCTTGCTACTACATAACCTACTATGTATCTTACTGAACCTTCCAACATTATTACCTTCTGCTTTACCTTGTGCAAATTAGTATTTAAACATCCCATGCTGGATATAAGAAATTGTCCCCCCCAAAAAAATATGGGAGATCAATAATGAACAGCAGTATTTAGTCACTGGATCTAGTGAGGCCAAAATAAGACAGTTCTACAAGGAAGTACCGCAAAATCAGACGTTATGGTGGATGTGAGTGTGGTAGACAGAGTGAACAAGAAGGAGTGAACTCGTGGTCCAGCTTGGGAAGACATCCCTTCTGCAAAGCATTTTTTTCAACAACTAACAAAAAAGAGTGAAGAGGCCTGGACACAGCATCGCGTTGGAGCACTTGCCTATGGTGCACAGATCCAAGCACTGGGAAGAAGGAAAGAGAAACACTTAGGAGTGCGTGGCCCACTTTTTGCATCCAGAGGACACAAGAAGCAGGATGTCGGCTCCCTGGGAGCAGCCTTTCTGTTTGTGTTGTTCACTGCTCTGTCCCTAGCACTTAGAACCGCATCAACCGACAACATACAGTAAGTGCCTCTTGCTTCTTGCATGAATTATTAAAATAGTCAAATAAGATGCTGTCATAGGTTTAATTCATTTTCTAAAAGAGCCATTTACAGCCCATGTTGTAGAAAGCATTATTTAATTCTCTCCCTGCCCCCAACTTGAACTTCTTTTTCAGGACACTCCTAACTTTTCTAAGATCATGAAACTACCTCATTCTAACCAGTCTGACTTCTTCCTATTGGCCTCAGCTCTGTGTTTTCTGATGCTATCTTCTGTCTTGAAAAGCAATCAACAAACCTGAACAAGAAAAGAACAAAAGTCACCTCTAGACACTCAAAATGGATTAACCCTGGAAACACACCCACTAGCCACACTAGCCAGTTCAGACCGCTGAAGCTTTTGTTTTGTAGCAGGGGGACATTGAAATACTAACAATCTCAGTGGCCAGCGAGCGAGATGGCTCAGGAGCTAAAGGTGATCCCTGTCAGTTATCCTCTGACCTACGTGGGCTTGCCACGGTATGGTTGAGCCAACATACCTATAAGGAAACATGCACACACAAAACAATATTTAAATAAAATATTTAAAAAGATATTCTGTAGATGATACCACATGAGGTATGATCCAATTAGATACGTTATCTGGATTTGGAGGTGTGCTGTAGATCTGGCTTCAGTGGGTTGGCATTTTATTGTTATATCAGACATCCATTGAAGGTGTCCTTTCCTAAGAGAGTCTGTCTGATGATACATCACCGATAATATCAGGGGATTTATTTAGATTTGATGGTGGTGTTGTTATAGTTATGCTTTTTAAATCTTTGGCATTAGGTAGACAGACTATTACCCTCAGGTGGCAAGCCCTGATGCCTCAGATTTTCCCTTCAATAATCAATAAGCAGTGGTAGGGTTAGATTTATGAACTACCCTTTCTACTAGTACAATGCGTTTAAAAATTTCTATTTACAAGAAGTTAGTGTAAATGCTGAGAGTAACATACTTAAACAGAGCGCTGGAGATGACATCATCAGTTGTATCTGTAGTCTAACCTAGCTCAGCTGCCTATTCCTAAGAGAAACCCCACTGATAGGGCAAGAATGCACAGTTATCTGCCTCCTGCCTTTGTAAGATCAGAAAGTTAGTGGTGTTTGTTCAAGCTGATATCACCTTCTAGGGGGTCGTGAGCATGAGACAAGGAAGCAGACACAGGCCCTAGCTTGGCACACCAACTTAAAGAAGTTGTATTTGGATTGAGAAGCAAAGGAAGACGAGGGCATTTCAAAAGAGGGACAGAGATCATTGAAATGTTCCCTGGGAATATGGTCCAATGAAGAAAGCAGGCATCAGCTGGGAATTCTGCTCTGGCTTTTCAATTCTTCAGATCGGAGTCATGCCGACTTCTGGTACTGGGTGAGGCAGGGATGTTTAGATAGGAAGAACCCAGAAGGTGGTGTGAAGGCACTACAAACAGGCTGTGAGCCCGGGAGGCTTATAAGCCAGGGGAGAAGAAAAGGAAGCGGGAATGTGATTCAGATACCTTTGGCTCCCACAGATGGTCGAGAACAATTATATCTCCCCCAATGCTGGTCAGATGAGAAAGGCAGCTGAGGCAAAGGAAAAAAAAAAACCCTGAGACGACACACACACACATACACACACAAATATTTAATCATCCCAGGTCTGTGTACACACTACTGAACTTGTACTTGCTTAAAAACAAATAGATGCTACTTCTCAACAACACAAGATTAAATCTCACATGCACATATGCTAGCTAAGCCACAGCTGTGTTTTGCCGCCTCAGACCAGAACACAGCAGGCGTTTTTTCCACACCATTTCAATTCTAAAGGAACAAAGCAAAACACAGAGACAGAGCAGGAAGAATGGACAATAAACCACATGTTCACATCAGCTTTACACAGGGCCAGTTTATACAAACCCAAAGAAATAGATGAGGCCTGGCTGCATCTCTCCCCTGCTCTTGCCCCCGACTACTTATAAAATCACTCAGAATCATGTTTTCCAATATTCGTCAAGACCTTCAAAATGGCCAGTCTATACTTTCAGGTATGATTTTATAACTAGAGAATAACTTTGGGGGTCTGTGAGGGGAGGCTGAATTCTCTGCTAGGTGGCCAGGGATGAATTATTCAAAGCCTTTATTTCCTCGTGGTACCGGGAGACAGTATCAGCCGCTTTGCAGGCACTACAGACAACAGAGTCCTGCTTTATATGCCAAGACTGAGTGGTTATAACTCTGGGGCTCAAGAAGGCTTACTTCTGAGTGATGAATATAGATGCATAAATTCTTCATAACAAAATGGCCTTGGGAGCTCATGCCAGGCTCAGGGCCTCTTGCAAGATGGTTATCTAGTAAGTGCTAAGCGAAGTGTCTTGGTTAAAGGAGAAATTATGTGTGTACTAGGTTTGGTGAGCAATTGGTGAACTCGGTTGCCCTTTGATTACATTTCAGTCATCTAAGCCTTGAAAGCCCATCACTGTGTGTGTCTCTCCCCCTTTCTCCCTCCACCACAAGAAGAGACTAATATCAACTGCTAAAAAATAAATGTAGGTACCAGGTCAAATCTATCCCCCATGTGAAGGGATGACGTGATTGAAAGTCATGTTTCCTTTCAAATGGAAATAGAAGGTTGATTTGTTTTGTGCTTTTCTTAAACAAAAATACCCTCCTCTCCAAATGCCAGGGACCCCATGTGTGCATAGCAGCTCCTGTAGGTCCAGCCTGCAGAGCCAAGCTGCAGAGGGAGGGGACCACCAGCAGGCAGCTATGTTCTAATGGTGTCAGGAAGGCTATAAGTCATGAATATTATGCGCAGCAAAACGAATGGCTCCCCAAGGAGGCACCCATGCTTAGTCTTTGGAACCGTAAACATGTTTTATTCCACGGAAGGGGGAAGTTGACAGATGGGAGAAGTTTATAGACCTGCAGATAGGAGGATTTCCCTGGATTACGGGGGCGGGCCTCCTCTAATCACATAGACCCTTAACGGCTAAACAGTTCTCACCAGAAGAGATAAGACGGAAGGAGAAATTGGAGATTCCAGACAGGAGGAGAGCTCCATCTCCTGCTGTTGGTTTGAAGATGGGGACAGCTGTTGGTAGGGCTTGCCTCCTGGAGCCAAGAGAGGCTCCCAGCTGAGAGGCAGGAAGAGAATGGGGCCTCAAGACTTAATTCTTGCAACATCTGACCAGCCATGGATTTCTTCCCAGAAGCCTCCAGATAAGAGGCCAGCCAGTGGGACCTTGGGTTCGACCTTGTGAGACAAGGGAAGAAGAATAATCAGCATCCATTATCTGGACTTCTGACCTATAGAATTGAGCATGCCACACAAACACTGGCCCTAATTATGTGCTAATTTATTAAAGGGTCAGTAAAATAGAAACCGGAGTACAGTATGCAATCCTGAAAAAAACCTGACCTGGAGGGTGGGGGTCTTCTGACAAAGCAGTGACCCCTTATGAAAGAACACAGGAAAGAAACACCAGAGACATGGAAAGTGGTCTGAACATTTTTGAGACACTTGTAGAAAATGGAAGTTTTGGTGGTGATGTTGGTGGCGGTGTGGCTGAGTGTGTGCATAAGAAAGCATCTGAAGCAAAGTTTACAAAGTAGAGCATCAGGGATTTTCAAAATGGCTCAGAGGATAAAGTCACTGATCTTCAAGTCTGAAGACCTGAGTTTTGTACCCATGGAATCCACCTGATGGAGGGAGAGAACTGAATCTCACAGGTTGTCCTCTGATCTCTATGTGCTCTCTTTCTCTCTCTCTCTCTCTCTCTCTCTCTCTCTCTCTCTCTCACACACACACACACACACACACACACACAAACCAAAAAACAAATAAAAAAAAAGATATTTGACTTTTTCTGGGTCACCCTTAATTTTGTCAAAATTTTATTTTAATTGTGAGGTTGTATCTGATGGTTGCTGGAGTCTAGGGTATACAATCTTGACTTTAAAAAGATTTATTTTTATATTACCTGTATGCATGTTTTGCCTTCATGTGTGTCTGTTTTCCACATGTACCCATGCACTTCTGCCAGCAGAGAGCAGAAAGAGCTTCAGAGCTCTTAGAACTGGAGTTACAGGTAGTTGTAAACTACCATGTGGGTGCTGCAAATTGAACCTCGGTCCCCTGTATGAGCAGAAAGTGCTCCCAATCTCTAACATCTCTCCAGCCCCTGGTCCTGACTTTTAAGATGAGAATTCCCTCCTGGTTCATCTGAAATCCAGGTTGTTAAAAATACCAGTTACTTACATCTAGGCAGGAACTTCCACCTCTCTTGGGATCTAGGGCTCCTTCTCATTAAAGAGAGTTACCATGCCAGACCTCAATGGGTTCAAGCAATTCAGAGTATTTGCATCCCAGCCTTTGGACATGGACCTTCTGGGAAGCTTGCAACCGATGGCAGGGGCCTCCCATTTGACATTTGCCACCTCCAAGCACCGGGACAGCAGTTTTGCTCAGGGTCAGTAGTTTCTCATTCTCCCCGTGGTTATCACTACTGAGGTGCACACTCACTTCTGCCTCCTGGCGACAGGTGAGAGTTGTCTCTCCGGGGGGCTGAAATGCAACTGCCTTCATGAATATCTGCTCTTTCGAAGATTAGAGTCATGCACTGTGACTGATGTTTGGACTCACCTCAGAAGCATTGCATCATTTTTTCTGCTTCGGGGTCTAGTCTGGCACCAGTTACTCTGACAAGGTCAGAAGCTGATGTCAAATGTTGCTGAGTAGGATGATGGAATGATGACATTTATATTTGAGAAAAGTAAGTAGCAATGTTCATACCAGAGAGAGACAGAGACAGATAGACAAAGATAGAGAAACAATCTTGAGCAGAGAGAAAGAGACGGAGAGACAGAGAGAGTGATATAGGAAAGATGTCCTAGGGCATCCTGATGATAGAATTTGGGGAACACGTTTTTGGTGAAGGGTGGATAGAGTCAGAGGAGACCCTGGCAGCTACTCCAGACTGTCTCTCTGTCTCTCTTTTCTCTTCCCTCCGGGTTCATCGTACTGTGCATGATTGAACACCTATGATGTTACAGGGGTAAACATTTTGACTAAAATTACCCAACTCTACAACAAAATCATTCAATTTTCATTAAAATGGCATATTCCAGAACAAATTCCATTAAGTCATTTTAATTCTTAATCTGTGTGCTCTGCACGTCATTCAACCCGTTCCCAATATTTTCAATTTTAATTTTCATTAGAATCCATTATTCTTCTTGTGAGTTTTGCAATAAATATTTTATTTATTGATTGCTTTGGTTTCTAAAAAGTTCTGATGGGTTACAACTTTTGCTACATGCATTTTTGTGTGGGAGTTGATATTTCTATTAAGTTCAATATTTCTGGTAACAAAGACTAAATTCTGAATTCTGCCAATGGTTTATTCTATTAGTCAAAATGACTCATGAATTTTATCATTTGGACTTTTTTCAGGCCATTTTTACTTTTATTTATTTTTTTCCACTGCTAATGTTGTTATATACTGAATGGAAGACTGATAGTTTATATTCCTGTCACAGTTACTCTATGAAAAATTAGAGAGTAATTTGGGATTGCAGTATTGTCAAAGCTCTTTGTCTGCATCAGGATTCCTTTTTTATTTCCCAGGCAGCTTGCTCATTCTGGCATTCCTCTCTCCTTAGGCTACGCTGCCCTTCCTTTAGCCTTCCGGGACAGTCTCTGGATTTTACTAATTGATCTCCAGGTTGTAGGGAATACCACTTCAGGTGCCATTTGCATTAATAACCTGCAGCTTTGGCAAGTTTTTTTTATTCAATTACTCTTGGTTGATCTTTCACATAAGGACTAGTTCCAAGATTCCATGGGAGTTATAAATAGGTATGTTTGGAACAACATAAGATTAGTCAAGGCCATCTGGCATGTTGACTGCTGGCTCTTGTAAGCACAGCAGGTCAAAATGTATTCAGAGATGAAAGTGGTGAGCCAAAACATCCCGCTCACTCAGAAACTACGACTAGACTCTAAGAGGCAATTAAGAAAGAAAGTGAAAAGCGGGCCTCGCTTGAGCTAAGATGCGAGGAGAGTGTTCCGAAGGGGGCAATCTCGCACTGGCCCACTCTGCAGCCATGGTGCATTTACCCCTGATAATTAATGCAGAGAGTGAAGGACAGGCGCCAGACCTCGGACACAGCTTCGCAGGTTTTCCTAGTGTCTATTTTGTTAATGTGTGGTGCTTTCTAAGAATTTACGTTAATAATCACCAGTGTGCCAGTTTGAGTCTTCCTCCTTTGCCAGCAAAGAGTTCCTGGACTTGAGGGTACCTCTTTGAGTGTGTTAGCTACTTTTTGACATATTTCTAAATCTGGATAACTTCTTCCATGCGGTATAAAGCTCAGGGAAGGAACAGATATGGCACCCATCAGAGGTCATGGCTTTGTGGCCAAACCTTTTGCTGTGTTTGGGGCAAAACCTAAGTGGACTCAGGGCCAGGAGGGGCTGTGAGGAGCCCGAGGGGCACTGAGAAAACACATTTTATGTTCTTCTTCTATGTTTCCAAAACTAAATCTCAGTGTGCTGCTGGTTATTTAGGCCTAGAAAATTCTGCTGTGCTTTCCCCTTTTAATCTTCATAACCAGGATATTTGTATTGCAAATATTCAGAGCACAGACTACCCCTCCACCATACATATAATCAGCCTCCATATCCATGGGTCCCTCATCAATAGACTCAACCAGCTGCAGATGGACACTACCTGGTAAAGAAAAATACAACTGTATTGGACATATATAGACATGTTTTTAGTCATTATTCCCCAAACATTACAAGATAAGCACTATGAACATTTACAATGTATTGGGATCACTGGCATTGTGGAAATGATTTAAGGCCTGCTGGAGGATACATTGGGTCATATGCAAATAGTATGCACTCTTCTCTAAGGGCCCTGGCCATCTGTAGAATTTCCCCTTTGTAGATATTGAAGATGTAGAGGACCTTATTCTTTAATCCTTCTTCTTAAGGCCATGACCTCATTTAACCATAACTAAAAAAGCTGTTTGTTAGCTATTGGGGTTTCTGCTTACCTAAAAACATGTGGCAAAATAACCCGTACAAAGCTGTATATCCAGCATTAGCTTTTCTCAACACCTTGCCTTTCAGCAAGTCTTATCTTGATGCCTTGTGATCTCTGTCTCTGATCTGATATTACTGTGACTCTGAATCTTTATCTGCTGATATTATTATTTGTTTTAAATAATGACTCCTCTAAACTTAATGTGGATGTCTCCCACCCAGACTTGGGTAGAGTCCAGTGTGACAATATTCAGAGGTATGGTGCTTGGTATGGTCATGAGGGTGGAGCATTTGTATATAAAATGAGCACCTGCATTCTTATGAAAAGTTGGGGTTAATAAACCATGATAATTGCTCTCAATAAAAGCTGCTCCAGGCCTATGGATATGGATACTTACCTTCAAGAAGCCCCACTTTGAGAAGTCAGCTGGACATTAGTGTCAACAGAATTCACTGCACTCCACCTTTCACATGCTCAGTCAGTAACAGTCGTGAAGAGGTTTTACTGTAACAAAAATTAAAACATGTATTGGTTTCAACCCTAAGTGAACTCATTAATTAAAAGGCAAAGAACAATTCTCTTTTCTTTCTCCTTTCCAACAACTTCATCCCTGAAAATATGAGGAAAAATGCCCTCCTTTCTACCCACATCATCAAGTGATTCATTCCAACTGCTTGCATAGTAGAAAAGTCATATGTTTACTTGGACTGGAAGCAGCAGTTCTTGGCACATTAGTCACAGTGGGCTAACTGCTGTAAAAAAAAAAAATTGCCCTCACTCTCTAACAGTTTAGCATTGTCAAAGTTTCTGTATCTCCAGAAACTTTTGCCTTCTGCATTAGCAAAAGGCAAAAGTCATGGGGACATGGCATCTTAAACTGACTGGTAAAGAGAAAAGAGGTGAGAGAGGAGGAAGTGGGTGCCCAGGGGATGTATTTCGTGAGCACTGATAAGAAATGGGATACATACCGTGATTACTCATACTTCGTGACTAGAAAGTATCCAAACTTTCGCAGAGGAAAGCTGTAAAACTTTGTATTTACAGCTTGTAAAAAACCTTGTATTTAAATCACTGTGAAATAAGATTCTGAGCAAAGACCTCCCAATAAAACCATAGTTTTCTATATCCTTCAAATCATTTTGCTCCATAAAAAAGCTGTTTCACAGTGTTATGGTGGTCCTTTGACTCTAGTGTAGTTTCCTGTAATTTGTTGGTAGATTCAGGCTCATATATGGGGTACGCTAGAATCTTCTGGAGTGAGAAATACCTTCTCGAAAGCAGCAGCATCTAGATGTGAGCAGTGAGAGCAAAGTACGGCTCCACTGAGTGTGACTTCCGGGCCAGCTCATGCTGCAGTGATGGCCCAGGGCTGTTAAGAAGTCCTACCTCTGACAGGGTAGAGATGGTCAGTGATGGACTTGTAACTACCTAGGAGTACGTGAAGAGACGTGCAACACTCCCCACCCCTACTTAGTAGACTAGCTGAAAGTTCCAAATACAAAGGGGGTATTTTTAGCATCAGATCTGTAAAGCACATTGTACCCAAGATAGGATTTGAGTGAACTCCAACATAGAAAAGTCATTTTACAATCTGGAGCCATGTCACATGGGGAGATGTGTTAAATAATACTTTTCTTTCCAAAAGGATTGTATCTTGTATAATGAGTTTCTTACCTCAATTTTTTTTTTCTTTTCGTTAAAAAAAAAATAACTTTTGCTACAACTGCCACATTTCAACGATGGATAGGCCCAAAGAAATCACATTCCCATGGCAGATTCCTTTGTATTTGATCTTTGATCTAACAGAACTCTGTAAGCCTTTGGATTCTGACATAGTGTCTATATCAAGGTCATGGTCACCAGAGTTTAGTTATGTGAAAAGGCCTAGTACAACACAGGCTGCCCTGAGATATTTTTGTTTGGTGTCCTTTGTCCTCACAGATCTGTCAAGGGGCCCATGGACAGGATTGCTTGACTAACCAGCTCAAATAATTTGCCTAAAAGCAGGTCCTAGAATATAATAGCATGTCAACCAATGGCAGCAGTCCTGTGGCCAGTCCCTGTGCATTCAACCAAAGCACAGCTTTTCTTGGCTTCATGTTTCATCCTTCTGTAGTCGTCACTGAAATCAACTCAGACAAACAGCTTAAGGATAAATAAATCTATTTTTAGCATTACTTTTTTACCTAAATAAATGTTTATTGTTTTGAGATATCAGGCTTTTGTCTTCAATATACAGTTTTTTAGCTGAAGGGCACTAAAGGTAAAATATATAAGCCAAGGAGAAAAGGCCATCAGTGTATTCTGGAAAGTAAAGCCATTTCAAGTGAAAGGCGCTTGTTACTCAGGTATGTTGACACACAGGTATCTGCTCCTAATAGTGAGTAGGTACCTTCGTAGTATGGCTTCAAACAGGATTGGTATAATAAGAAGAAACAAAATGAAAGAGGTACCTCCTCACCATCTCTTTTCAAAACTGTGCATTGTCAAAGTACAAATATTTAGGCAATCTTTTTTTGTTTAATCCACAGGACTGCACAGTAGAATTTTATTGTCTAGAAGTAGTGTGGGCCTGAATCCCAGTCTGGCTTGATAACTCACTTGTTTTGTTTTCATAGGACGATGTCCCTTCTTGCCTCTGTAAGTCTTGAATTCTGAATACAATCATGTGGACTGTATGTCTGGGAGACTGATGGCATGACCTCATCGTATACCCATATTCAGAAACATCTTTCCTGTAACTATTGTAAATGAGTTCAATTTGTAAGGGACCATTTAAAGACAAAGGCATGCTCCTGTCAGTCATGCTTGCTTTTGATGCAGAAGATGGTCCAGCTTGTGGGGCAACTGTGAGTGTGACTCTAACTCAGTTGGGAGGGATTTGATGTTTTTGAATAAGGCCTTTGCTGGCCCAGCTAGGACTTCCTCAGGCTTTGGAAGTCAGCAGAGCAGAGAGACTCATTGGCTTCCACAGCCTGATGTGATGGAGACCTCTACTGCTGTTTTGAACATGCGCCTATGAGTGAGATCCAAGGGCACCTTTTGTACCTTTGGTGTTGCCACCTTTGCACCCTGTGGAAGTGAAAATGTTCCTATTCACCCAGACATTTATTAAAAGTTAGGGGAAGTTTTCTTGCAGTCATCTACCTTCTGTGGCTCTCGCTGGACGGCCATAACAAAACTTCCTGGACACTGCAGGGCAGTTGCACATAGGCATTCCAGCAGTTGTGACAACATGCACAAGACCTCTGCAGGCTCAGAACAGACAAAATCCCAGCACAGAAAGGGGAGGTGGGCATGAAGGCCACCTACCTAAGATGCTATTGGCAGTTAGTAGTTAATGGGAAAGGGATGGTCAGTTTTCTCTAAGGGTATTGTTCCTGGTGAGGGCCATGCATGCAAGAGTAGATGATTGGCACATACTATACTTGATGGTATTCTTGTTAAAAAGAAAAGATAAAATGAGGACAGGATATTGGGTGGGTAGGGAAAGGATGAATGTGGGCAGGCATAGGAAGTGAGTATGATCAAAATACATTGTATAGCACTGTCAGAGAAGTAACAAAAATGAGAAAAAAATTAAAGGCGTTGGGTCTAGAGAGAGGTTAAGAGCACTTAGGGCTCTTGCAGAGTATTTGTGTTTTGTTCCCAGCACCCAAGTCAGGTAACTCACAGCTGCCTGTAACTCCAGCTGCAGAGTATTTGATACCCCTCTCTGGCTTTCAAGGGCCCCTGCACTCAGGTGCACAACCCACACATATAATTATAATTTAAAAATAATAAAAACATGATTTGACAAAGGAACAAGCATTTATACAGATTTGGTGAAAACTCAAAAAGCCAAAAATAAATAACAGGGCAAATACTTGTAAGACAGATAAAAAAGCCATTCGTGGAGAATCCATAAGCTGTCATGGAGGTAGGCTGATAGGAAATGGACATTACTTTTAAAACATGTAAGAGAACACACAAAAAGACAGTAAATAAGTGCAGTGGTATTCATTCTCTCTAGCAGATGAATACAAATTAAAGAAACAATGGAGAGTTCTCTAACCTCCAGGCTGAGAAAAGTATTGAAAAATATGTGTACCCGGCCAGAAGCACTGAGGAGCACTGTTTCACCTCTTTCAAAATTAGTGTTCTCTACTAATGTTAGACACACAAAAATGGTTTCAATAGCCCTAGCCTGAGAGTTTTAACAGCTGTTCAATGGAGAAATGAGGATGACAGCGAATGGGAAGCTGACCACTGTGTGCAATTTTGCATGCATGCTTGATAGACTAGGTAACTTATACTCACGTGACTTCAATATCTGTGTGGACATCTGCCCAGAATGGGCAGGCCAGAATGTGTATGTTGATGGAGCCTCAAAGAAAGCCAGCCTACTCCATGAGAGGTTTAGAATAGGGGAAGGCCGTCGTCTCCATTCCCGTGGACAGACAACACAGTTTACTTATTATATGTTGGAGATATTCAGATATTACATGTAGGTATTTGGATAGTTACAAGCTGAAGGAAACATGGAGAAATGAATGACTGGAAGCTATACTTAGGATGTGAAGCTATAATGACCCTAGAAACCTACATCAGCCATCTCTTATCTTCTCTTCAATACAAAAATGTATTGATCTTGCTGTTCCTCATCTGACTTGTCGAATCCAAGGGTTACTTAACTCATCTCAGCTTTTGTCTGTTCTGGTCAGGACTGCATTCCTTTTTCATCAACAACGCTTCATTTTATATGTAAGTCCCCATGTGATTATGCCTAAAAGCACTGGTCTCTTCTCCTCCCCTCTCCCCAGTTTCATTTGTCAGATAAATGCTGTTTCTGGTTGGAGATATTTTTCAGTGGTTACCTCCAGACTCCTCACCCTTCAGTTACCAGCATACTGCACTGAATCAGTCCTAGGAAAGTTGGGAGTGTCTCTTGTTCCCTTCAAATCCCATCCCTAGGGAGTCCCCAAATATTGTCACAAAGAACCTAGAGTTGTCATTTTGCATTTAGACTTACAGAAGGAGATCTTGTCCTACCTTCCCCTTACCTAGATGTGGCTTGTGCCCAGCAGCATTCAAGAATCAAAGCCCTGCACTGGCTTTTAGGAACCCATTTCAAAACTGCTCAAGGTGTACTTTCTCTTCCTTCCTGGGTTGGCTGGAAGGTAGAATACAGATATGGTCACTGCAGCAGCTGTTTCAAATGATGAAGTAAACATGTGAGGAATGACTCCTGTGGTAGTAAAGGTAGTAAAACACACACACACACACACACACACACACACACACACACACACACAACCTAACTGGTGAATATGGACTGCAAATCACATGTGGCCTTATCTACTCTGGACTCTCTCTACCTTAAACAAGCCCTGGCTATCTGGGGCCTCTGCTATGTGCAAATCATATTTTTTTTTTTTACACCTGTATAAGATAATCCTAGTAATTTAAGTTTCTGCCATTTGGTCTTGTCTACTTAGGTCCCTCTAGAGATTGTTTTCTTTAATTTTAGACACATCTTGTTTTTTATTTAATCCAAAACTTAAAAATATATATATTTCACTTAGAAAGTAAGCCCCAATTACAATGGAATTTTTAATGAAAAAAATTATAGGTGGTCTTGATAAGTATTCGTGACATGATAAGAAAAGGTCAAGAAATAAATTTATTTTTCTATTTTGGTTTTAATTGTGTGCACATACACACTAATGTGTGTGTGTGTGTGTGTGTGTGTATGAGTACACACACATGCATATGTGTATTTGAGGGGCTTGCAAATGAGGGTGCTTAAAGAGGTTGGAGGAGTCAAACCCCCTGGAACTGAAGTTATAGGCAGTTGTGAGCTGCATGCTGGGGACTAAACTCAGGGCCTCTGGAAGAGAAGTCTGTACTCTTAGTACCTGAGCCATTTCTCCAGCCCAGATATACGCTTCTTGGTTTTCTGTCGAAAAGCAGCCAGTCCATCTCACTTCTCACTCTCATCCTCAACTTTAGTAAAATGTAGGTAATAGATACTATTCTCTACAACCATTGGAAACCCAATTCATTCTTAAAATTTTGAATCAGTAAATAACATTTACTGACACTTGAATAGTCTTCACCGTAAACTCATGATGTTGTTAGGCTTTTGTTTCTATCTCTGTGGGTCCAACTTAAAAGCTGTGTGAATTTAAAGCAAATGTTTCCAGGATCCAGTGGAAGGAGTTCTTTCTGCAGCTAACCAATGGCTTTGAATGATGCCAAGTTTAGCTTACTTCCTATCTGGGCTATGAGTCAGCTATATTTTTGTTGTTGTAGTGGATACTTTGTTTTCCCTAGACTATTTGATTGGCTTGTCGTTCTCTTGATGGGAGAAGAAATGTGTACTTTCTCTCCATGAGGTCCAATCAGTGATCTCATCCAGCTTCTGAGTCACACTATTTATTCTTTGGATTCGATTTCACTCCATCTTGAAGACATTCTCCTTGGAGCCTGCTAGCTTCCTGTTCTTACTTTGGTTGCCATCCAAGTTTACAGTGCAGTCAACTTCCTGGTATTTGGTTCAGTGTAATTCTTGAGTTATCTCACCATTTCTCCCTTTCTGTGGTTCACTTTGCTTTGGTTTCACCTTTGTTTTGGTGATCCATGAACCAACTAGTTTCCCCAGAAAAGGCACTGGGTAATAGACTGTATTGGTGCTACGTGTCTGAAAATACTCTTTTTTCATACTGCTTTGTTGATAACAGTTGGGACTTAGAATATGGCAATGGAAACAGTCATGGGACCTTTAGAGACCACTATCTTGTTGCAGACAGACCTACTGTAAGGATTTAAGCTTCTTGTCATCTTCTGAGTAAGCTCTATTTCCCATGCAATACAAGGTAAGTTGTATCAAATTCCATTTCTCTGTTCTACCCTCATTCTGATTTTGTGAGGTTTTTAAGTATCTTAACTATTTGAGGCCCAGAATTCATCTGTTGTTTTTGGAAGTTCAGCACAGAGCTGACATAATCAAATACGCTTTGACCTAAAACATAAACTCTTTGTCTTGGGAACTGTATCTCCAATCCTCACAACCCTGAGACCCCAGTGTATACTGTATAGTGGATTACCATTCTTGTAGATCATAGACACCATGGATATTAACTTTACATTATCAATAGTGTATATGCATATTTGTGTGTGTGTGCATGTTTACGCGTGTATGCATGTGTGTGTATTGACACTCAGTATCTCCAGCTTATTTTTTGAGATGGGGTCTTTAACTGAGCCTAGAGTTCATCTGTTCAACAAGAATATTTGGCCAACAAGCTCTAAAATTCTTCTTGGGCATGAGCTCCTATGCACTAAGATTATAGGTAGCCAATACCATGCTTAGTCTTTCTTACATAGGGGCTGGGGCTCAAACTCAAGTCCCAACACTGATGGGACCAGAGCGTTAACCAGTGAACCATCTCCCCAAACAAAATTATTATTATTATTATTATTATTATTATTATTATTATTAGCATGCAAAATAACTGTGACATTTTAAAACGTACACACCAGTATAGTTTGTTCTTACCCTATCAGGTCAATTTACACAGTAGCTATTCGCCCTGATATTTCCTTTTAACTTTCCAACCACTGACCTTCACTTAGCTCCTTGACTATAAATCTCACCCACGTTTATGTTTTTGCAATTCAAGTTTTCTTTCTTCCCCACTGCAAGATGCTGTTGCAATGTTACTTACATTAGTCTTGACAGGCTTCCCCTTAAAGCCTTCCTGACCATTCCTAAAAGGTGTTGAGCACCATTTTTCCTTTTTAAAGATAATGCACCACCTCCCATGAAAGGAAACATTTAGAATGGTGTATTTTTTTAAGTTGTAGCTCTCCATAGGTTTTTTAAATTTTTTTATATTAATTACAATTTATTTTCTTTGTATCCCAGCTGTAGACCCCTTCCTCATTTCCTCTCAATCCCACCCTACCTCCCTCATCTCCTCCCTGCTCCTTTCTAAGTCCATTGATAGGGGAGGACCTCCTCCCCTTCCATCTGACCCTAATTTATCAGGTCTCCTCTGTGGCCTAGCAAAGCTGCTCCTCCCTCAGGGTGGGGGGAGGTCAAAGAGCCCTCCACTGAGAAAACAGTCCCTGTTCCCCTTACTAAGGAACCCACATGGATGCTAAGCTACCATGAGATATGTCTGAGCAGGGGTTGTAGGTTATATCCATGCATGGTCCTTGGTTGAAGAATCAGTCTCAGAAAATACCCCTGTGCCCAGACATATTTGGTCCTTGTGGGGCTCCTGTCCTCTCCAGGTCTTACTAACTCCCCCTTCTTTCATATGATTCCCTGCACTCTGCCCAAGGTTTGGTTATGAGTCTCAGCATCTGCTAGGTAGAGTCTTTCAGAGGCTCTCTATGGTAGGCTCCTGTCTTGTTGTTTTCTCCTACTTCCAATGTCCATCCTGTTTGTCTTCCTCAGTGAAGGTTGATCATTTTACCCTGGGATCTCCTTCTTGTTTAGTTTCTTTAGGTGTACAGATTTTAGTATGTTTATCCTATCTTATAGGTCTAGTATCCACTTATAAGGGGGAAATACCATGTGTGTCTGTCTGCTCCTGGGATACCTCACTCAAGATGATCTTTCCTAGTTCCTACCATTTGCCTGCAAATTTCATGATTTCTTTGTTTTTAATTGCTGAGTAGTATTCCATTGTGTAAGAGTACCACCGTTTCTGTAGTCATTCCTCATTTGCGGGATATCTGGGTTGTTTCCAGTTTCTGGCCATTACAAATAAAGCTGCTCAACATGGTTGAGCAAATGTCCTTGTGTGTACTTGAGCATCTTTTGGATATATGCCTAGGAGTGGTATAGCTGGATCATGAGGAAGCACTATTCTTAATTGTCTGAGAAAGTGTTAGATTGATTTCCAAAGTGGTTGTACAAGTTTACATTCCCACCAGCAATAAAGGAGGGTTCCTCTTTCTCCACAACCTCTCTAGCATGTGTTGTCACTTGAGTTTCTGATCTTAGCCATTCTGAGGTGTGTAAGGTGAGATCTCAGGGTCATTTGATTTGCATCTCCCTGATGGCTAAGGACGTTGAGGATTTTTTAAGTGTTTCTCTGCCATAGAATAGTGTATTTTATGACTATTCTACAGATTGTATTCTCTGGGTCTCAGTTCACAATGGGACTAAATTTAGAACATTCTACAAAAACTTAACAATGTAGATGTGTGATCTGCTCAAATGCAGGAATTCTGAGAGAAAATCTTTCAGTCTTCCTGCAGACATTGGCATATGCTAGAAGCACTCAGAATAATTATGAGAGACAGAAGGGCTCAATGTATCTTATCATCCACCCTCAAATTGTTTCAACCACTGAACGAAAAAACAATAAGGGTAAGTGTCATAGAGTAATAAGAAATGACTGAGACAATTATTTTAAATTGTAGTAAGATAAAATGAATAGTAAGTGATGTTTCTAATTCAGTGTGAACAAATAGAAAAACAAGACAAAACTAAACAAAAATCAAAGTACTGGTTTCCAGTTCAATAAATAATGGTTGTTGTTTTGAGTGTTTTCTTTTTTAATTTTTTATTTACTTTCAAAATTTAACATTTACATTTTTGCTTTTTCTAAGTCAAAATAATTTACAAGTTAAAATTTGGAGTGTCAGCGGAGTATGGTGGCAAATGCCTTTAATCTCAGCATTTCAAAGGCAGAGGCAGGTGGATAACTGTGAGTTCAGGACAGCCAAGGCTACACAGAGAAACCCTGTCTCAAGAAGCTACAACAATAACAAAATACAAAACGAAACAAAATAAAATGAAGTGTTTCTTTGGTCTTTCTTCATTAGTTTCAGGAAAAAATAGAGTTAATTCAAAACTTTTTACCTGTGGATTAACTTATGAACTTATCAGAAACTAATATTAATGTTGCTTTTCATGCTTAAAAACTTGTAAGAAAATAAGATTTGCTTCATGCTATATGATAGATCAAATTATATTTTAAAATAGGTTAAAATTAGCAATAATTATGAAATATTCAATTAGTGTCTTTTATACAGGAATGATTAAGTGAGATTTTTAAAAGAAGATATATTTAGTTTTTAAAAAGCCTTTTATTCTGATTGGCCTGCTCTTTGATCACCTCACCCTGAGTGGGGAGCAGCCTTACCAGGTCACAAAAGACGACAGTGCAGCCACTCCTGATGAGATATGATAGACTAAGATCAGAAGGAAGAAGAGGAGGACCTCCCCTATCAGTGGACTTGGGGAGGAGCATTCGTGAAGAAGGGGGAGGGAGAGTGGGTTCGGGAGGGGAGGAGGGAGGAGCTTATGGGGGGATACAAAGTGAATAAAGTGTAATTAATAAAAAAAGAAAAAAAATAAAAAAAAACCTTTTATTCACCAGAAGGGGCATAAATGCAAGTCTCTTTGGCAGTAAGTGCCATTCCCAGACATTTGAAAGATGATAGTGTAAAGTAGATGAGAGAGACAGACAATGTTCAGCAACCTCTTAGGGCCATCACCAATCCACACCCTCTTTCATTGCCTTGTTCCTTCAATGTCCCTGTGAGTCTGGAATCAGTGAAGTCTGCCTTCCTTACCTTGAAATGACTAACTGATCTAGAGGTCAGGGAGGAGCTCCCCACAAGAGTATGGGGAAGCTGGCAGTCTTACAAACAACGGGGCATTGACTGCTACTAACAATGGCAGAATCTCTTCTTGGAGATGTGGTTATTGAGTCCCCTGAGTAGGATAATTACTCAAGCCGAGCGCTTTCACTCCTTGGGCCTCTGAATGGGGGTGACTGTACATCAGCTGAGGTGAACACTTCTTCCCTTGTTCCTCTTCATCCTTCATTCTGACAACTGAGTCATCCAAAGGTAATTTAGGGTTCTTGTTCTTCTATCCTAAAATAGCCTGGCACAAGGCTGCTGCAGACTACAGCAGACACTTGAACTGTTTTTCTTGCATGATCCTTTGAGCAACATTTACATCTACTTTTTGAAAAAAAAAAATCTATTTTCTTGTCAAGCAACTTTCATACAATAGTACTGTTCTTTCTTCATAGGCTCTTCTTCAAGGGCCTCGTCACACCACTGTGTTTTACATATGACATGAAAATCAAAATTCCCAGCTTCCAGAGCTCAGAATAAGACCCACATAGCTTTCCTGTCTCTCTGACACCCCCATTTCAACATGTGCTGTCTGAAGTCATCATTTTCCACCATATCGGTCTTCTTGCCTTTTCTCGAGTCCAAAGATTGACAATGGATTTCCTTCTTAGGAGTCTTCTGCTGTCTTCCAGCAAATCATGATCAATATCTTCCCAAGTTTCCCCAGGTCGCAGATATTCTAATTACCTGTAATGTTGAGTGACTCATTTCCAAAGTAAGGAGGGTCTATTTAGTTCAACTATTGAGATATTCACATTTTAATTTAATTACAGTGATGGTTCCTATCACATGAAAATATGTAGAGAATATGTTCAGGTATCAGGAAATAGTTGAATTAAAATCCATGTAAGCTGTGCTTTGTGACCTTTCCTTTCTCCACCCACTCCTACTCCAAACTTGCCTGGGGTAGGTCCTACTTAATTTGGTGAATTTCATTAACTTTTGTGAAAACACATGCATGGGTGACTTTACCAGGTTTTTGTTTGTTTGTTTTGTTTGTGGTTTTGTTTTTTTATCTTCACTGGGATTCAGAATGCTTCACATGCCTGTTAATTTTTACCTTAGTTTTTGTTCACATGTTGCTATTTTGGTTTCTCCTTTGATTTCAAAGGTTAATCTTACAACAATTTTGATTGGCAGCCTTTAAATAGCATCTAAAAATCATCAGACAATTTTCTGACTTTCCAAGTTTCTATGAGAAATCAGCTGGAAATCTCACCCAGCAGACTGATAATGTTATTAATCAAAACCATTGATACTCTAGAACTTCTCTGTTTGTCTTTTTGCAGTTTGACTGTAATGTGTTTGTGAGTGCCTGTTTTGAATTTCTCCATTTAAACATCCTTGAGTTCCTTAGGAAATGCAGATTCATGATTCTCTACATGAAGTTTAGAAGCTTTTGCTGTTGTGCTCAGAAACTCTTCTGAGGTTGACTCCTTCACTCTGTGTAAGTAAGATGATTGTGAGGAACAAGTCTCCAAAACAGCATTTTTCTTCATTCCATTTGGTCTTTACTATTTGGACAGAATAACTTTCATTGATGCGACTACAATCTGGTGATTCTTTGAAGCTGCTGTTGAACTGAATTTATAATAGTTTCATGATAATACATTTTTAACTCCAGAACTTCTATTTGTTTATTTGCTATAATTTTGGTTTTTTTAATTGATGATCTCCATTTGGTGAGCCATTCTCATGCTTTTCTTTGATTCTCAGGCTTTTGATTATTTCTTTGGATGTGCTGATAGGAGACAAAGTATTTGCATTTTCAGCTCATCATTTTTGAATCACTCAAGGACAATATCTATATGACTTTAAAGAGAAAATTATACATGAGTTATGCTGTTTCTTTGCATGCATCATAATCCTTGTTAAAAATAGAATATTTAAATAGTATATACAACACACACATACACACACATACATATATGAAAATAAAATATCTCCCTCCCAGGATTGTTGATACTGCCGTTGTGCTTAATTTGTTCGACAAAGTCTCTATTCTTATGTGTGGCCACTGAAATCTCTCCTATGTTAGGTTAGTGGTTAGCTAACGATTATACAAGGATTTCTTTAAGTATCTTCAACTGATTTATGATCCCAGCTTGTCCAGAGGAGCTGTGTGTTGCAGTGTGCCTCCAGCATGTCAGCAACTGGTTTATAAATCGGAAGTAGTCATCACTTCCTGCTTGCACAAGATCTCAGTGCTCACCCAACATAAAAACAAATAGATCTTCTCATTTCTTTCTTGCTTTCACATCCCACTGCATGATTGTCACCTGCCTCACAAGGGATTCATAAGAAAGTTAAAGCTCATTGCAAAGTCTCACTCTCAAAGTCTCACTTTCCCTTCAAAGTTTCTTCTCTTTTTTCATTAGCTGTAATTAATGTTCTTTCTTGGACAACTATTTTTTGAAAAACAATTGCTATTGATTTTTTGAAATAAAATATGACTGTTTATAAAGCCAAAAGTTGCCGATCAGGTAATAAAGGCAAGCTCTAAGAATAAAGCTTTTTAGACAGGTCAAATGATGAACATTCCCTGTGAGTAAAGATTCACTTAGAAACCTCTACGCTCATCCTCATCCTTCCAGGGCCTGCTAGGGCACTGGCTTTCCCAGACACTGTAGTTTTAGTGCTGTCTGTGAGGGTGCTGAGAAGATAAGAGGAGAATATGAGCATGGCTGGGTAACACATCACTAGCTGATGGCTCTTATGGTCACCAGCTGCATTCTTCAGACAAATCTTCCTTGGTATCTGCAATCCACTGGAGTTCTAAGAGTTCTGAAGAAGTCTGTCACCCCCTAACTCTTCACTGTGTTCTTTTGGAGAATGGACAGCTGTTTAGGGGTCTTTCCTGAACTGTCTGGGTATGGCTTTCTCCTCTGACATTGTCAGTAATGTAAATGCGGTGGCTTTTACATTTAGAGCTGAAATGAACAGTTTCTTCCTATATGTGATGTGGGAAACCACACTTTTGCTTTCCTTTCCTATGTCAGCTCCCATCCTCTCTTCCTACCTCCCTCTGTGAAGTCACTTCACTGTCTCTCTTTACTGGAGTGGATATGGCTGAGTGCATTGTTGTGAAGTGCATGCCATCTCTGCTGCTTAGTAACCTTGGCTCTCTCCTCATCCTGTCCACTCGTTGCTAACCTAGTATTTTTCTGCTTTCTCTTCGAGTAGCTAATGCATCGGCTCATTTCCCCAGTGGGACTCTTGTGTTTCCTGCATAGAGTTTAACTAGCTGCTGCTGCAGCTGTGTTGAGTTCAGCAAAAATCTTAGCACTGTACTTTCCACCTCCTGTTTCAGTTTCGCTCTTTTGAGAATCTTTCACAAAATTTGCTCTACATTAAAAAGTATAATTTAAAACATTTTTTTAATTCTTAGTATTTTAATTTAGAGATTTTTTTCCCCCAGTGTAATTTTTCCCCCATATTGCCAGGAATGAAGTCTTGTATTCACATTTGATTCTTTTGACTTCTGTTCCATTTCCTCATCACTTCATTATGGTATCTTAAAACAGTGTCTGCTAGGGTGATAATTTATGCAAGCTAATGGTGAGCAGGAGAAAGAAATGCAAACCTGCCTTATAAATGTTGAAATGCCACATCAAACTTTTAGCACATTTCCCAAGCTTCTCCTGCCTGTCACGCACCTGGTCTGTTCTTTGCGTATGTCATCTTTACCTTTTACACACCATGTGTACAAGGGAAGAGTAGAGATGGAGATGTGGGCTTTCCTGCCACTACCTAGCCTCTTGGAGCTGGAGCTGGAAGTGAGTGCAAACCCACCTGACTCCATGTCATGCTCCTTCCTCATGGTGCCCATCTCCAAAAGATCCACAAAAATGCTTTGAGACATCTGCGAAGGATGCTCCGTTAGCCCAGCTTCCTGACATGCACTCCTCTGAGCAGCAGTTCTGTCTGAGTGCCAGAGAGGCAGACATAGGAATCAAAGTGGCCACGAGTTTTGGGGGCAGATAATTATTTCCTGTTTTTGCTTACACTACCTCCATTTCATGCACCAGACTTAACCACCTGCTAATAACAGGTGGGAGGCGTTTTGGATAACTCAGAGTCATGCATTTTAATTTTTATATGGTAGGCACACATTCCACACATGAGGAAATAATTGGAGTAGTGAGAGAAATTCTAAGATATATGTGTCAGAGATTAACAATGGCACCTGCTTTAGGTACTTTAATGGTGACAGGCAAGTTTTTTCTGGTGACACCTAGAGAAACCTGAAGTGCTCCTGGAACTTTTCCTAAAAGAAACAACTTTCTGTAAAATAGTAATAATAATAATAATAATAATAATAATAATAATAATAATAATAATAGCAGAGTACTGGTAAGAATTCTCAGTGGGTAAAGACTGCTTGCTGTCAAGCTTGCTGATCTCAGTCCAATCCCTGGACCTACAGAGTGGAAGACGACAAACTGAGTCCTGCAAGTTGTTTGACCTCCATATGTGAACTGTGGCACCTGCATGTACCTGCAGGCACTCTCACACATAAGGACATGTAGCACACAAATAAACAAACTAATTTGTCTTGAAAAAAGAAAGGTGAAGTTTTAGGGGTCTTATGCATATCATTGTGACTGAAGCTAACACTGAGGTAGTTAATACTTGAAAAGTACCAGGAGCATAAATCTTAGGTGTTTTTCATACAAACACCTAAAATAACTATGCAAAGGAATGAATATGCTAATTACTTTGATTATAGTAATCACTTCATAATATACACATATATCAAAACATTGTACCATAAATATATGATTTCCAATTATGCTTTAATAAAACTGGGAAAAATGAAACTCAAATTAATTTATCGTGCAATATCCTCTTGTACAAGCTAATTTGATAAGCAAATGTTGAACCAAAAGTAAGGAAAAGGTAAGAGGGAGAAGTGCCACTTTTATTACCAGCTTCTTGGGAAGATCAGTTGAGGAGACCAGATATTTAATGTCCCAGTTAGAATGATCTGATCAGATGGAAGAAAACAATGGAAACTTTATTGCCACCATTCTATGAAGATAGCACTTTCAGATTCGAAGCACAGCTTAACTTTTTATACAGAATTAATGTATGAAATTAATCATACAAATTTATGATAAATAAGTATTTTCTATTCAAATATTCACTCTTGCACATTTGGAAATGAAGCTCTTTGTCTGTCCCCAAAGCCCGACCTCTTCCATCTCCTTGACACTCACCTTCTTTCCTCTTGTGTCCACACTGTTGCTAAAATAAAAAGATGATTCATCCTCGTGATGCCAGAATGGAAAACTCATGTGGATTTTCTAAGTATTAAAAAACATGCTAAGTAAATGGTCAGCAAGCCGTGGAGCTTAATGGAATGCTTTCTGATGAGCTGGAGGCCTTGCTTAATCATCTCTAATGGAAAGATGAAGGCTCTGCTTCGTGCCACTGCCAATGATTGCATCTGCTGGGGATTTGATGGTACATCACTTGCCATCCTTAACTCGCCTTTATTCAAAAACAGAAACGCCAAAACAAAATGCTCACCAACCATCTCTAACTTATGCTTGTGTATCACATCCAAGGAACTGTTATTTGTGGGTCAGGGTGAGAAAGAATGATATGCCTTCAGTCTCCATGGACACAAAGCCTTCTGCAGATGGTAGCCAGGCCAAGAATCTCTTATCTCATGACCTCACTTGCAAATTGTATGTTTTCTTGCTATTATTTTTATAAATATCTGGATTTGGGGGATATAAAAATGGTGAGCAGGGAAGCGGAAAGGATTTTAGTTACTTTAATGGATAAATGGGTTAATTAAGGCTCAAAAAATCACAATTCAGGGCCATAGAAGCACCCTATCTGATGAGATATATTTTGTGAACAACTCTGAATTTCATTTATCTGATCTGTGATGTGGCAGGCAAACCCTGTCAGGTTTTCTTAGGTATTAAATCACATGGGGAGGAAATTGAAATGATGAAGCTTCTTGATTAGAAATGGCTAGTGTAGGCCATGGCGGATGGTGCACACTGGGAATCCCATCATGAAGTAGCAATCTATCACTCAGTGAGTTTGAGGTCAGCCTGTTGCATGACTACATCCTGTCTCCCAAAACCAAGACAGAAGTAGAGAGAGAGAGAGAGAGAGAGAGAGAGGAAAAAAAAGAGTATGATGCCTAGTTTTATGTCCTCTTGACACTAGCTAGAGTCGTTTTGGAAGAGAAAACCTCAATTGAGAAAAATGCCCCTACCCGATCGGCCTACGGGCAAGCTTGTGGAGCAATTTCTTGATGGCTGCAGCTGGGTTCACCTTCACTGTCGGTAGTGCCACCCTGGGTAGGTGGCCCTGAGGGGTATAAGAGAGGCTGAACAAGCCAGGAGGAGCAAGCCAGCAAGCAGTGTTCCTCCATGGCCTCTACTTTAGTTTCTGCTTCTGGGTTCCTGCATCAAGCTCCTGGCCTGATGTCCCTGTATGATGGGCTACAGCCATAGCTGAAATAAAACTTTTCCTTCCAAAATTGCTTTTGTTCGTGATGTTTTATTATAGCAGTAGAAAACCTAATTAAGACAGAAAGGGAGAGAGGGAGGAGAAGAAAAAAAAAACAGGAAGGGGGAGAGGGAAGGGAAAGGAAGAAAGAACCGGGGGGGCAGAACAAAGTTTTCCTGGAAATTAGTCACTGGTGCAATAGGTTAAGAAACAAAGACATTTGGAGACAGATCATGATAGCTACACTCTCTAAATGGGTTAGTGTCTGTTTGAATGCTTTATGAAGCTCTTTTGCCCTACTACCCTTCTGACTTGTTAAGAACTCGCCAGCAAGGCATCATCTTTAGAACAAAAAAGAAAGCACTTCCCAGATACCAATCCTCCTGGAAAATGATCTTAGACTTTGTAGTGTGTAGATCTGTAGTCAGTGCATTCTTCAGCCTTGAGTAGTTTATCTTCTCAGTTAGAATGGACTAAGGACAGGGAAAGGCTGTAAGCCAAATACTCACTATGTCTACTTGGTTCTTTTGTGATAAACTCATGTTTTAGAGGATACATATCTTCAATTTATATTGTAACTGCCACAGGTGGCGTTTTCTCAATTTAAACATATCTTGAATAGTTGTTTGCATTTCATCAATGTCATCTCCAGTACTCAAAAAATGTTTCAGAATATTGTCTTACTTGGGTCATTCTGTAGACGCTTCCCTCAGGAGCATGAGATGTCTCGGCTAGTTCTTCGGAGAGCATTTCCCTTGCATCTGTGGTGACCAGGAGCTCACTCACAGTTCAGGGTTAACTCCCTGGCAGCCCCTTATTGTACAGGCTTGAGATGACAGCATGCTTGCTATTTTCAGCCACTGTTATTTCCCATGTCTTTCATGGAATACATTGTGACATGCTTTTTCACATCTACTTTAATGGCTTCTTTGGGTTGTTAACTACTTCTAATCTTTAAAACAATTCGCTGGGAAACCTTTCCAAGTTTTCCTGGTCACATTTCTATTATTTTATTTTCAATGTTGTTCCCCTGAAGTTCCAATAGAATTGACCGATTGTATTGTTTGCTGAATTTGGCATATTAGTAGCCTCTAGGACATTGACCATACTGCTAGCCTCTTTTTCTGTACTCTTTCCACTTGAGACAGATGGACATGTTTAAGTTTTTCCTTTTTTTTTTTTGTTTTTTAGATTATTTATTACAATTTATTCACTTTGTATCCCAGCTGTAGTCCCTTTCCTCATCCCTTCCTAACCATCCTCCTTCCCTTTTCTTCTTCCATGCCTTTTCCCTAGTTCACTGATAGGGGAGGTCCTCTTTCCTTTCCGTCTGACCCTAGCCTATCAGGTCTCATCAGGACTGGCTGTATTGTCTTTCCTCTATGGCTTGGTAAGCTCTCCCCCCCACTTAGGGGGAGATGATCAAAGAGCCAGCTGCTGAATTCATGTCAGAGACAGCCCCTGTTCCCCTTACTAGGAAGCCCATTTGGAGACTGAGCTGCCATGGGCTATATCTGTGCAGGGGTTCTTAGTTATCTCCATGAATGGTCCTTGGTTGGAGTATTAGTCTCAGAAAAGACCCCTGGGCCCAGATTTTTTTTATTCTGTTGCTCTCCTTGAAGAGCTACAGTCCCCTCTAGGTCTATCTTCCCATTCTTTTCTAAGATTCCCTGCACTCTGTCCAAAGTTTGGCTATGAGTCTCAGCATCTGCTTTAATACCGTGCTGGGTAGAGTCTTTCAGAGGCCCTCTGTGGTAGGCTCCTGTCTTGTTCCTTGTTTTTGCCCTTTTCTGATGTCCAACCTGTTTGCCTTTCTGAATGAGGATTGATCACGTTACCCAGGGTTCTCCTTCTTCCTTAGCCTCTTTAGGTGTACAGAAGTTAAACAGCAACAAATCAAGTAATCAAGTACAGAGCTAAACAGAGAATTCTCAATAGAGGAATATTGAATGGCAGAGAAACACTTAAAGAAATGCTCAACATCCTTAGTTATCAGGGAACTGCAAATCAAAACGACCCTGAGATTTCACCTTACACACCTCAGAATGGCTAAGATAAAAAACTCAAGTGACAATATATGCTGGAGAGGATGTGGATAAAGGGGAACCCTCCTCTATTGCTGGTGGGAATGTAAACTTGTACAACGACTTTGCAAATCAATCTGGCACTTTCTCAGACAATTAGGAATAGTGCCACCTCAAGATTCAGCTATACCACTCCTAGGCATATATCCAAAATATGCTCAAGTATACAACAAGGACATTTGCTCAACCATTGGTAGCAGCTTGATTTGTAGTAGCCAGAATCTGGAAACAACCCAGATGTCCCTCAATTGAGGAATGGATACAGAAATTGTGGTACATTTACACAATGGAATACTACTCAGCAATTAAAAACAAGGAAATCATGAAATTTGCAGGCAAATGGTGGGAACTGGAGAAAATCATCCTGAGTGAGGTATCCCAGAAGCAGAAAGACATACATGCTATATACTCACTTATAAGTGGATATTAGACATATAATATAGGATAATCATACTAAAAAAGTTTTTCTTTTATCAGCTATAAAGTATGTGGTCTTGAATGAGGCATGTCATCTCCCTGCATCTGTTTTCTCAACATAAAACAAGCAAACTACCTCTAAAGGTCAAGACGACGTCTGCTCACCACAGAGTCTGCATTCTTCTTGCTTGGCACACAGCATGTCTCAGTGCCTTGGCCTTTCTTATGATTAGTGATGGCTGTAGGGTTGCCTCTCAGAGGACAGAAGGTGAGCAGAGGTGATATGTGGAGACCTTAGTTTCTTTTCTCTTGCCATGATGAAGCACCATTTATTTTCAAAAGCGACCTAGGGAAGAAAGAATTTATTTTGGGCTGTATTTCCAGAGGGATAAGAATGCATCATGGTGGGGAAGCATGGCAATACGCAGCAGACATGGCAGCCCCAGTGGGAATCTGAGCATTCATGTCTTCAACCGTGAACATAAGAAGAGAGAGTGAGTTGGAAGTAGAACAAAGCTATGAACTCTCAAAGCCCAACCCCAGTGGCAGGCTTTCTCCATTAAGGCCATGCCACCTCTCCAAAGAGCACCACCAATCGGTGACCAAGTGTTCAAGTACCCAAGTTCATGGGGAACACTTACATTTAAACAGCCATAATGGCATGTGGGTAAAAATCCTGAAGAGGTAACAGTGTGTTTCCCACATGCATATCTTTTTGCCAGCTGGCTGCAAAGGGCTACGAGGTCTCAGACTTGTAGAGCCTAAACATAGAGGAGGCCTGGGCCTTTGAGTTACCACACAAAACAAATCAAAACAATGCACCTAAATACCAGGGTACTTTCCATGCTTTCTATATGTGAAGAAAACCACTCGGCTTCTCCTATGTTATGCCACTTAAAGGCTAAAGTGAATCAACTCCAGGCTGAGATGGGAGTAAAGGCAAAACTTTCCATCGGGCTTGTTGTTTCCTATGACTCCATGACATCAGCTGCTAAGTTTAGATGAACTGGGCACTAGAACTCAGGGAAAGAAGGCAGGTGATCATGGCAGCAGGAAAAGGACTTTAAGGCTTGCGTATCCCACTGGTCAGTAGAAAGCTGACCAGTGAATTTCAGAAGAAATCATGCAATCTCTTGGCTTTCCTAATGAAGCCAACAGCAGACAGAAATCATCTCACACTGTATCGGAGGCTACCAGTACAATATCCAGCGGGTGGCAGGCTTGACACCTGCTGAGCACAACGAGGAAGGGGTTCGTTTCAAGTATTTCCTCTGAGCGAGGAGGTAACTGATTTTATCAGGCTAGATGTCAGTAGCATCTCCACCAGACACAACTTTGTCTTCAAATTTCTCCTTTTCATAGGGATACCTACCACACCATGATAGAACTTACCCAGTAACCTCTATTTAACTTTGTAAAGATCTTGTCTCCAAATAAGGTCATATTCTGGTGTATAGAATGTCAATATATTAATTTTGAGTGACAGAGTTCAATCCATAAAGGGAACTTCTAGGGGAAATTATATTGTCAAAGAAACAATTACCCCCTAGATATTTAAGAAGGAAAAAAAGTCCTTTTAATATTATAAAATAGCTCTTGGATACTAGTGTTCAAAAGTCAGGAAATATGCTTTGAAAGTTCTCTATACCCAATACTCCTGTGACCATAGACAATGATTCTATTATCAACTTAACCACAAGCATGGTCACTGAGTAAAGAGGAGAAGGGTTCTGTATTTGGAAGGTGCATCCAGTTCTAATCCTAGATTACTTCCTCAGAGCCCATCCTGAGAGCATCTGACCTGCCAGAAGGTCATAACTGCGGGCCAATGAGGACCCTGCATTGCTTGTTCTTCCTTTGCTTAGTAGAACTTGATTGAGCTTGTACAGGGCATTCTGCACTCTGTTGGGTGGCAGGTGCCTCTTCCCACTGTTTCCACTCTCAGGGAACATGAATTCTGCAGCAGTAGCCACAGCAGGCAGAGCAGCAGCAACTTGGCAGCAGTTGCATATGAGGAAGAAGCTCAGTACATCACATATCTGCTGGTTAGAAAGGCATGTGGAAAGAGTTTGTCTGCTGTTCCAGCTTCCTTGTCAGTAAAGACAACCACAGGAGTGTTTTAGTCAATGGAATGTGATTGGAAGAGACACCAAAGATTTAAGAGACAGGAACATCAACTAGGCTTTCGTTTTCCCCTTGCATAGGCAGTAGTATGCAAAAAGTCAGTTCATCCTGGGAGGCCATGAAAATGAAAAAGCACTGAATCCTTGAATTGACACTTGAAGGAAATGTCTACAGATACTAGTTATAAAGGTTTTCTTAAGGTTTATTATTATTATTATTATTTTTAATTTTATGTGTGTGGGTGTTTTGCCTGCATGTAGGCCTGTGCACCATATAATGCAGTATATGAAAGCCAGAAGAGGGCATCCTATTCCCTGGAACTAGAGTTAGAGATGACTGTGAGCTGCTGTGTGGGGGCTGAGAATCAAACCTGTAGGAAGCACAGTTTAGAATAAGCATCAGAGATACCAAGATCGTCATTGCCCCAGACGCCTAATCACCCGGAATGCAAGAGTGAAAAGCGGTCAGTCAACCTGGTGACTCTTTGCTATTCTATTAGGAGCCAACTTCCACCTGAATCTACCCAATATCTGGAGCAATGTTCAGGCCCTACTCCTGCAGTGCGTAGGGTAAAGCCCTGTGAAAGAGGCCTCATGAGTAATGCAGTAGATAACCTGTGATAATCCTTATGCTTATCACAGATTCTTTCTACAGGTCCAAACCCTGAGCTCTGTTTATCAGCCAATAGAATTCATTTTTATTATAAAGGTCACAGGTCACAAGTTCTGTGTTTAAATGTATAAGAAAAGTAAGCCAGAAGGTCAGACTCTGGAAGGCTACGACCCAAAGCTTGCAACGGAAGATGGCACCTCACCTGCTGGTCCCACCACCACCCTGCATGTGAGACTTGCAAGGGGTGGGGCAGGGATGGGACCGGAAATGCTTAGAAAAACCTAGGTTCCTTGGAAGAACAGCAGATGCGCCTTACGACTCAGCCATCTTTCTCTGGCCTCAAGTTTTAAACTATAATTTTAACAATTCTCATTCTTTATCAACCCCCAACCCTCTTTCCAGTAATTGGAGCTTGAACCAGAGCCTGGAACATTCTAGGTAAGCACTCTCATACTAATTTGAAAGAAAATTTGTTGTGTTTAGTAGATGAACATTAGAATTTGTTACAGTAGCTGCCAGTTTTCTAGTTCCTAATTTTATGTATTGTTTAGGCTTGTTTAAAACTTTAAATCCTGCCATCAGCGACATGGGCTGAGACACACTTGAAAACAAAAACTGCAGTCATTTTTTGTACCAGAAATTTCTTAGCTGCTTTGCATATTATTTATCCTTAAATATGAAAAACATTACATTGATGCTCAGGGGTCTAATAACTGCTTGCATCTGCTATTGATATTTTTCCTGGTGTTGAAAATTCAACATGGCCCAAGGAAACACAAAATTATAGGCTTTTCAGATTAAAAAAAAAAAAAGCTGACAGACCTTATATCACCATTATACAGCAAAGGAATGCAGGCCTGCAGACGCTGAATAAATTTTCTAACAACAGAGTATCAGTCAGTGATAAATACTGTACTTCAACACAGCTTTTATTCCCAAAACTGTGTCTGCACAACTATCTAAAATACAACCTGGAAAGGTTCAGCTATTTCTTTCTGCATTGCTGATCCTTGTCAGTCTCATCGCTAGAGATCATACCCACATGTTAGGTAGCCATCTACGTGCTGTGTGGTCCTGAGGAAGTCACACAGTGAGTATGAGCCTGAGGCATCTGGTCTGTTAGGCTGACATAAAAGCAGGAGGGGAAAATGTTCAGTGGGGATGAATAAGTTGTTGAGGGAGTTCAGATGTGATCATCTACCTCAAATGCAAAAACACCTGCATAAGAAATGTGTTTCTCCCAGAGTATTCTGTGCTAACTGCCATCATCACAGTGGAGACAGTTTTACAAGAGGGGTCTATGCTGTATGGGCCCTGCTCTGGGTGAGGCATGCGGCTCTCCAAGGATTACTAGACATTCTTACAGTGCAAAAATGGTACACTGGGAAAGGAGCATGCTCTGAGTGTTTGACCTGTGTTAAACTGAAGGGCTAATCTCAGACACTTTTCATAAGTAACTAACTGTGAGGATCTCTACATCAAACTGGAAGCAGCAGAATTTACCTCTTTGAAAATAGGGAGGGTGTAAGCATGGTATGACTCTGAACCACCACGAATTCAGTCACAGCAATGTTCAGTTAATTGAGCTCGAACTGATTGAAGTGACCCCGTTGACATAATGGAATGCAAATCTTCCTTGCCACCAGGATGAGCAACAAGGTCGCAAAATCACAGGGACTCTATTCGACAGTTCACGAAACTAATTTTTCAAATACATAGTCTTGTTTAGATCTTGGAAAAGCCCACAAAATTAAAGTTTATTCTTGCTCTTCTTTCACACATGGCAAGTTTTAGACTTATGGGTTCCCAATATGCAGTTTAAGATATATATCTACCTAATGAGTCCTGGGGCTGGACTGGACCTCAGAATTGATTCCAAGAATTTCAAGTTCCACGTCATCTCTCAACATATAAGATGGATTTCAAAGGGCTGGAGAAGTGACTCAGGGGTTAAGAGCATTTGCTACTCTTCCAAAGAACCTAAGTTTGGTTCCTAGCACCCACACGGGGCTTCTTACAACTATCTGCAACTCTAGGTCCAGAGCATCAAAGCCCTCTTCTTGCCTCCACAGGCAATGTGTTCACACATACAACCCCACCTTCCACACATACGTATCAGTCAAAATCTTTAATATATATAGTATAAGGCAGTCTATTTCAGTAGATGGGAGAACACCAACAAGATACAGATATGAGCAGCAAATGAAGCATTAAACTCAAGGTTGAACATCTATTTAGGAACTGATCCAGGAACAGAAATGAAGCCAGCTGACAGATAAAAGAAGCCATCCGAGAAATATTTGCTTATTTGAAAGGGAATTTGATGAAGAATACGTAATTGCTCACAAAGCAGTTATGGACCAAACACAGCATGTGCAACCAGTCAGTAGACGAAGCCAGGGAAACAGCCAGGATGCTTTTTACATGAATAGTTCCCAGTAGACCCTGTCTCCGCAACCTCCATTTTCATTACCATCATATTTGAATTTAGAACCAAATACTGTTAAGACAATTTCTCTTCCCTCTGATGTTGCTTTCCCTTGTGTACCTCATTCTGGAATCCGTGCTCTGTGGAAACCTCTCAGTAAGTTTCAATCTCACAAGAAAAACTGATCATTGAATCTGATTTTTTTTCTCTTTGATATAATGATTTTCATTTTGTTCTTTGAGATTAGATTTGCAGAATTTTCCTTAATGAGTAATATGCTTAAGCTGCCACCAACAATCCTTAACAGTGTGTGTTGCTCACATACTCATTAACGCAATGTCTTACAAAATATTTTTCATCTTTACCGTATCGTAATGCCTATTTGCATTTTTTTCATCACTGCCATGAAACAAATGAAAAGATTGGAATTAAAGGGACTTAGAAATATTGCCAGAGTTATTTTAGCTGTCCCCTCAAGTGCGCATGTATTGAATGAAGTCTTAGTCTCCAGCGGTGGCTGGGGGTTGATGAAACCTTTAGAATGTGGGGACCTCTAGAAGGCAGTTAGGTAATGAGTGAGTCCTTGAAAGGGATATGGAACCCAGCCCAACCTCTGCCCTTTTTGCTCCTGGCTCCCATGACTGAGGCCTTTCCATGCTGAAGGCTCCCACCTTCATGTGCTGGCCCCCCACAGGCTCCACAGCAATGAAATCAACTGACCGTGGCTGAGACTCACACCATGAGCCAAAACAAACCTTTCATCATTTGTAAGGTGTTTATTTAGGGTATTTTGTTCCGACTATGAGAAATGGATGCCGACAAAGGTACTAAAGCCTTTGATTTCACACAGCTGGAGGTTTCCAGTGAGCCCTGAATTCTGAGTGACTCAAGGGTCAGCATATTCCAAGGAGTCAGGTCAGAGGCACTTTGCCCTGAAGACGTAGTCTGTGCCAAGGACTAAATCCCTTGCCAGAACGTGTGTATAGGAGTAAGGTTTTAATTAATCTGTATCTCTTTCTATTCCACCTACTCTGTGCAGTTTTGAGGCTCTGTGCAGAGCTCAGTCCCTGCCTCTTTCTGGCATGCTCCTTCTCTCGGAGTCCACAGACTGCAGCACTCATTATCCTTTGTAAGAACACTAATGGAGCAGACCATCACCCAGTCAGTCCTGAGGCTATTCATGCAATGCAAACAGATCCCTCTCTCCTGCTCACAGAGTTCTGTTTCTCCATCCAGTTCAACTCTCAGTTCACAGAAGTTCCATCTGTAATGAGTGACACTGAAAGGGCCTGGTTATGATCTTGGCAGGGGGAGTTTCTGCCCTACCCGGTTTAGGATCTCCCATATGCCTCGCATGGATAATGACCAAGGTAAATCCTCCAAAGCATGTGCAATTAAATAGCTGCCAAGTATATGCTGAAGCAATTATTTTCTTCCACTATTGTAATAGTTCATTATTAAATAAGCAGAAGAGCGTAAGTATAGATTGGAATAACTAAAATAATTCAATGAAAATTCCCATAGTGATAGAAATAAAATTCAATAAAAACTTTACCCATGTGTGGTGGTTTGAATAGGAAAGGCACAGTGGGTTCCAATACTTGAACCCTTGGCCATTAAGGAGTGGCCCCAAGGTACTACTTGAGAGAGATTAGGAGGTGTGGCCTTGTTGGAGTAGGTGTGGCCTTGTTAGAGGAAGTGTGTCACCAGAGGTGGGTTTTAAAGTCCCATGTTAGGCTCAGTGTCATTCCCTCTTCCTGCTGCCATTAGATCTAGATGTAGAACTCTCAGCTCCTTCTCCAGCACCATGTCTGTCTGCATTGCTGCCATGCTTTCTGCCATGATGATAATGGACTAAATTGCCGAACTTTAAGGCAGCTCCGAATAACTGTTTTCCTTTATAAGAGTTGCCATGGTCATGGTGTCTCTTCACAGCAATAGCACACTAACTAGGACACTGTAAGGCTAATTGGTGATAACTTTGACCCCCAAAACAATTCTGCCAAAAGTAGGAAGAAAAGCAATCAAAGACTGAGAAAGTTGAATTCCAAGTTAGCTACAGTGAACATGAGAATTATGGCCACAGAAGAACAGTTTTTGTTTAAGTAGTGGAGGGGCAAGTAGAGAACTACTTAGAAAAGTAAAGATAGTTCACAAACTTACGATGAAATAAATTGTAGGTGGATCTAATATTGTACATGGAAATAAAAAATATTTACTAGAAAAAAACAGAATTAAAACTAAATATTGGAGTAGAGAGGGCTTCACAAGTAAAAGAAAAAAAATTACATAAAGCACCAATTTTCATCCAGAAAAGGCAAAAACAATGAGAACATTTTTTTCAAAGGCATCGTAAACAAAAAATTCTACACATTGGTAAAAGTTATAAAACATGCAGATTTTTGAGAAGCTTAAATGATAGATTGATTCATAGAATAAAAATATGTGTGAATGGCTCTCAAAATAAAAAAAAACACTCCTCTTTCTGACAAGAGAAATGGAAATACACATTATGATATGGAGCTGGAAGCCAAGACCAGGCTATGGCCTGGTCCAGGTAAAGAGCAAATATGGTAAAGATCAAAATATTGGGTAATGCATCATGGTAATGAGTTTGGGGGCAGCATACACTGTTCTGGGCTTTCGGTAGTATTTTAAACATATTATTCATTAAGGAAAATTCGGCCAATCTAACTGTAAAAATCAAAGGAACATTGTAATACCAAAGTGAAAAATGGATATGTCTTTCAGCTTGATAGCAGTTTTACTTAGGGAATTTTATCTAACTGTGAGATTTCCACAGAACACAGACTCATGCACAGAAGCCCATCAACATAGAATCAGTTCATAGTAACGATCAACCAAACATCATTCATGTGCAAATGCAATAAATAATACATGACAGTTTTGGAAAATTATTAAGTTATGACTGATTTTTGAGAGAAAGAAGCCTGGGGGAAGCTAACATGTTTCAAGCTCTCTTTCCTGTGAAACCAAAAGAACATGTAAATTCTTGCTGTACTAGATCCTTTCTCATTGTTGTGACAAAATACTTGGCAAATAAATACCACATAAGGAAAGAAAGGTTCTTCTTGCTTCATAGTTTTAGGATGCAGTCCACCATGGTGGAGAAGTCACAGCAATATAGTAGCTGCAGCCGTGGAGACAGGAGAGTGAAGTGCTTGGTCATGTGACTTCCACAGTCGGGAAGCAGTGAGTTAACTGTGCTCAGTGCACTTTCTCTTACTCCATCAAGGATCCTCACTCATGGGAGGGTACCATTCACATTCAAGGTAGGTTTTCTCAGTTAAACCTTTCTGGGAACATCTGCCTAGACATACTCAAAGGTGTGTTTCCATGGTGATTCCAAATCCAGTATGATTAAATGTTGACAATTAAAACTAATCATCACACATACTTATAGAAGGGGAAAATGATTAAAAAGAACCCCCCTTCCCCGGAGTTCTTCCATTTAATAAGAAAGGAAGTAAAAGATGAAAAATGTTCTGAATTCCCATCAAACTTAACCATTAACAGAGAGAATTTTACATCCAAGTTAACTACAGTAACCTTTTCCTCTCTCCCGGATGCCAGGCTTTTACGTGAATGATGGGAATTCATAGATTAGGTGTGGTTCTCACTCTGGCTAAACTCACAGTGGATGAGCAGGGACAGAAAATTACAGGTGTGGAGAAGCAGAATGACAAGTCTAAATGCTGGAAATGGAGTCAGAATGCTGGAAGGGGGATAGGATTGATGCTTCATTTGTATTACAAAGAGAAGATGAAGACACGCCCCTGAGAGAAGAATCAGTGTGGCTAAAGGCTCAAAGTGAACCCCCGAATGATTACATACAGTGTTACATTGCCCTCCTAGTCCATAGTGATGTCTATGACTGAGAAGGTCTGCAGCCTTGTTGCCCAAGGGGGCGAGGATCAGACTGTTCCATCTTAGTAAATGCCATACTGTTTTAGGAAGAAGTAAGAAAAGGGGCTGTCTCAGAGATGACCCACCATTGGTTTCCCGCTTTTCTCCAAGCTCTCACTCCTCCCCTCCTAACTCTGTCCTCTCCAGTTCCCTCTCTACATCTACAACAGCTGTCCATTCTATTTCCCCATCTGCTTGAGATTCAAGTAGGGCCTCTCTTGGACCCTCTTTGCCACTTAGCTTCTTTGGGTCTGTTGCTGGAAGTGTGATTATCCTGTAATGTATAGGTAATATCCATTTATAAGTGAGTACATACCATGTGTGTCCTTCTCTTCCTGGGTTACTCACTCAGGATGAACCTTTCTAGTTCTATCCATTTGCCTGCAAATTTCACGATTTCCTTGTTTTTAATAGCTTACTATTCTATTGTGCCAGTGACAGGGAAGGTTACAGGAGGAATATAAAGATGTCTCTAGCTGAGCATCATAGCAGGAGAGGATGTGGAGATTGAGGAGGCCACCTTCCAGCCAGGCAGGACTTATAGTGGAAGGAGGGGAATACCAATCCACCTACAAAACTGTTGACCCAGAATTTACCCTGCCTGTAAGATATGCAGAGATAAAGACAGAGTAGAGACTGAGGGAAAGCCCAACCAGTGCTTGTCCCAGCTTGGGATCCACCCCATGGAAGAGAGCCAGTCCCTAACACCATTAATGACACTCTTCTGTTTACAGATAGGAGCTTAGCATAACTGTCCTCCGGGAGAGCCTACCCCACAGCTGATCAAATCAGCCAAACATTAGGTGGAGCTCTGAGAGTCCTGTGGAAGAGTAGGAGGAAATGATGGAAGGACCTGGAGGGCACAAGGATGCCACAAGTGGACCAACAGAGTCAACTGTCCTAGACCCATAGGGGCTTGCAGAGAGAGAAGCACCAACCAAGGAGCATGCATGGACTGGACCTGAACCCCCTACACATGTGTAGCCAATGGGCAGTTCAATCTTCCCGTGGGTTCGTTAATGAGGGGATGGGTACTGTTTATAGCATGGAGTTTGTTGCCTGTTTTTGAGCACTTATTTCTGACTGGGCTGCCTTGCCTGGCCTCAGTGGATGAGGATGAGCTCAGTCCTGATGAAGCTTGATATGCTGGTGTGGAGTAGGGCCTATATCTCCAGTGGGTTAGAGTCCTAGAGTCCATGACGGCAGAGTGGAGACAGCAGGTGGGAAGCATGTGGCTCAATTAGAAGCTGAGGGCTCACTCTTTGAACATCAAGCACAGAGTTAGTGAACAAGGAATGGTGCATGGCTTTTGAAAGCTCAAAGCCCATCCCCAGTGACATACTTCCTCCAGCAGGGCCACATTTTTTAATTCTCCCCCAACAGAACCACCAATCATGTGCCAAGTATCCAAATGGTCAGTAATATGGGAGGGCATCTCATTTAAGTCACTACATTTGCTGGTCTCCATAGTCTCGTGGCCATATCACAATTCAAAACACATTTAGTGTGACATCAAAAGTCCCCATAGTTTTCCACAGTCACAGTAGTTTTAAAGTCTGACATCCAAATTCTTTCTGAGGTTTGAAGCACTTTCTTTACTGGAGCATTCCATAAAATCAAAAGAGCACATTAAATACTTCAACACATGTTGAAAAATAATGTTACATTTCTAAACAGGAGGAACTGCATATATACTGGACCAGCAAGGCAAACACTAAATCCTGTAGCTCTGTATCACATGCCAAAGGGCTTACATGAATCTACCCCTCCCCTGAGCTTTGCTTCCAGTGCTGTCTATCTGTCTGTCTATCTATCTATCATCTGTCTATCCTCTCACACACACATACACATATATATGGATAATTCCACTTTGTGTGTGCATCTTACAGGCAGGTATGCCAGGCCTCTGGGATCTCAAGCTATTAGGGTCTCCATTGCAACTCAGGTGTCATTTCCATAGCTTCACAATGGCCTGTCAGGGTCTCCACACAGGGACTCTACTGCCATACCACTGGTCCATGAATCCCTGAAAGCGTAGAGGAAGATTCCATTACTTCGTTACTCATGTATCCTTCAGGACTCTAAACCCAGCACCACACAAATAACATTGCCAAGCTCTGCTACCAGCTTGGCATACAGCCTGCCCACTTGAGTCACATCTGCAGCATCTTTTGTTTGCTGTTCCTTTCTGGAGGCAGCAATTCCTTGGGCCTTTTTCTTTCACAAGTTGGAAGCTTAGCTGGATAGACACACCTCCCTTTATTTCAGGGTAGATCAGACCTCTACTTAATCCTCTTATCTCTGTCAGAAGGGTTGGCTAAAGCATTAAGTTTCTCAGTGCTCTTTTTCTCTTCAAACTGTACATTTTATTTTTATTTCTGTCTTATTTTCATTATAAAGTGATTACCAATAACCGTGTGGCAGAGCTGACATTATACTGTCTTAAAACTTTCTCCATCAAAGAAATTAGTCCATTACTTTTAAATTTAGCCCCAGACAAGTTCTTAGAACACAAGCAGAAAGCAGTCACATTCTTCGCCAAAATATCACAGGAATGGTCTCTATCCCAGTTGCTAATAGTGTTCTCTTCTGGAGTCACTTGAGCTGAGCCTCCATAGTCCACATAGCTCTCAGCACTACTCTCTTCAACACCCAGTCTATGAGGGTCCATTAAGCTCTGTGTTTAGTGTTCAACCTCTTTTATAGTCCAAAGTCTACATTCATTTTTAAGAAAACAAAAGACAAACCTAGACCATAATGATAACTTACTCATAGTATCAACATTGGTATTAGTTACTTTTCTGGTACTGTGATAAAGCATCATGACAAAAACAGAGAAGGAAGCATTTATTTGGGCTTATAGTTGTGGAGGGTTAGAATTGGTGATGGTAGAGGCAGCAGGTGACAGGCAGTTGACTGAAGCAGAAACTGGGCCTTCACGTTGTGAACTGCAGGCATGAACACAGAGAGCGAACTGCAAGCATGGAGTTTGAAACCTCAAAGCCATGCACCAGTAACGTATTTCCTCCAAGAAGACCAAACCTCCTCATCCTTCCCAAACAGTTCCACCAATCGATGACCAACTATTCAAACCCTAGAGTATATTGGAGCACTTCACTTGAACCAGCACATACAATGGCAACAAAGCAAGAAGGGCAAAAGTGGGCTTAAATCTGCTAAGAGATGCTATCTTATCTTCAAGGAAGAAAGCAACAGGAAGTTATTTTCAGGTGAGATTTTTAAAAGTGGTGTTATGGTTTAAATGTGAATTGTCCCCTATAAGTTCATATATTTGAACACTTCTTCACAATATGAAGGTGCTGTCTGGGAGGTTGTGGAACCTTCAGGAAATGACAGCTAGCTGGGTTTCTATTGCTGATCCATGAGGCTCATAGCCTGATCTTGCTTCTAGCCACCATCCTTCTGCATTCTGGTGAACTGCCATCATATACTCAGCTGCCTCGTGCTCTCTTCAATATAAACTGAGCTGCTGGGGCCACTATACCTTTTATGCCACAAGGGAACATATGACAAAATAAATTTTTCTCATTAAGTCATGTGTGGTGTATGTTCTGTCTCAGCCATGAGAAAAGGAACAAATATAATAGACAGATTGTATAATATAGTGATAAGGGGCTTGGATTTGGCTTCATGAGAAGCCATTGAAAGGAGAGGAATGACAGGGTCTGATTTGTGCTTTTAGACTATCAGCCTCACAGGTTGATGATAGAACAGGGTTTGGGATGGGGCATACTGAGAAAATTATTCAGTGATCCATGGAATTGGTGGTGGCAGGTTAGCCAGGTATAGTAACGATGGAGCAAACTTCAGAATTTGAATCTGCAGCGAATGGCTGGATCATGGGAAACCTTAGCTCTTAGGCTCTTGCAGCAACTGGCTATTTAGTATCTTCTGTAGTGGGAAGGGATTTAGGAAGTGGTTTGGGACAAAGGCAGGAGGCAGGATAATTATGCTAATCCATGGGATTAAAATATTATCCTAATGGACAGGGTATGTAGTTGGGTGGATAATAAGACTGAAGAAGAAGAAGAAAAGGAGAAGGAAGAGGATCGAAGAAGAAGAGGAAGGAAGAACAAGAAGTACAAGAAGAAGAAGCAAACAGAAAAAGAAATTTGATCTTTACTTTGTAAGAAAGTGAAATAAGCATTTGTTTTAGATGCTTAGTCTTTATTATGATTGCGAAGTGACATTTATGCTTTTATCCTTAGAGATAAAGGAATGAGGCACAATAAACTTCTTAATATGGTTAAGGTCATATTGAACAAAAATGACAGCAAAACTCAGGGGCTCATGTTCTAAGGGAAATGAGTCCACATCACTCATGTTCTCTTTCTAGTTCTTTGTTCCTCTTCCTTTTCCATCTCACCATTTGCCATCTATAATTTATCTATTTTGCATCCATATATTCATATCATATGCCACACGTGTAATTAAACAATCACATTTAAAGAGTGTAAAGTAGCAAGGAATGGTGGCACGCCAACATTCTAGCGGTTGAGATAGATCATGAGATCAGCCTAGTCTGCACAGTGAGGTGCCTGCCGCAGGGCAGTGGCTAACTTAAGAAACTGCCCAAATACTTTGAAAATATTTTCAACTTGTAACTGATAGGAAAAATAGTTGTTGAAAGTTACAAATTCAATGTTTTAGGTTATTCTCTTATGAGATCTCCAAACTCTAGGATGAAGTCAGCAGAGTCTATCTCAGCTCACCAGATACATTTTGCACACTCAGTAAATGTCAAGGGCTTTGTAGCTGTCACAGTGTCCAGTACAGAGGCAACCTCTGCCCTTCTTTCCAATGGAGAAGTCAATGGGACTATCTGGAGCCAAGGACCATTGCTTATAAAATCATTAAAGAAAATTGTTGAATTGTGTGGCCAGTAGGGCTCATGGCCTGGGGCAGCTTCCACCGACATTATTATGGAAGTAGTTGGGTGGGCAGCGTATATGACCTTACGTTGGAGAGTCTACCCAGAGACAACTAACCAATGGCAGGCTTGGAGATGGTGTGAAGGAAACCTGATTGGTCACCCAAAGCTATATTATCTGCTGTCCTTCCAGATTAATGGAATCTGCAGCCGCTTGCCCTGGGATTGCATTCATCCAACTCCCCGTATCTGTGTGTTGACCCCCCGCCTTTCACGCCCTTGGCCTGGAACCCCTGTCCTCACCCATAGGCTGGACCATTGTGAGGAGGACCAACAGAACTGTAACAGAAAGTAAAAAAAAAAAAAATTAAGAATGGAGAGAGGAGGGAGGTGAACTCCATGGGTGGTTAGTTCTAGGCTCTTTTCTTTCTCCTCCCAGACACCCCATCTCTTGCCTTGCTTCTCTTTCTCCTGGAGAATGGACAGAAGTGGTGAAGGGGTAGGTGCCTAACACTATTCCTAACACAGTCCTTCTAAGCACCTCAAACCATCCAACTGCAGGTCTCTCTATGCTTGAGCACATAACTTGCAACCAGGATGTAGTTAAAGATACACGGTGTCTTCTTGTGTGGTGACAGTAGTATAAGGAGGGCAAGCGTTTAACATCTTCAGAATTTATGAGCTCTTTTCAAAACTTCTAATATCTCCAAGGAGCAAATCCCATGTCTCCAAATCTCCCCGAATACAATAGAAGATTGCTTTCTTTCCAACATGAATAATATTTCTGCTTATATGTAGGTCAGAGTCAGACAAACATCTCTTCTGTCTGCAATCTATTTCAGACTTGGCTGTCATGACAACCGTGGGATTTGGCCCAGGTGTCTTCTATCTCCTGACATAACTGACAGCAAGTTTGTAGGCCAGGCTGTGTCTGTGGAGTGGCACTTAGGCGGTGCCCTGGGTGATTCAGCCCAGCTCTTCTCTGCAGGGTGCCTGACCTGACTGACTAGAACAGAAAGTTCCTATTCTCTGTGATCCGGAGTTTATCCGGTTTGGAGAGAGGCATGGGGAGCTCGGCTAGGGTTCATAAAAGGCCAGGTTTCCTTGTGATGGCATGGGGAAGGGATGCCGATGAAGAGTAAGTGAGGGGTGTCCTCCCAAACAGAGCTTGGATCCCATAGAACAGACAACTGATTTTCAGTGTGCTGGGTTCTTCTTATTTTTTAAAAAACATGTTTTTAAAAAATTGAAATATAATTCAATTTCAATATGTATATATTATATATATGAAACATGTAGAAACACACATGTAATCTTCAAACATATATATTACATTAAAATATGTATGCACCAATTGGTATAAATACAACTTGCTGAGTTTGATTTTGGTATTTGTGTAAATGCGATTTCAAGGCATTTGACAACCATTAATAAGGCTCATATCTGAGATAGGCTAACCCTTCTCTGTCAGCGGTCTTTAGTTGTCTAGTTCTTCGTCTAGGGGCAGCACCCCTTGAAATAGTCCTCCTGTGTTAGCATGTTGCTATTGCCCCAATCTTATTTATATAGTCATTTCTAGGAGAGACAGTTCTACAGAAGGGATCCTGATAATCTGGCTCTTGCAGTCTTTGCTTCCCCTCTTCTGTGGTATTTCCTGAGCCTTGGATGAAGGAGTGTGGAATAGCTATATCCACTGGGGCTGGGCTCTCCATGATCTGTTGGCCTCTACATCATATCCAATATGATTTTCTCTGGAGGTCTCCATTTGCTGTAGAGGGGTTCCTTTGATGAGGGGTGGTAATGACGCTTGTCTGTGGGTATAAGGATTATATTTAGGATGTAGTAAAACATGATAATCTAACAAAGTAGGGACAGCAGATTCTTTTTGTTGAGGTTCATGACCTCACTATCCCCCAAAAGCTGGCTAAGTTTCCAGTGCCAGGCATTCTTGTCCAAGGGCACAGGTTCTGGAGTCATGGCCAAAGAAGGCAGTGTTGGGTTACCCCTAATGCCGCTGTGAGTAGACAATGCGTACTTCCACTCAGCCTGGGACCCCACTGGGGTGTGAATCACATCTTCCCTTGAGGGTATGATCAGGCCTACCTGTCTTAGACCTGGAGCTCTCACATTTTATTGCACAGCAGAATCCTCTGAGAACATTGAATTGATCCTGATCACCTAGCAAAGCGATGTCTTCATTACATGGGTGTATCCAAGACCATAAAGTCAGTTTTTAAGTTCCCCAGGGATTTCTTTTTCTTTTTTTTTTTAAAAAAAATTATTCTATTTTTATTAATTACAGTTTATTCACTTTGTTTCCCAGATGTAGCCCCCTCTCCCATCCCTTCCAAATCCCACCCTCCCTCCCTCTCTTCTCCTATGCCCCTTCCCCTGTACAATGATAGGAGAGGTCTTCCTCCCCTTTCATTTGACCCTAGTCTATCAGGTCCCACCTAGACTGGCTGTGTTGTCTTCCTCTGTGAACTGGTAAAGGTGCGCCCTGCTCAAGGGGAGGTGAACAAAGAGCCAGCCCCTGAGTTCATGTCAGAGACAGTCCCTGTTCCCCTTACTAGGGATCTCTCTTGGACACTGAGCTGCCATGGGCTACATCTGTGCAGGGGTTCTAGGTTATCTCCATGCATGGTCCTTGTTTGGAGTATCAGTCTCATAAAAGACCCCTGTGCCCAGATTTTTTTTGGTTCTGTTGCTCTCCTTGTGGAGCTCCTGTCCCCTCCAGGTCTTTCTATCTCCCCCTTCTTTCATAAGATTCCCTGGATTCTGCCCAAAGTTTGGCTAAAAGTCTCAGCATATGTTTTGATACCCTGCTGGTTGTACAACCACTTTGGAAATCAATCTGGTACTTTCTCAGACAATTAGGAATAGTGCCACCTCAAGATCCAGCTATACTACTCTTAGGCATATATCCAAAAGATGCTCAAGTATACAACAAGGACATTTGCTCAACCATGTTGTAGCAGCTTTATTTGTAATAGCCAGAAGCTGGAAAAAACACAGATGTCCCTCAATGGAGGAATGGATACAGAAATTGTGGCACATTTACACAATGGAATACTACTCAGCAATTAAAAACAAGGAAATTATGAAATTTGCAGGCAAATGGTGGGAACTAGAAAAGATCATCCTTAGTGAGGTATCCTAGAAGCAGAAACACACACACGTTATATACTAATTTATAAGTGGATATGAGACATATAATATAGGATGATCATAAAAATTTGTACACCTAAAGAAGTTAAGCAAGGAAGACCCTGGGTAAGATGCTCAATCTTCATTCAGAAGGGCAAACGAAATGGATACCAGAAGAGGGAGAAAACAGGGAACAGGACAGGAGCCTACCACAGAGAGACTCTGAAAGACTCCCAGGGGATTTCTATGTGCAAGCAACACAGAGACACAGACACACAGAATAAGCTGGGAGCCTGTGCTATCACAAAACTTAGAGATTCCAGTGTTCATAAACACACACCATCACATAGCTTATCTAAGAATCTAAAGCAGTGATGAGGAAAGTCTTTGTTGTTGCTTTTTAAACATTTCCGAGATTTATGCATACATATGAGATAGTTCAGTAGGGGTAGGAGCTTGCCACAAAACTTAAGGACATGATCCTTCAGTTCCCCCTGGTCTGCATCGTAGTAGGAAAGATCCTACAAGTTGCCATTTGACCCCCACCTGTGGCCAGTGGCACGAATAACTGTGTTATACACACAGATAAATAAATGAATGTTTAAAAGACACTAAGATTCAAAGTTCAGACAGAAAGATACGACCTGTAGGTCTTGATATCTACCATGCTTCAAGATAAAGTTGTTATCTATCTGTCTGTCTGTCTGTCTATCTATCTATCTATCAATCACCTATCTGTCAATTATCTATCATCTATCTAACAACCATCTAACTATCATATATCTATTTTTTAACACAAGAATGCACTGAACACATAGCCTGTGTGGCAATAATACAGTGCTGTTTCTGATCATGGACCCTTTGGGAAAACTCATCCAAATCACAAGGGAGGATGAAGCTCTTATCTAATCTAATCCTTTTATCTAATCATGGCAGGGGTCCTAATTTATAGACCTGCTCTGTACCATCTCACCCTGAGCATGCCTGTCTTGTCTAAGTTATAAATCCCCTCTAAAGGCCAGGGGACCTCCGAATGCTTTGAGGGTGGTTGAGCTACACTGTTTTCATGATCCTGAGTAAACTCTAGAAGATTTTTCCTTGGTGTGAGGACCAAACTTTCTGCACGTGGACCAGACCAAACTCAGACCGGACAAGGTTCTTAGCAGAAAACATGATCTAACTAATTCCTTGATCTTGGAAAACTGTAGGGAAAGGGAATGTTTTCTAACAAGGCTTTTTATTCCTTCTGTGAACTTGGCCTCTCACCGCTGTGGCTTTCAGTTGCTGTCAGTGGGAGCTTGATGTCTTGTCCAGGCCATTCTCTAACTCCTGAGCACAAAAGACTTTCCTGCCTCAGCCTCCCAGGGGCTGGGATAACAGGTGTGTACTATCATGTCTGGCTTGCCTCTCATTTTTGCCTTGCAGTCATCATTTTGGGGACATGTGAAAATAGTAACTTATTAGGTTCACAAAATGGTAACCAGTAGCTTATTATGCATTAGACCTGTGTCACATGACCTCTGTGGAGTTCCTTGGGTTCTCGGGCCCTTCTAAGTTATGAGTTACTCTTTCCCCAGTTGTATCAATAAAGTAAATCTAGCAGAGGCTAAAACCCTGGCCATGTGTTGGGGTGTTAACATAGAATGTAGCTGTCACTCCAGAGCCCCAGCTCTGGAATTCCATGTGTGGCCTCTGATGAGCAGTGAGTCTATGGTAACGTGCTAAGCATAAGAATGTTGGGCTTATTTCCTTTTCCATGGGTAGTGCAGACAAAACCAAAGGGCACACAGGCACACATGCACACACACAAGTGCGCACACACACACAGAGAAAGATTCATGCAGTGACCTCTTAAAGCCTTTTTGCAGGAACCTGCCTCTCCATCACATGGCCCGGCCTCAGAAGCTCTCTGAAGCTCTGGTGTACCCCCTGGGACCCCCTCAGCTCTCCATACCCAAGACAAACATAGCAACCCACAGGATGGTGCTGTTCTCATGTGAGGTGGACCTTTTCTCCTCAGCTAAACCTCTCTGGCAAAGCCTTTAGAGACACTCAGTGCTTTCTTCTTCAGGTGACTCTAATGCACACAAGTTGACAATAAAATGTAGCAATGTTTTTCTGAAAAAATAAAAACTGAAGTTTCAAGACACAGAAAATTCCCTAAATTAGAATGTGTACTTTAGAAACAATCTGAAAATAAATACTTCTACAAAAAACCCTCTAGAACTCAGAAAGACAATATTAACCAAGATTCCCAAACCCATTGAGCATATTCCATCTTTTAGTTATATCTTTTTTCCCTCTTATGGACTCATAATTTTGATTCTCTTTAGCACAGGCTGTTTTTTTTCTTTCTATTTTTCAATTCAGTATTAATGTTAAGAGTAAGTCCTACTTCAAACAACCTTCTTCAATTTGACATTAAGCTTGTGATATTTGCCTCGTTGGAAGCACGTGGCAGCATAGAGGGTGGTCTTTATTGCTGTATCATGCTCCGTTGCTGAAGTCTGACATAGTCACTGATACTCCTTATTACTAACAGATTTAAATTTTTTGATAATTGTGATCTTTGATACTACTAATTCCTTCTCCAAACTGTGTGTCTTGTGTTTGTACATATGTGGGTCCCTTTTCATAGCTCCCTTAGTTACCAGGATTTATGATTTTACTACATTTTTTCTGGGTCCAACTTTTCAGGTGTTTTCACTGGCTCTATTTGCACTGCCCATTGTTTGCTCTTCTACGATTTTTGACCTTGTGTTTTTTAGCCTCTGTCCAGTGTCAGTATAGATTTCCCTATGATCACACCTTCATCTTTCTCATCTCACAGTTATCAATAAACGGTGAATTACCTGTCACTCATTTGAAAGCGGCTCCTGAGTTCTGCTGTGATTCCCTACTCTGACCCCAGGATTATTTACTAAGTTGCTGATTCTGTAATAATGCAGGGGTTTGTATCCTTAGGTGTTTGCTCATTCTGGACCAATATCTTGGTCAGAGAATATACTATGCATGCTTTTTTATCTTTTGAAGTTGGCTCAGTTTTGCTTTCTGTCCCAGTGCAGGGTTTCATCAGTGTCTTAAAGGGGCTACATCCAGTCTCAAGGAAGTAAGAGGTTTTTTTTTTTTTTTTTTTTTTTTTTTTTTTAACAAAGTAAACAATAAAGGAATGAGAATTTATTTCCTTCTGAACCACAGCCACTGTGCTGTGGGTGGTGTCTGCTTATGTGGAGATTTTGTGGATTGAAACTCCAGATGCCCAATGCTGCAAAATAACCAAATGTACTACATTTTAAATCAAGTTTCTTCTTCCAGGATACTGAGCCCACAAAAATATCCGGTAGGGTTGTGACACTGGGGACAAGTGGAGGACAAGGAGATTGGAGCCTCCTGCTTTAAGCTTCTCTTCAGTGCCTGCTGACTTGAAAGCAGTTTGTTCTGTTCCCCTGTTTGCGCAGAGCTCCGCGTGGAGTGAATTTCTCGGGGAAGTGTCTCCTCCCACGACAAATTCCCCCAGCTCTTTTTCTAGTGGTGTTCAGGGTCACCTGACAGTGTCCCCTGTGTGTCTCAACACCTCTCTTTCACTCCCTAGGAGTGGGCAGCCGCACTTCCAGCTGAATGTGTTGCCTACACAATAGAGACAGCCAGATGTAAAAAAAAAAAAAAAAAAAAAAAACATACCAAGGGAAAAAGTCAGAAAAGGAACTGCCTGGCATTTCTTTATAGCTTAACTCATTGGGCGCCCACAATAATGAAAAGCGTCTCCTCCTCTCATGGGCTCGGCAGCTTTGATCCGGAAATCCCAGGTGCCCAAGTGAGGGGTAGAGCTATGAAAATTCAAGCAGAATGACATTTTCCAAGGAGAATTGGATTAGTGGAGGGGAAAACGCTGCCAAGATGAAAACCTTTTAGGATGGGGGAAACGATAAAGTGCAACGGCAACATCATACCTTCGGCATGATTCCCTTCACAGTGAAGGGATGTGACCTTTGTGAGCAGGAAACCTGGGCTCCACCGCAGACATTTCGCTAATGCTAATGTTCCCTTACCCAGCTGCAAAATCCATCTGCGCCCTTCAAGTACTTCTCATCTCCTTCCTGCTCTGGTTATTTTTCCGGGCACGCTTCTTAAATTGCCAGAGCTTAATATGATTTTACAACCTGGAGCCAAACTTTGGAAGAATAGCTGAGAGGCAGACGCAAGCGTGAACTGACCTCCTTCACGTACACACGGCTGTCACCATAAGGGAACCTAGGGCTCTGCTGGCGTTGGGGGAAACCGCTTAGCCTCATCTGAACTCACTTCCTGCTGGATGGGCTTCTTTGGTTGGTTGGTTGGTTAGTTGGTTGGTTGGGTTCCGAGACCAAGTCTTTCTATGTTGCCCAGGTTGCCGGCTGCTGTGGAGCTCAGATTCATGTAAGTTGGCTTACAGGGTCTGTCTCCCTGGTTGGCCCTCCTGAGGCAGTTTCATGTGGCAGAGTCCCGAGCGTGAGAAACTCGGAGCACAAGGGATAGGAGTCTGAAGAATACGGTTCTTAAAAACCTCTAGAGGCAGAGGTGCAGTTCCTGTGTTTTTCAGGAGTATCCTCTTCTCTACAGATGAGGAAGAGGAGTCCAAAATCCTTTACTCACCTAGCATCTTAAGGACAGTAATCGTGAAAGCAGACTTTGTACTTAGATTTATTTTTACTGCAGTGGCCAGGATGACCCTCAGTAAGGACTTCATATACTCGGTTCACCCGTTGTTCATATTTCCATTACTGTGCCTACCCTAAAGTTAAAAACCCAGGGCTAGAGAGGTTTCCTTTCCTGCTCATGAATAGCAGTTATGGGATTTTTGTTTGGTTTTCTGGCCTTGAATTCGTTATGTGGCTAAGGATGACCTTGAACTTCCGATCCTCCTGTTTGTACCTCCTAACGGCAAGGATTGCATGCCTGGTTCACGTGGCGCTGCGAACAGAACCTAGCCTGTGGGCATGCATTCTACCAAGTGAGCCAAATCCCCAGTTCAAGAGTGGAACTTTGTGATCAAGAAAAACATACAGCAAAGAAGAGTTAAATATCCTCTGTGACTGTACCTCCACTAAGGCGTTTGAGCATCAGGGTTGCTTAATAGGAATGAAATCATGAAGGTAGAGCCAGGGAACAATTCTAAGCACGCTCTGATTTTTTAAAAATTTAATTTAGTTATTTTAAAATTTTATTACAGTTTATTCACTTTGTATCCCAGCTGTAGCCCCTTCCCTAGTCGCCTCCCAATCCACCCTCCCTCCCTGTTCTCCTCCCATACCCCTCCCCCAGTCCACTGATAGGGAGGTCCTCCTCCCCTTCCATCTGACCCTAGCATGCTCTGATCTTAAGCCAGCCTTTTTGTTAATCGGCCATAGGAGGTTGCAGCACCGGGCTCATGACATCTCCCAGTTACAAAAGGATTCACATTCAAGATAAGTGAAGTTTCCAAATTGGGGTTGTCACTCCCATCACACCTCACTGAACTTCACAGGGTGAGCACATGAAAGCTGCTGACAAGACCAATGATGATCCTGAGGGAAACATATGTGGATCAGAAGTTTGGGTTCAGCTCACTGGTGGATAGTTGCTGAATATCACACAGCAGGCATGGAGTTCCAGTGTCTCAGAGATGTCACAGCCACGTGTGATAGTTTCATTATAAAGCACAACCCCATTCTGTCTTCTGTCAGACAATTCCAAATGGGTACTTTTCTTTTCTTTTCTTTTTTTTTTTTTTTTGGTATGGTTTTCTGGAACTCATGATTCTCTACCTTGTGCCCTGGATAAAATCCTCTTCATAAGCAGAATAATTGATAACACGAGTCCTAGGCAAAAGAAGCTGTTGGCATTTTATTTGCTGTAGTTTTGTAAAGAGAATCATTTCAGGGTTATTCAACATATACCAGCATTGTCTGCACACCGCTTCAGTTTCCCACAAGAACAGCGGCAGAGAAATTCTGTTCCACCCGAGTGGATAGCGGAAGCTAAACCACCTGAATATCATTAAAATATTCTCATGTTAGCAGTTTCAGAAGTTTGAATTTAATAACATACATGGAATTTGGCAGGTAGACACATAATTGTTGGAGAGATGGTACATATTTAACTGTTTTAACATTTTAAGAAGGGCGAAGCAATCAGCCGGGTGGATAAAGTAACCGGCATTTCACTTCATTTCTGTGCCAAGTTGGCACCTGTGTGTGATTTAGAAACCAGCCCACTTGCTGCATGGATTCCTTCCTTGTTCATTCATTGACATTTTAGTAATCATTTACTACATACCGCATGATACCACTGTGACAGTTGGACAAAGGCAATTCCCTGGGACCTGGGGAGCCCTATAGCAGTTGCTTTACTCATCACCGTGACAAAAGCAGGCTCAGAGGAAGAAGGCTTTAGTCTACCCCGTTGGGGAAGGCATGGCAGCAGAAGTGAGAAACATCTGGTCACATGGCATCCTCGGGCCAGAAGCAGGGTGTGGCCGACTCTGGCATGGGTCCCCTTTCTCCTCTTTATCTAGCCTGTAACTGTCTACACCTGTGGGTGAGTCTTCTCAACGTCAGTTAAACCCTTCTGGCCACCCCCTCAAGGGCCAAGGTATATCCACAAAAACTCTAAATCAAGTCAATTTGGGAACAATTGACCACCGTAGGGACAGAACCATTGCCAGTGTGGCTGGCACAGAGCATGAGTGCAGTGTGGTCACTGGGAGAGCAGTGACAGTGGGCACAGAAGGGCGGGCTGCTTGCTGTCTTTTTAGAGAGATGCTGAGAGGGGAAGGACAATGACTGGATTTAAGGCAGGGAGGAAGGACAATGACCGGATGCCAGGGAGAAAGCCTGGAGGTGCCACTTCCTGGTGGCAGGACTGTGAGGGGACAGAGGCCAGGCTAGGCAAATCATTTTAAGGAATTTGAGGAATTTGTTACCTTGAGGGGAACAGAGCATCCCAGAAAGCGTGATACAGGGGAAGGAGTTGCATAGATTTATGTAACAGAATATGTTATCTGAAAAATAATTTAGGAGCCAGTTTCTGAATTTCAAGCAAAAGGCTCAGGAGGTTTCTAGCATGGAACTGAAGGTCTGGGAAAGCGCAGTCATCAGTGTCTTGGTGTTTCTGCTGAGAATAGGACGACTGTTGTCACACTGGGACGACTTTTTGTTTTAAGTGTCAGGTTGTCTTAGGTGGAAGAGTTTGTTCAAATCCTCTGTTGTGACTGTGTACAGAAGCCCATTCCCCTGGGGTCTCTCTGGGGTTTTGCCAAGAGCCTTCTCTGTCTCATTTTCTTTAAAAGGGAAGCATAAGCTGGCCATGGTGCATCATGCTTGTAATGGGGCCTGCAGGCTCAATTCAGCATCAGCTCAAGCATGTGCCAGCACCAATGGTGAGCGGTAAATGACAACATATAATCTCTTTTGGAAATAAAAGAAAATTCTTTTCTTTCACCCACCTGGAGCCCATGGCAAAGCTCCACTGCAGTTACTTCCGAGTGCCTATCTTGTCCCATGTGCGTGCCAGGGGGCAGAGCAAGGGCTGGAGGATCAGAGTGTTCGCTCTCCAGCATTCAAAACCTTAAATGTCCTAGACTGAAAACTTCTCTCTTTGAACCAAAAGGGAAAAAATAATATCTCCATCACACTGTTCTAAGTACCTGTTCATTCTTATTTTCTTAGCACATTCATTTAATTTTTGTTTGTGTCTCCTGTGACATGTTTAAATTCCATCTCATGGTTATGGATAGACCGCTGCTGCATCAGCTTAGCATATTTAGTGAGCACCTGCTAGTGAGAAGGAATCCTGAAGGCACATCAGGTAGGCATGGGGAGAAAGAAGCAGGAAGAGATCTGTGTAAGTCTCTGATTCCGGCTGACACACAGTGAAAATGCCGGGCCGCTTTAGCAAGAGGTGGCACGTGGTTTGTCAACCACTGCTTACCGATAAGGGCACACGCTTGTGTATTTATTATTTAATTTCCTCAGCAAGTACAGAGCATTTGCTCTATGCAAAGTAGCATGTCATTTACTGTGGAGGTAGAGAAGAAACCCAGGTGGAATGGCTTGCTGGGTAAGCATGAGGACCTAAGTTTAGATCCTCAACACCCACACACAAGCTGGGCGTGGTGTTGAGCACCTGTAACCCCAGTTCTGAGTGCTGCAGAAAGAGGGTGCTCTTGAAGCCTTGCTGACCAGCTAGTCTAATCGAAACTCAAACTTTGTGTTCAGTGAGGAGGCCCACACTCAAATTTCAAAACATGAAGAGTGATAGAAAACATCCTAAGTTAAATGTTTATAAAGGATTTGATCACTCACCCTATTAGAAAGATGTATGGAGCTCCTGCCTCAGTATCTCCATTATTTTTACTCTGAAGCGTTTTCGTTCCTTTTATAAATTCGAGTATAGAAAGTGGGGTATGTAACCTCAAATGACTTTGTTGGCTCAGGTAAGTTTCCCAAAAGCATTTGTTGATACTATCGGGATTAATAAGTTAATTATGTCCATTATTAAAATTTTAACTGTGCAGTTGGAGATGGGACATTGATATTGAGCTCATTTATTTAATTGTTGAAATGTTGTTTGAGGCAGATGTTGGTTCAGTAGTAGAGAACAGCTCTGCCATGTGCAAAGCCCTGGGTTTGACTCCTAGCACCTTCATGAGCTATCATTTTTTAGCTTTAGAAGAGCATGGAAGTTAAAATGTAAGAAATATATCCTGGGATTACATTGCTGGTTATATTTCCACTCCAACTATCAACTGTGTAAAGCTTTTTTTCCCTTGTTTTTGATTTTGAAATTTGTTTTATAAATATCAATCCATCCCAACACCAACTGTCATTGCCAATTTACCTGAGGATGTGGTATGTGTTATATATGCTAACAGATAGGTCCAAAAGCTAGGAAAAGTTATTAGGGATGCTTCTCAGTGTCAGGAGCCAGGCAGAGAGTGCATAGGGGTGTGCAGAGAAACTGCATCGATTGTCATGTCACTCTCAGCATCTACAGGCGTGTCACCTGTGTGTGACATAAAGGCTGCATGTGGCACAGGAGAGCTGTGAATGCAACCCAACACAAAATCATAAACTTACTTAAAACATTATGAGTTTTTAACTTGATTACAATGACCACTGGGTCAGGGAGGAAATAAAGAAAAAAATCAAAGAGTTTCTAGAATTCAATGAAAATGAAGGCACAACATACCCAAACCTATGAGACACAATGAAAACAGTGCTAAGAGGAAAGTTCATAGCTCTAAGTGCCTTAATAAAAAAGTAGAGAGAGATCACACTAGCAACTTAGTAGCTCAGCTAAAAGCTCTAGAATAAAAGCAAACACACCCAAGAGAAGTTGACTGAGGGAAATAATGAAACTCGGGGCTGAAATCAGTACCATAGAAACAAAGAGAACAATACAGAGAATCAACAAATCCAAGAGCTGGTTTTTTGATAAAATCAACAAGATAGCCAAACTAACTAAGAGACAGAGGGAGATTAATAAAATCAGAAATGAAAAGGGAGATATAACAATAGACCCAAGGAAATCCAAAGAATCATTGGTCATACTTCAAAAACGTGTACTCAACAAAATTGAAAACATAAATGACATGGATGATTTTCTTGATAGACACCACTTACCAAAGTTAAATCAAGATCAGGTTAACAATTTAAATAAACCTATAGCCCCCAAGGAAATAGAAGCAATCATCAAAAGCCTCCCATCCAAAAAGAATCATTGGCTAGATGGATTTAGCACAGAATTTTACCAGACTTTCAAAGAATAACTAATACCAATACTCCGGAAACTTTTCCACAAAATAGAAACAGAAGGAACTTTGCCAAACTCATTCTATGAGGCCATAGTCACCCTGGTATCTAAATCACACAAAGACCCAACAAAGAAAGAGAATTTCAGACCAATCTCCCTTATGAAAATTGATGCAAAAATACTCAATAAAATGCTTACAAACTGAATCCATACCAAAAATATCATCCATCATGATTAAGAAGGCTTCATCCCAGGAATGCAGAGATGGTTCAACATAAAAAAAAAATCCATCAATGTAATAATCCACCATTAGTGGGTCCCTGTGTAAGGGATGCCTCTGTCATGAATGCCTTGCCTGATCTTTGATCAATTGCCCCTGGTAATGCAGCCGTGCCCTGACACAGAGGAAGAGGATCTAGGCACTCCTGATAAGACTTGATAAGCTATGGGCAGATGGCAAAAGAGGAGAACTCTCATTTTCAGTGGACTAAAGGAAAAGGATAGGGGGAAGAAGGAGAAAAGGTAGGACTGGGAGGAGTTGAAGGAGGAGGCTTCAATTAGGACATATAATGAATAAATTACTAACAAAAGAATGAAAGAAAAAAAACACATGATCATCTTATTAGATGCTGAAATGGCCTTTGAGAAAATCCAACACCCCTTCATGTTAATAAAGTCTTGGAGAGCTCAAAGATTCAAGGCACAGTCTAAACACAATAAGGGCAATATACAGAAAGCCAATATCCAATATCAAGTTAAAAGGAGAGGAACTAAAGTGTTCCTGCTAAAATCGGGGACAAGACAAGGCTTCCTACTCTCACCATATCTCTTCAATACAGTATTTGAAATTCTGGCTAGAGCAATAAGACAAGTAAAAGAGAGCAAAGGAATAGAAATTGAAAGAGAAGAAGCCAAAGAATTGCTATTTGCACGTGATATGATAGTATACGTAGGTGACCTCCAAGATTCTACCATAGAACTTCGATGGCTGATAAATATCTTCAATAAATATCTTCAATTTTTCAATATCTTCAAAATTGAAGATAAATATCTTCAATTTTCTGGATACAAAATTAACACATAAAAGTCAGTAGCCCTCCTTTATACAAGCAACAACAGGGTTGAGAAAGAAATTAGAGAAACAATACCCTTCACAATAGCAACAAATGACATAAAATATTTTGGTATAACTCTAACGAAGCAAGTGAAAGACCTGTATGACGAGAACTTCAAGTCTTGAAAAAAAAATGAAGATTTTAGAAGATGGAAAGATCTCCCATGCATGTGGATCGGTAGGATTAATATTGTAAACATGGCCATCCTGCCAAAAGCATCTACAGATTCAATGCAATTCCCATCAAAATTTAAACATAATTCTTGACAGACCTAGAAAGTGCAACCATTAACTTCCTATGGAAAAATAAAAGAACCAGGATAGCCAAAACCTTTCTATACAATAAAAGAATTTCTGGTGGTATCAACATCCCTGATCTCAAGCTATACTACAGAGCAATAGTAATAAAAACTGCATGGTACTGGCATAGAAACAGACAGGTTGATCAATGAAACAGAATTGAAGACCCAGAAATAAACCCACAGTTGTATGGGTACTTGATTTTTGACAAGCCAAAACCATACAACGGAAAAATGGTATCTTCAACAAATGGTGCTGTCTATTGTAGAAAGAATCAAATAGACACATATTTATCACCCTGCCCAAAACTGAAGTCCAAGTGGATCAAAGACCTTGTCATAAAACCAGAGACTCTAAATCTGTTAGACGACAAAGTGGGGGAAAGTCTAGGACTTCTTGTCATAGGAGACAACTTCCTGAACAGAACACTAACAGCATAGGCTCTAAGATCAAAAATTAATTTGGATCTCATGAAACTGAGAAGCTTCTATAAGTCAAAGGATACTATAAAAACAACAACAACAACAAAAAGGCAGCCTACAGATTGGGATAAGAGCTTCACCAACCCTACATCAGACAGAGGGCTGATATCTAAAATACACAAAGAACTCAAGAAAATAAACACCAACATTTCAAGTAATCCAATTAAAAAATGGGGTACAGTCTAAATAGAAAATTCACTACAGAGGAATCTCAAATGGCTGAGAAGCACTTAAAGAAATGTTCAATGTTCTTAGCCATCAGAAAAATGCAAATCAAAATTACTCTAAGCTTCTATTTTACACCAGTAAGAATGGCTAAGATCAAAAACTCAAGTGACAACACATGCTGGCAAGGATGCAGAGAAAGGGGAACACTCATCCATCACTCATGGGAGTGCAAATTTGTACAACCTCTCTGGAAATCAATCTGGCACTTTCTCAGAAAATTGGGAATAGTTCTACCTCAAGACCCAGCTTTATCACTCCTGGGCATTTCCCAAAAGATGCTCCCCCATACAAGGACATTTGCTCAACTGTGTTCAAAGTGGCTTTATTCATATTAGCCAGAAATTGGAAACAACTTAAATGTCCCTCAGTAGAATGGGTACAGAAATTGTGGTAAATTTCCCCAATGGAATACTACTCAGCTATTAAAAACAAAGAAATCGTAATATTTGCAGGCAAATGGATAGAGCTAGAAAAGACCATCCTAAGTGAGATAACTCAGACCCAAAAAGATATACATGCTAGGTACTCACTTATAAACAGATATTAGACCTATAGTACAGGATAACCATACTACAATCCACAGACCTAAAGAAGCTGAGTAACAAGGAGGACCTAAGGGAGGGTGTCAGAATGTCACACAGAAGGGGAAGTAGAATAGACAACAGAAGTGGATGAAGAGAGGGAACTGGACAGGAGATGGAATGGGGAGGGAAACAAGGGTGTGAATCAGATGTAAGGAGAACAGGGCAGGGAGAGGTAAGAGGGCTATGAACAAGAAGGGAAACTGAGGGGGTACATCTCTTTGTAAGCTGGAGGCCTGTGACAGGGTAGGCTCCTAGGAGGACATGGGTGTGACTCTAGCTGAGACTTCTAATGGGGCGGGGCATGAAGACTGAAGTGACCACCTCCTAGCCAAGTAGGACTAGAAGGAGGGGAACAACAACCCACGGACAAAACCTGTGATCCAAAAATTACCCTGCCTACAAGAAATGCAGGGATACGGAGGGAACAAAGATGGAGAGAATATCCAACCAATAACTGGCCCAACCTGAGACCCACCCTATAACAGAGAGCCAGCTCCTGACACTAATAATGATATTCTGCAATGCTTGTAGACAGGAGCATAACTTGACTATAGTCTGGGAGTCTCTAGCCAGCAGTGGAATTGCACAGCTGAGACTTGCAGCCAAGCATGGGGCAGAGCTCCAGTGGTCATATGGAAGTGTTGCTGGAAAGGTGGAATAACCTGGAGTGGACAGGAACCTCACAAGTAGAACAGAGACAACTAACCCAGTCCTATGGGGGTTTTCAGAGACTGAGACATCAATTAAGGAGCATGCATGATCTGGACCTAGCCCCCTGCACATATGTAGCCAATGGGCTGCTGGGTCTTCATATGGGTTGCCTGATGAGTGAGGGGGTGAGTGGAGGCTGTTTCTAACATGGACTCTATTGCCTGCTTTTGGATAACTTCCCCCTGGCAGAGCTGGCTTGCCTGGCCTCAGGGGATGAAGATATGCCCAGGCCTGATGTGACTTGATGTGGTAGGGAAGGTTGGTATGGGGGAGCTCTGCTTTTCTGGGGAGAAAAGGAAAGGGGGAAGGGGAAAGCTGGGACTGGGAAGAGAGGAAGGATGGGGCACCCTTGGAATGTGAAATAAATTTAAAAAGATATCTCAGAAAAAAATTAGTTTTCAAGCATGAACTATGTATAATGACAGCATTATGCTGCGAAGAGCAAAGGGTCCACGTGTCTGAATGCTGTGTCTTATTACTTAATATGTCCAATTCCCACAGGAATGTGTTACCCTGAAATGATGCTTAATTATTTTCATAGATTTTTGTTTGGTTGGTTTTGGCTTTCTGTAGTTGAGAATAATGCCATCTACAAATAGATCTGTTTTTATCTATTCTGTCTCCACTTGGGTTATTTTCATTTTTTAAAAATATAATTTTTAGTTAGCATGCAAAAAACAGGCAGGTTTCATTATGACATTTTCACACTCATATGTCATCATACCCTGCCCATGTTTCCTCCTTTACACTACTTTTTCTGTCCCTTCTTCCTGTGGGACTTACTGTCTGAAAAAGAAAAAAAAAATACTTGAAGTAAAAATAGAATCACTGAATGACTCAGCAATTCTACCCTAGATATGGACTAAAACAATTGAAAACAGGTGCCCAGACAGTTTTTCATACATATTCAAAGCAGATTTATATTTTATAATATGGTACCACGAGCATAGATATCCATCAGTGAATAATAAATAAAGTACAGTATACATGTGTATATAATTATTAAAATGTTTGTTTACTGTTGATGTGTTCAGAGAGTTCATACAGCAAAGAACATGTATGGATGTCAGAAGAAAACTCTGCAGTTCTTCCTTTCCTTCCAACATGAGTTCCTGGACTTAAACTTGGGTGGTCAGGCATGTGCAGTTAAGTGCTGAGCCATCTTGCTGGTCCCTGTATATATGTATTTACATTAAGCAGCTCTAAAAGAGTACAGTGCCAGTGCCTGCTTCTTGAAAACATTTTTTATGTGAAAGAACCCAGACTCAAATGGTCACATGGTGTGTGTGTGTGTGTGTGTGTGTGTGTGTGTGTGTGTGTTGACAAAAATAAAGCTTTCACAGTGAGTTTCAGGTGAACAAAGTACAGATAAAGAGAATTTTACAATTAATCTTCATTACAAGGGGAATTAAAGCCATTGTCTACATGAGCAGATATTCTGTACTCATATAAATCCTGAAGTCACTTTCATATATGATCTGTGAGGTGTAGGAAGGACCAGCATATTTCTTATATTTTAAATTAAATACTTATTTTCATCAAATGAATTTTATGAAGAGTTTAATCCTTTTTTTTAAATTCCTTTTTCAACTTTAGATGTGTGGAATTTGAATAAAAAAGGTTCCCTTAGGCACATATGTTTAAATACTTAGTCATCAGAGTGTGGGACTACTTGATAGCAATTAAAAGGTGTGGCCTTGTTGGAGGAAGTGTGTCATTGGGGGTGGGCTTTGGAGTTTCAATAGCCCAAGCCAATCTTAGTGTGCCTCTCTTTCTGCTACCTGTAGAACTCTCATGTCCTTCTCCAGCACCATGTCTTCTTGCTTGCTGTCATGCTCATCGCCATGATGAAATGGACTAAGCCACTGAATCAGTAAGCAAGCCTCATTTAAATGCTTTCCTTTATAAGAGTTGCCATAGCCACGGTGTCTCTTCACAGCAATAGAACAGTGACTAAGACAAGATATATAGTTGATTTAAAAAAAAATAAAACAAACAACTTACAATTGTCACACCCTATGAAACACTCTTAACAGCTCTGGTAATAATTGAATCTACTGAAAAGATGTTTGTGAAAAACCAAAACTGGTCAAAAATCATTTGTGGTCTTTATTTTCTAGCAGTGATTGATATGCTTTTCATTGATATAGGTCGAAGATGAAGTTATAAAATTATAAATGTTCACAGTCTACTAAGCAAATTTCTAGAACAACAAATCATGACAAATATTATCATAATGAAAGACATTAATTAAATAAAATTGTGACACTGAAAGAGTATCTTTCATAATTCTTAAGATTGCCATTAGCCATGTATTATAAATATCCCTGTCATGTGTCAGACTTAATATGATGTTTTTAAGGGAAAAGTTCTCTACCATGGTGATTTTCCCTACTATTCTTTTAGATTAATATTTGGAGTAGAAGTCCCACCATGATATCATCTCCTAGGCATTACAATTTATGTACTTCATGTTAGATATACTGCACAAACTGATTTCCTCCTTCAAGAGGTGCTAGCTTGTAGAATTTTTTCTAATATGAATGTAGTACTTAATGAAGAAAGATGGTATAGATAGGAAAGAGAACAAGGAGGGGACTATGGGAGGGTTTGGAGAAAAGAAGGGGAAGGGAGAAATGTTGTAATCATATTCTCCAAAAGAAAATGTAATGAAAGGAGTGGCTGCATTCTTTGGATCATTCTCCTTGCTCTCTGTAAGATCAGGTGCCCTGGGTTGAGATCTATACGTAGGTTGACAAGTTGGAGTCTTTAAGATATAGCATTTAAAGGGTAGAATCCTATCAATAAGTAATCACTGAGCTGTATCTTGTACTTCCTGCTCTATTCAAGACTGAGACCATAGAGGAGACAGAGGTTACTGTGGCCAACACTTTACCTATCTATCCTTTCTCCCATTTGCTTTTTATTTTTGTCTTTACAAGGACCACATAAAAGCAGCTCCTTAATTTTAGTATAGAAAAGTAATGCTCCAAGAACTCAAGGTGTTGTTGGCTATAAGTTCATTCTGATCTCGTAGATGAGTACTTACACACATCTCTCCAAAACATCCCCTGGAAAATTGTAGATCACTTGTTAAGGGAGCTAAGTGCAGGGCAATACGTATGCTTTTTGCCCTTTAAGAGAATAGGTTTCTTGGAACTCAGGTGGCTTATATGAACTTGCAGATCGCAGAATGAAAGAAAGCACGTTCCCCATTGTAAAAGTCTTCCCCGAGACACCCTATCTCTGTAGTTCACCTTACTTTTCAACATTTCCTTTTTACTTGTCTGCTTGTTTCAGATATTTGTAAATTAATGAAGTTTTTTTTTTTTTTTCCTGCACTTTTTTTTTCTGGATTCTGCTATTCATTACTCATTTGTAAACTACCAACTCTTTCTTCCTGTCACCATTAGGCTTTGTGAACTTTTTCTTTTTTAGCTCTGTGTGTGTGTATCTGCATCCAGGTGCAATGCCGCCAGAGGCCAGAAGATATCCTGGACCTGGAGTGGTAACGATGGTAAACTGCTGGGCATAGAGGCTAGGTATGGAACTGGTTCTAGGAACTGAACCTGGGTCCTCTGTAAGATCAGCAAGCTGTCCAAACTGGTGAGCTAGTTCTCTGACCAGCTATCAGGAGATTTTGGTTGTGATTAATTTTCTCTATCTTCCTTACAGAAAACAATCAAACAAAACAAAACAAACAAAAAGCAACTGAGCTATAGAAATAAATCTAAGAGATGCCCTTTTGGGATATAACAAGTCCTGCATGCTAAGCAAGCAACCATGCTAAGTCCTCAGTGCTGGCAGAGAAACCTTTGTCTGCTTCAGTGACGATTTTTTAGCCACTGACTGACACTTGACCTCATACACAAGGGTCAAAATCATAAACAGTTCTAGATTAACAAACTTGTGTTTGGATTTTGACTTGAGAGAATCCTAAGTGACACCTGGTTTTTATTTCCTTGTCTATGAGATGCATGTAACGATACTATATATCTAGCACAAGGTAACTGGCGAAGACTAAATGAAGGCATGACTGAGTGATCCCTTCCCGCCCTCGTAAATGTGACTATTCCCATTTTCGGAGTGCTTTGTTGACATTCAGATCAATTTACTATTTTCTTTCAAATCAACTGGCTTGATTGTTGTGTCAAATTAAAGTTCAAGTTGAGGTGCTGTGGAAAGTGAAAGCAGAGTTTCTTGGAGCTAAGTTGGGAATGCTCGCCTAGGAAAGGGACCTTGTAGTTGCTTAGAATAAGCACTCTGAGATTTTACCACGTGGAGGTTGGATGTGCAGATAAGCACAGGGGGTGGGAAACTGAATTGTGTGTTTTCGTGCAGGCAGGAGCAGTGCTGTGGTTAAGAAGGGGTTGAATAGTGTCTCAGTCCTCAGACAATTAGTGAGGTGTCCGTCCCCTGCTCACTTCAAGAGAGTATAAATGACATTTCAGAGCATTTCTCGTTGGCTCCGTCCAAAGAACAGCTGCATCTGGAGGTTGGCTGTCTGCAGGCCGGATGGAAGGTGCTGTATTAGGGACCAGAGTGTGAACTGCACCCCTCTCCACCTCAGTGCCCTGTACCAGTGTCTCTCTGTGTTGCTTTCCTTTTAGGTAGTGTTTGCATTCTTTTAGCACTCAAGAATAAAGCTTTCCAATGGGAAGACGGGTTAGCCATCAAACCACAGCTTGCTGGAGATAATAGATCCAGATAAGGACATTGGCAAAGCCAGGGAAAGGGATCCTTTCTCACATGGTTGTAAACTAGAATTGTCTAGTATCCTGAAGAAGATGACCTCATACCAGCTTTCAATATCTTTATCCCAGTCCTTCCCCATCCCTCATGGCAACATCCCTATGATGCTTTAGGGATTTGAAGTCTTTATTCTTTTTCCTATTAGACCATGACTGTCCTAATTGAGGTCTTTAATGTATGGCTGACTGCATGAGTTTAAAGGGCAGTTTCCCTTCCTGGCTTCCCGCACTTTAACAGAATCTTAGAATCTCAGGGTGATGGACTTATCATCTTTCTCTGGAGGATGCTAATCCTAGGGCATAGAAAGCTTACTTGAAACCTACCCTGAATCACAAAACGTATTTGCTCAACGTGTTTTGAGCCTGCTAGGTGAAATCTTAGCAGTCACGAGCAGGCTATTTGTGGGCAGTAGCAGCCAGACTATCTGCTGTGAGATTAACAAATCAGGGCATTTTCTGAACATTCTTTATCCAGCAGGCATCTTGGTACAGTACTGGGGCAGTTGCCTTGGCTTTCAGAATCTAAGTTCACATTTTTCTGTCTTCCCTGAGCTTAAAGTAATAGCTGCCCTTGCTAACCGATAATTCCTAATCTGGGAAATCAAAGATAAAAGCAAACAAACAAAACCACCATTCACCATTTTGCAGGTTTTCTGAGGTATTGAATAGGAAAACAATTAATGATTTGTTTTATCTCCAGAAGTCTGGAGTTCAGAAAGCTCACATGTAAGAATGAGCCAGAGTTAAGGAAGGATGAAGGTCTCTGTCCCACACCTTGTTTCCAGAGCAATTGCTGTGATGCTGGGAATAGCTGGAACTTGAAGACAGACAGCTACTATCTCAGGGATAAAGAAGTCACTAAGCCAGAATTTTAATTCTGTTTTTCTCTGCACTCTATTTTTTTCTTCAGAACACTTTACTATTAATTTATTTTATGTTTTGAAATAGTGTCTCTAAGTAACTTTGGCAGGCTGTGTAGACAAGGCTGACTTCAAACTCACAGAGCTCTAGCTGCCATTGCTTCTGGCTTTCTACGATCAAAGGCAAGTGAGACTCTTTCCCTAAGTTTTTAAAGTACTATTTCTCATGTCATTTCTTTTTCTGTTGACTTTAAAAATGGCCTGTATTTTCTTAGTACTTTAGAAATTCTAATATTTTAAAATCTGCACATGTAAGATTAATTAAAAGAGTATATAATCAATATACCCAAAATAATAGCAGGCTATTAAATTTCTATTCTTATCGCTTCCCTCTAGAATACAATCACTGACCTGATTTTATTTTTAATTTTAAAGAATTTCTTATTATATTTATATGTGTGTGTGCATGTGTGTCTATTTGAGTTAATGTATACCTCAAGCATATAGGTACCCATGGAAGCCAGAAAAGGCTATTGGGTAACCTTGAAGCTGGAATCTGAACCTCAGCCACTACTTTTCTCTTGTTGTGTTAAAACACTATGACCAAGTTAACTTATAGAAGAGTTTTTGAGGCTTACAGTTACAGAGAGTTAGAGTAATGGTGGAGCAGAGGAAGGAGGAGGTGGTTTGGGCAGAAGCTGGAAGCTCACATCTCAGACTACAAACAGGAAGCAGGCAGAGCTAGCTCGAAAATTCTGTGTGTCTTTTGAAACCTCAACCCTGTCTGTAGTGACATACTTCCTCCTGCAAGGCCACAGCTACTAACTTTCCCCAAACCACGACTAACATGGGACACAGTATTTGAATGATGAAGACTTTTGGGGGAGGAGGACATCTCATTCAAACCATCACAGAGATCATAGTCTCTGCAGGAGCATTAAGTCTTCTTAACTGCCCAGCGAGCCTTCTCTCCAGACACATTTCTTTCTTTTTTTATTTCATGAATTAGATATTTTTATTATGATTGTTATTTTTACCATAAGTATCTGTTCACATTTACCCTTACAATCAATTGGGCTGGACCACAGTTCCTCTTCTAATCAGACTTCTGGCAATTTTAACTTCTCTACAGAATATGCTTTAGGAGACTGTTTTCAGACAGTGTGTAGCATAGGTTAGCCTGGGGACTGGCTGCGCAGCCAAGGGTGACATTGAACTCATGGTCCTGCTGCATTTACCTCCTGAGCAGGGGTTCTGAGATGTCAGGTGTAAGCCACCACACCAGGCTACAAAAATATACTTTAAAAAACATTTTCTTGTGAGTTTCTCTGACAGTAAAAAAGCACTTCTTGTCCCCTGTTACATTAGCATTAGTACACTGACTCTTTTTTTTTTAATACAAAATCTGTCTTTTTTTTTTTTTTTTTCTTTCTGGTACTCTGATTTTGTTGTTGTTCACAGTGGTTTTAGTACTGCTAAAACAGATCCACAAATCAATTGGGTTTTTTTTCTACCTTGGATATATTGGATTGGGGTTGTCTGAATTTGAAGACTCACCTTTTAAAAAAATCTTTGTACGTTTTTTTAAATTATTTTTGTAAGAAATAAAAATTTTAAAAATAATACTTTCTTTTTAAACTAAAAAATAGACTTCTCTTTTTTGTAATGATTTAGATTTATTTATTTATGTATATGAGTGTGCTGATATCACACATACCAGAAGAGGGCACTGGCTCATATTACAGATGGTTGTGAGCCACCATGTGGTGCTGGGAATTGAACTCAGGACCTCTGGAAGGGCAGCCAATGCTCTAAACTGCTGAGCCATCTCTCCAACCCCTAGCAGACTTCTTTTCTTTCACTGCACAGAGTGACCTCCCAGGAATTTTCTCGTTTGTCTCATTGGCCTCACAACGTAGAAACCCTCAGTTCATCTCTCTCTCTCTCTTTCTCTTTCTAATTTTTTTTAATTATTCACTTTACATCCTAATCGTAGCTCCTTCCCTCTTCTCCTCCCAGTCCCACCCTCTGTCCCTCTCCCAACCCAGTCTCCTAGTCCTCAGAAATTGGGAAACCTCCTCCTCTACCATCTGAACCCAGCCTATCAAGTCTCCTCCTCCTCTGTGGCCTGGCAAAGCCTCTCGCCAGGGGAAAGTGATCAAGGAGCAGATTAACGAGGTCCTGGTCAGAGCAGCCCCTGCTCCCCTTACTAGGGAATTCCACATAGAGACTGAGCTACCTATCAGCTACATCTGAGCAGGGGGCCTAGGTCCTCTCCATGCATGGACCTTGGTTGGCTCATTAGACTCCCCAGATCCAGCCCCCATCCTGGCCCAGATTTGTTGGCTCGGTTGGGAAGACTCACCTTTTAAATAGTTCTGGAAAATATCAGTTGCTGTTACTTTAAATTTTGCTTTTCTGTCCTTTGTCAGTCACAGCCTCCTGGAACTCTCTTTTCTTCATATTGTAGTCCCTTCCTCTTGTCTCTCAGCAATTTTGTAATTTATACATATTTTTCTGTTTTATTGATTTATAGATAATTACTTTAGATCAGACTCCAGCTTGTTTAAATTCAATGACTTTGAATGATTAGAGTACTAATTTCTACAAAATATATTTGATTATTTCTCAAATATGCTTAGTCATTTTTTTGTAATCTCTTAATAATAGTTTATATCCTCTAGCTTATTGTAGCCTGCATATAAACATTTAAATAAATATAAATTTACACGTGTTCTAAGGTTTAGTTCTTGACAGTGTTTTGTTTACATTTTGCTTTTTTGGTTGACTTGTCATGGAACCTACACATTTACCATTTGTGTTTGGTTCAAGATCTACTTAGTGTTTTCTGAAATCCAGTATTGACTTGGACTAGGCATGGAGCAGAATTTCTTGATAACAATGGTTGTTGGAGAGAAAAGAAGTTAAAAGGGTGATAATGAAGTGGTAGAAGTATTCCTCCCTAGCGCCAACTCGCTGTCTGATTGCCGTTCTTACGTCGAAGGCAGACTAACCAATGTGTGGCAGCTGGATAAAGAGCTGGATATAACAGGTAGCTTCCCTACTCGGCATGGTCACAGTAGGGATTTGTTCTCTGAAATGGTCAAGTTGAGGCCCTGCCATGTGGAGATAGCATGTGGAACTGGGAGACATCTTTGTTAAATCTATAGGTTGAAAAGCTGGAAGGACAGTTGATGCTCTGGACAGTACATCTAAAGGATGACGGGAGTCAATATGCTCCAGTTTGCCTAACATGTTCTTGGTGCTTGTTTACCCATTGTTTCAGCTTTTATGTGAGGTATTCAGAATATTGCCGTCCTTGTCTTCTTCAAACAGAGCATGGCAGAGAAGCCTCCATGATTTCCCCGCCAGCACCACTTAGCAGCCTGAGACCTGACTTCATGTTTCACTTAGCCACTGGATATCTCTCTACTTTGTAAAAGAAGAGGCTGGGAGATTTGATATCTCACATATCATTTTCATCTAATTCTCCTAGTTCTCAAATTAACTTGGAACCAGGATTCGACATAGGGGCTTTTCTAGAATGTCCCCCTTTTCTTGACCTCATGCAGCATATAACTGTAGTACTCCCCGAGCTTAAAAATCAGTTCCCCTTTTGACCCAGACAAAGGTATTAAAGAGAGAGAAAAAAAATGAAGAATGTAATGTAAGTGTGGGGTGAGGTGATATTTTTGTCTTTTCTATAATAAATAAAGAATGACAAAATCCTAATGAATACCAATACTTGGAAGACATGAACTTGAATTCTTCACGTGTAAATGTCCTCTTTAGTTGTTATGTATAGGCTCAACAGTGGAGAATATATTCCACACAAACAAATACAACACTGGAGTACAATAACAGAAGCATGTGTGTGACCATCTGGAAAATCTGTCTTCACCTCACATTAATGCAATGTGTTTGTTAAACCTCTTTGTTGCAGTTTATTCACTAAGGGTAAGGTCTGAATTTCATTCATTTTTTTTACTTCAATCCTTGTAACAATGACACTCCTGAGATATCTGCTGAATAAATGAGAAGCTGCCATTATCCCAGGATTGTTTGGCAGAAGAAGGAGGAGGAGGAGGAGAAAGAGGAGGAGGAGGAGAAGAAGAAGGAGAAGAAAGAAAAGAAGAAGAAGAAGAAGAAGAAGAAGAAGGAAGGAGAAGGGGGAGGAGGAGGAGGAGGAGGAGGAGGAGGAGGA